>NC_069499.1:768925230-769298564 GCF_027579735.1 Bombina bombina
TAAACTAATTACACCTACTCTAAGCCCCCTAATAAAATAACAAAGACCCCCAAAATAAAAAAAATGCCCTACCCTATTCTAAATTAATAGAGTTAAAAGCTCTTTTACCTTACCAGCCCTGAACAGGGCCCTTTGCGGGGCATGCCCCAAGAAAATCAGCTCTTTTGCCTGTAAAAAAAAACATACAATACCCCCCCAACATTACAACCCACCACCCACATAACCCTAATCTAACCCAAACCCCCCTTAAATAAACCTAACACTAAGCCCCTGAAGATCTTCCTACCTTGTCTTCACCATCCAGGTATCACCGATCCGTCCTGGTATCCGGTGCTGAAGAGGTCCAGAAGAGGCTCCAAAGTCTTCCTCCTATCCGGCAAGAAGAGGACATCCGGACCGGCAAACATCTTCTCCAAGCGGCATCTTCGATCTTCTTCCATCCGGTGCGGAGCGGGTCCATCTTGAAGCAGCCGACGCGGATCCATCCTCTTCTTCCGGCGTCTCCCGACGAATGACGGTTCCTTTAAGGGACGTCATCCAAGATGGCGTCCCTCAAATTCCGATTGGCTGATGGGATTCTATCAGCCAATCGGAATTAAGGTAGGAAAATTCTGATTGGCTGATGGAATCAGCCAATCAGAATCAAGTTCAATCCTATTGGCTGATCCAATCAGCCAATCAGATTGAGCTCGCATTCTATTGGCTGATCTTATGTTTGTAAATATTTTTTTATTTTTTGTAACTTAGTTCTTTTTTATTTTTTGTACTTTAGTTAGTTTATGTAATTGTAGTTATTTGTAGCAATTGTATTTAATTTATTTATTGATAGTGTAGTGTTAGGTTAATTGTAGGTAATTGTAGGTATTTTATTTAATTAATTTATTGATAGGGTAGTGTTAGGTTTAATTATAACTTAGGTTAGGATTTATTTTACAGGTAATTTTGTTATTATTTTAACTAGGTAACTATTAAATAGTTCTTAACTATTTAATAGCTATTGTACCTGGTTAAAATAATTACCAAGTTGCCTGTAAAATAAATATTAATCCTAAAATAGCTACAATATAATTATAATTTATATTGTAGCTATATTAGGATGTATTTTACAGGTAAGTATTTAACTTTAAATAGGAATAATTTATTTAATAAGAGTTAATTAATTTCGTTAGATTTAAATTATATTTAAGTTAGGGGGGTGTTAGTGTTAGGGTTAGACTTAGCTTTAGGGGTTAATCCATTTATTATAGTAGCGATGAGCTCCGGTCGTCAGATTAGGGGTTAATAATTGAAGTTAGGTGTCGGCGATGTTAGGGAGGGCAGATTAGGGGTTAATACTATTTATGATAGGGTTAGTGAGGCGGATTAGGGGTTAATAACTTTATTATAGTAGCGCTCAGGTCCGGTCGGCAGATTAGGGGTTAATAAGTGTAGGCAGGTGGAGGCGACGTTGAGGGGGGCAGATTAGGGGTTAATAAATATAATATAGGGGTCGGCGGTGTTAGGGGCAGCAGATTAGGGGTACATAAGGATAACGTAGGTGGCGGCGCTTTGCGGTCGGCAGATTAGGGGTTAATTATTGTAAGTAGCTGGCGGCGACGTTGTGGGGGGCAGGTTAGGGGTTAATAAATATAATACAGGGGTCGGCGGTGTTAGGGGCAGCAGATTAGGGGTACATAAGTATAACGTAGGTGGCGGTCGGCAGATTAGGGGTTAAAAAAATTCGAGTTGCGGGGCGATGTGGGGGGACCTCGGTTTAGGGGTACATAGGTAGTTTATAGGTGTTAGTGTACTTTAGGGTACAGTAGTTAAGAGCTTTATGAACCGGCGTTAGCCCAGAAAGCTCTTAACTCCTGCTTTTTTCCTGCGGCTGGAGTTTTGTCGTTAGAGCTCTAACGCTCACTTCAGAAACGACTCTAAATACCGGAGTTAGAAAGATCCCATTGAAAAGATAGGATACGCAATTGACGTAAGGGGATCTGCGGTATGGAAAAGTCGCGGCTGAAAAGTGAGCGTTAGACCCTTTAATCACTGACTCCAAATACCGGCGGTAGCCTAAAACCAGCGTTAGGAGCCTCTAACGCTGGTTTTCACGGCTAACGCCAAACTCCAAATCTAGGCCTTAATGTGAGCAGCTTAATGTAAAAGAAGCTTAATGTACCAAAATTCACCTAAACATCAATCAATTGCCTTGAAACTTGGCACAAATTCAGTTTTTCACTTTCCAAACCTATCCTAGAAGTTTCATGGATTTTGGTTTTCCACAAGGCAAATGAGTGACATTAAGCTTGTTTTTTGAGGAGGCTTAATGTACAAAATTGAACTTAGATGTTAACCAATTTCCCCCAAACCGCCCACAATACATTAATCTATATAGTCAAACATATTCTGAAAATTTTAGGTAATTTGATAAAACATACCAAAAGTTATTCACATTTAAGTATTTTTTAACAATCCTAAAACATTTTGGGGGATATCTATCTATCTATCAAGCCATCAACTGTGTTGCATTCGCCAGCATTAATACTCTAGCCTAACATTGCGGCCGCGTATCTCAATACGCTCTCCTTATTTATGAAAAAATCCGGCAAAAAGACGCACACAAAGTACGGGGCAATGAGCATCGGACTGTTGTTAACTAGCAGTCATTGATCTTGCGTCTATTCGGCTTTTTCCCAACTTTATTTATACCCTGTCACTAAACGCTGCCACTATATTAAAATGTTTAACCCCTATCCCTCCACTCCCCAACATCGTTACAACCTAAATAAACTTATTAACCCCTATCCCGCTGCTCCCCCACCCTGCCGCAACATAAAAACAGTTATTAACCCCTATCCGCCGCTCCCCAACCCCACGGCAACTAAATAAAGTTATTAACCCCTATCCCGCCACTCCCCGACCCCGCCGCAACCTAAATAAACATATTAACCCCTAAACATCTGGCCTCCCACATCACTACCACTAACTAAACCTATTAACCCCTAAACCGTCAGGCCCCGACATCGCCAAAAACTAAATTAATCTATTAACCCCTAAACCGTCAGGCCCCGACATCGCCAAAAACTAAATTAATCTATTAACCCCTAAACCTAACAACCCCCTAACTTTAAATTAAAATTACAACATCCCTATCTTAATATAAATTAAAACTTACCTGTAGAATTAAAATAAACTATTTTAAACTATTATTAATCCTACCCTAACTATTATACTAGAATTAAATTAAAATACCAATTAAATAAACTAAATGACATATTAAAGAAACCTAACCCTACTCAAATTATTTAAATATACAATTAAACATTATTAAAAGTACTAAATTACAGAAAAAAAAAAAATGGTCAAAAATAAAAAAGAATTACACCTAATCTAATAGCCCTATCAAAATAAAAAGCCCCCCAAAATAAAAAAAAACGGCTGGATGATCCTTCAAGCGGAACTTCAAAAACTGTAAGTGGATCTTTGGGGGTTTATGTTAGGTTTATTTAAGTTTTTTTTGGGTGGGTTTTATTTTTAGAGTAGGATCTTGGGCAGTAAAAGAACTAAATGCCATTTTAAGGGCAATGCCCATACAAATGCCCTTTTCAGGGAAATTGGGAGCTTAGGTTTTTTAGATAGAGTTTTTATTTGGGGGGGTTGGTTGTGTGGGTGGTGGGTTTTACTGTTGGGGGGTGTTTGTATTTTTTTTTACAGATAAAAGAGCTGATTTATTTGGGGCAATGCCCCACAAAAGGCCGTTTTAAGGGCCATTGGTAGTTTATTGTAGGCTAGGGTTTTTTTTTATTTTGGGGGGCTTTTTTATTTTGATAGGGCTATTAGATTAGGTGTAATTCGTTTTTATTTTTGATACTGTGGTTTGTTTGTTTTTGTAACTTAGTGTTTGTTTTTTTTGTAACTTATTTTTTTTTCTGTAACAGTAATTTTTATTGTAGATTTAAATAATTTGAGTACGGTTAGGTTTTTTTTTTAATATGTAATATAGTTAAATTAATTGGTACAAGAAACAGTCCCTCTCCGTTTTCAATAAATGAGCTAAATTAAATGTGTGAATAAATCCAAGTTGTCCCATTAAGGTAAAAAGTCAAAAACTTTATTGAAAATATTTAAAAAGGAAGGCAGACTCCAAAATAGTTACCGGGTAAGCAGGATAGAACAAAATAAAAGTCTGACCGGTTTCGGTCAAAGGGACCGTAATCCTAGACATAAAAACACAGGACAGGTGTAACCTATTTGAAGCTACAGCACTACTGTGATTGGACATTTTGTTGAATGCTGATTACCCCAGTCATTTTAACCCCTGATGTACAGATATTGATCACAAAAATGTATGGTATAAGGACTAACAGTTTATAACACAACTAGCAGCAGCCAAATTTAATTAAATAGCGAGTATCATACATAAACTGGCTATTGATAAATATACATACAAATAGGATGCAATGTGTTAGGAAGATAATGTTAGATACATGGCAAGATAGTGCTGATATATGCATGCTGTCCCAAACAAAATAGGGCATATATGAGTTAGATAGTATATCTAATTAACCAGTATATATAAGCTAATTCTGCAAGGTACAGAATATGCACATTACTTAGACCTAACATGTAGACAGATATCTATTACCACAGTCTAAAGATATACACATATCCAAGCATAAATAAGTATTACATTAACTGATTGACGAATTGGGAATGGAAAACTCACACAATACAAAGATCTACTACTATTGCCCTAGATCTACTCTAGCCTGACTATATACCGCTAAATGTTAGTAATAAATAACTAACCATTTATCGAATAAAAATTTACAGTACTATTATCAACCTTTTATATATACTTGTTGATGTACTGATGTGATATACTTTTCCCAGATATTACCCTTTCCTCATTTGGGGCTCATACAGCCATGTTTGGTTACTTAGATGCAAGCCTTGAAGTAGTTATTTATTTTTCTAGTTTTCTATATGATGTAGTAGGGGATATGTTTTATCTCTTTCTCAGGTGTTGTGTCATCTCACTTACTTCTAGCTCCCCTAGCTATGCATGGGCCTCTGAGCTCCCGCCCCACTCATTTGAATTACGAGCATATCCCTCCTAACTTGTTCTAATATCTTGGCTTGGCATTTTATACCGGGTACATCAACAAGTATATATAAAAGGTTGATAATAGTACTGTAAATTTTTATTCGATAAATGGTTAGTTATTTATTACTAACATTTAGCGGTATATAGTCAGGCTAGAGTAGATCTAGGGCAATTGTAGTAGATCTTTGTATTGTGTGAGTTTTCCATTCCCAATTCTTCAATCAGTTAATGTAATACTTATTTATGCTTGGATATGTGTATATCTTTAGACTGTGGTAATAGATATCTGTCTACATGTTAGGTCTAAGTAATGTGCATATTCTGTACCTTGCAGAATTAGCTTATATATACTGGTTAATTAGATATACTATCTAACTCATATATGCCCTATTTTGTTTGGGACAGCATGCATATATCAGCACTATCTTGCCATGTATCTAACATTATCTTCCTAACACATTGCATCCTATTTGTATGTATATTTATCAATAGCCAGTTTATGTATGATACTCGCTATTTAATTAAATTTGGCTGCTGCTAGTTGTGTTATAAACTGTTAGTCCTTATACCATACATTTTTGTGATCAATATCTGTACATCAGGGGTTAAAATGACTGGGGTAATCAGCATTCAACAAAATGTCCAATCACAGTAGTGCTGTAGCTTCAAATAGGCTACACCTGTCCTGTGTTTTTATGTCTAGGATTAAGGTTGCTTTGACCAAAACCGGTCAGACTTTTATTTTGTTCTATCTTGCTTACCCAGTAACTATTTTGGAGTCTGCCTTCCTGTTTAAATATTTTCAATAAAGTTTTTGACTTTTTACCTTAATGGGACAACTTGGATTTATTCACACATTTAATTTAGCTCGATTATTGAAAACGGAGAGGGACTGTTTTTTGTATTTACGTGTGGAGTACAGGGACTCCATACCATTTTTGTATATCTCCGTTGTTCAGTTTATTGAGCTGCATCAAGGGAGAGCCGCAAATTTCAGATGGTGAATCCGGAGGCGGGACCTGTGGAGCTCCTTCGCAGAGCGTAGTGACGAGGTGTATCAACGAGCTGAGGTATGCACTATCTGCCAGCTGTATCGGATCCGAACAGGCTACCTTCTCTTGGGCTGCAACAGGTACTATCGGAGCTTCACATTGTAGAAACTGCAGAAGAGGCAAACAGTTTACCCGGATAACCGCAGCAATACAAATGTAAGCGGACATCTAACTACGGAAGCGAATGTTTGCCGGTGCAGTAAGTAATCATCTACAACATTTATTGTATTACCCACATGTGTATTTGCTCAGTACCTGTTTACGGAGACCTACAACAACATTCACATTACACAGCTTGCTGACAGTTGACCGGATATAGCGATTATAAGATTAGTGCCGTTGGCTCTTTACAGGATTTAACATATTACCTGTACTCTTTTGGCATTACTATTATTATATGAATGACCACCGGATGGGATTGTTAACCTGCATACTATGTTTCATCTATCACTGACTTGTTACACACTACGCTCAGCCTCAACACCATAATTGCTACAATTACTATATAAGTGATTACCGGAAAGGATTGTTAACATTACTATTTACTTTTGGCTTGCAATACACTACGCTCAGCTGTTGGTAATAGCGGTGAATTTTTCCTACATCTAATGCATACGTTCAACATATGCTTAAGGCTGCACTTTGAATGTGTATTCAAGGACATTATAGGTATACATAAAGATTGGTAACACTGCTTAGCTTCCATAGGTCCCAGGCCAGCTGTATACTGATTTTTTGCTTCGTCTGTTTCAATTTAATTGGTAGTTTAATGTAATTTTAATATAATAGGGTAGGTTAATTAATAGTTTAATATAGTTTAATTTAATTTGAAAGGTAAGTTTTCATTTATTTTAAGATAGGGATGTTATAATTTTAATGTAAAGTTAGCGGGTTGTTAGGCTTAGGGGTTAATAGCTTTATTTAGTTTATGGTGATGTGGGGGCTGGCAGTTTAGGAGTTAATAGGTTTAGTTAGTGGTAGTGATGTGAGAGGCCAGGGGTTTAGGGGTTAATACTTTTATTTAGTTGTGGTGGGGTCCGGGAGCTGCGGAATAGGGGTTAATATATTTATGTAGTTGCGGTGGGGTCAGGGAGCAGCGGAATAAGGGTTAATACTTTTATTTAGTTGTGGTCGGGTCCGGAAGTGGCGGAATAGGGGTTAATACTTTTATTTTGTTGCGGTGGGGTCCGGCAGAATAGGGGTTAATACTTTTATTTAGTTGCGGTGGGGTCCAGGAGTGGCGGAATAGGGGTAAATACTTTTATTTAGTTGTGGCGGGGTCCGGGAGCAGTGGAATAGGGGTTAATAACATTATGTAGGTGGCGGCGGTGTCGGGGCAGCAGATTAGCGGTGTTTAGACTCGGGCTTATGTTAGGGTGTTAGGTGTAAACTTTACTGGTTTTCTACCATAGAAATCAATGGGATATCTGGTAGCATCGAACATAAGCTTTCACTGCTTTCAGACTCCCATTGATTACTATGGCATCCACGGCCTCCAGGGTGGCGGATTGAAAACCAGGTATGCTGGGCTGGAATAGCCGCAAGTGTACCAATTAACTATTTGATATTGAATGTGTATTCGGAACATCTGTAATGACAAAAGCATCGATCTGTGTCAGATTGAGACTTGCAGATCGTATGTTACGTCACAGATTTCAACTTTTGCCGGTCTGTAGGCTTTGATAACTAGGTCAAATCAAGCTCGCCACAATTACGCTGAGGAATACCAGCGTATTTGTTGTTGTCGGCTTGATAAATAGGGGCCTAAATGTTTTAGGATTGTAAAAAAATAGTTAATTGTGAATAACTTTTGGTATGTTTTATCAAATGTCCTGAAATTTGGAAAGTGACATATTGAGTTTGTGCTAAGGTTCAAGGTAATTGATTGATGTTTAGCTTACATTAAGCTCTTTTCTACATTAAGCCATTCACATGAAATATTTTAGGATTGTAAAAAAATAGTTAAATGTGAATAACTTTTGGTATGTTTTATCAAATGTCCTGAAATTTTAAGAATATGTTTGAATAGATAAATTTATTGTGGGAAGTTTGGGGGAAATTGGTTAACATCTAAGTTCAATTTTGTACGTTAAGCCACATTAACCCCCCCCCCCCCCGAAAAACAATCTTAATGTCACTCATTTGCCTTGTGGAAAACCAAAATCCATGAAACTTCATCTAGAATAGGTTTGGAAAGTGACAAAATGAGTTTGTGCCAAGTTTCAAGGCAATTGATTGATGTTTAGGTGAATTTTGGTACATTAAGCTCTTTTTACATTAAGCTGCTCACATTAAGGGGGATATTTATCAAAGCCTCAACTATGCTGCATTCGCCGGCACCAATACGCTCACCTAACATCGCATAACATCCCGGCCGCGGACCTGAATACGATCTAAATATTTATAAAAAAAGCTGGCAAAAAGCCGGGCACCAAGTACAGGGCGATGTTGTTAACTAACAGTCATCGATTAGGGATGGGCGAATGTTTCGCAACATTCGAAAAACGGCACACATTTTAACACATTCGTTCGTTCGAATCGAATTTCGAATGTTTACATAACATTCTAACATTCGATTTTCGAATGTTCGGTTTCGAATTTTACGTTTACATTCGAAAATATTCTAATTCGAAAAATTCGAATTTAGATTGTAATAGTATTTCTAATGCTTTTTCTTTAAATGTAATATTCGAATTATGCAATATTCGAATTCGAAAAATTTGAATTTAGATTGTAATAGTATTTCTAATGCTTTTTCTTTAAATGTAATATTCGAATTATGCAATATTCGAATTCGAAAAATTCGAATTTAGATTGTAATAGTATTTCTAATGCTTTTTCTTTAAATGTAATATTCGAATTATGCAATACGTGTATTCGAATTCGAAAAAATTTGAATTTAGATTGTAATAGTATTTCTAATGCTTTTTCTTTAAATGTAATATTCGAATTATGCAATACGTGTATTCGAATTCGAAAAATTCGAATTTAGATTGTAATAGTATTTCTAATGCTTTTTCTTTAAATGTAATATTCGAATTATGCAATATTCGAATTCGAAAAATTCGAATTTAGATTGTAATAGTATTTCTAATGCTTTTTCTTTAAATGTTATATTCGAATTATGCAATACGTGTATTCGAATTCGAAAAATTCGAATTTAGATTGTAATAGTATTTCTAATGCTTTTTCTTTAAATGTAATATTCGAATTATGCAATATTCGAATTCGAAAAATTCGAATTTAGATTGTAATAGTATTTCTAATGCTTTTTCATTAAATGTAATATTTGAATTATGCAATACGTGTATTCGAATTCGAAAAATTCGAATTTAGATTGTAATAGTATTTCTAATGCTTTTTCTTTAAATGTAATATTCGAATTATGCAATACGTGTATTCGAATTCAAAAAATTCGAATTTAGATTGTAATAGTATTTCTAATGCTTTTAAATGTAATATTCGAATTATGCAATATTCGAATTCGAAAAATTCGAATTTATATTCGAATTTAAAAAATTTGAATTTATATTCGAATTCGAAAAATTCGAATTTCGAATGTAGACATTCGATATAATTATAAACATTCGAATTCGAAAGTGACATTCGAAAACTGTAAATAACATTCGATTTTCGAATTTTTAAGAATATTCGTTCTTATCGACATTCGAATTTAGAATTCGAATTTTGGTAATAACATTCGTTCTACATTCGAAAATTTGCACATTCGCCCATCCCTATCATCGATCTCGCTGCTATTCGGCTTTTTACCAACTTTATTTATACCCTGTCACTAAACTCCATCACTATGCTAAAATGTTTAACCCCTATCCTGCCACTCCCGGACCCTGCCACCACCTAAATAAATGTATTAACCCCTATCCTGCCGCTCCCGGACCCCGCCGCAACCTAAATAAAGTTATTAACCCCTATCCCACCGCTCCTGAACCCCGCCGCCACTAAATAAACGTATTAACCCCTAAACCTCTGGCCTCCCACATCACTACCATTAACTAAACCTATTAACCCCTAAACCGCCATCCCCCCACATCACCATAAACTAAATTAAGCTATTAACCCCTAAACCTAACAACCCGCTAACTTTACATTAAAATTACAACATCCCTATCTTACAATAAAATAAAACGTACCTTTAGAATTAAAATAAACTATATTAAACTATTAATTAACCTTCCCTAACTATTATACTAAAATTACATTAAACTGGCAATTAAATTAACTATATTACATATTAAAAAACCCTAACCCTACTCAAATTATTTAAATCTACTATTAAAAATTACTAAATTACAAAAAAATAAACGCTAAGTTACAAAACCCCCCCACTAAATTACGAAAAAAAACCACAGTATCAAAAATAAAAACAAATTACACCTAATCTAATAGCCCTATCAAAATAAAAAAGTCCCTCCAAAATAAAAAAAAAACCCTAGCCTACAAAAAACTACCAATGGCCCTTAAAAGGGCCTTTTGTGGGGCATTGCCCCAAAGAGATCAGCTCTTTTACCTATAAAAAAACAATACAAACACCCCCCAACAGTAAAACCCACAATTCCCCCAACCCCCCCAAATAAAAAGTCTATCAAAGAAACCTAAGCTCCCCATTGCCCTGAAAATGGCATTTGTATGGGCATTGCCCTTAAAAGGGCATTTAGCTCTTTTACCTGCCCAGACCCTACTCTAAAAATAAAACCCACCCAAAAAACCCTTAAATAAACCTAACACTAACCCCCAACAATCCACTTACAGTTTTTGAAGTTCCACTTCAAGGATCCATCCAGCCAGCAATTAGTCTTCATCCAGGCGGCCTCTTACATCTTCATCCATCCGGCGAAGTCTTCATCCATGCTGCCTCTTCTATCTTCATCCATCTGGCGTGGAGCGGGACCATCCTGAAGACATCCGACGCAGAGCTCCTCTTCAATACGGTCGCCGCCGGAAAACTGGAACTTGAATGCAAGTGACGTCATCCAAGATGGTTGGAACCTTTCAGCCAATAGGAATGCAAGGGACACCATCTTGGATGACGTCACTTGCATTCAATAATATTATAACTTTTGGTATGTTTTATCAAATGTACTGAATTTTTCAGAATATGTTTGAATAGATATATTAATGTATTGTGGGAAGTTTGGGGGAAATTGGTTAACATCTAAGGTCAATTTTGTACGTTAAGCCACATTAAGCTCGCCAAAACAAGCTTAATTTCACTCATTTGCCTTGTGGGACACCAAAATCCATGAAACTTCTAGGATAGGCTTGGATAGTGGAAATCTTGGGTTGTGCAAAAATTATACAGAAATTGATTCACATTTGCCCACTTTTTTACTCATTAAGCTACATTAAGCCATTTTCACATTAAATGTTTTAGGATGCCCCATATTATACAATGATTTCCCCCCCATTATACTTATTTCCAGTTACATACGCATAGCAGGGATTTAATTTCCATCGTTGCCAGAAACACATAAATATTAGTGATTTAAAGGGACACTATACCCAAACATTTTCTTTCATGATTAAGGTAGAGAATATAATTTTAAACAACATTCCAATTTACTTCTATTACCTAATTTGCTTCATTCTTTAGATATACTTAAATGAAGAAATAGCGATGCAGATGGTGAACCAATCACAGGAGGCATCTATGTGCAGCTACCAATCAGCAGCTACTAAGCATATCTAGATATGCTTTTCAGCAAAGAATATCAAGAGAATGAAGCAAAATAGATAATAGAAGTAAATTAGAAAGTTGTTTATAATTGTATGCTCTTTCTAAATCATGAAAGAAAAAATTTGGGTTTCATGTCCCTTTAAACCCTTGTGTGCCAGCAGCTTGCACAGAACCTTTGTTTTTAATTTTATGTGCCAGCAACATATACACACAAAGCTGTGTTTTTTTACCTTCTTCAGCTTTCAATAAAACACATGACTCTGTGCTTTACTCATTTGGCTGACAGTAACACACATAGGACAACCACTTTGTGCCAGTAACACACACATAGGGGCATACGATCGGGTTGATTGACACCCCCTGCTAGCGGATTGGCCGCAAATCTGCAGAGAGCGGCATTGCACCCGCAGTTCACAAGAACTGCTGGTGCAATGATAAATGCCAACAGCGTTTATTGATGTGCGGCGGACATGATACGTTACTTCATATCATGTCCACTTGCACATTGATAAATATGCCCCATAGTAGTGATTTGACCACACCTGGTTTCTAGTAGCACACACAGAGCTGGAATTTCACCCTGTTTGGTTGTCACTGACCAACATGGAAAAATGATTTAACCTATTTGTGCTAACATACACAGAACTGTAATTATGTTTTAAACAGAAACAAGCAAGATGCAATAACCATTAAAGGTGTTGGTATATAATGATTAAAGTGACAGGATTCAAAGTTGAGACAGTCTTCATATAGAAGTCTAATTCACCCCAAAAAATAAAATAAGGATAATTAGCTTTTAATATTGGGGAATAATTAACAGGGTTTAAATGCCTCAATTTTACAGTTTAACATGTTATTTCTCATTAATCATTACATATTAAGCAGTAAAATAGATAAGGGTTTTCAAAAAACAATATACAAAATAAGTGGTCACAAAAAAAAATTGTGATCCAACAACAACATACGGAGATCTCTGAAAAAGTCCCTTTGTAGTGTGAGTGACATCGAAGGCTTGCAGAGAATAAACTGATCTCTGAACTGTACTGCACACCACCTAACCTCTCCCTTCAAACATATAGAATGTTTTTCACAAGAAATCGTTTGTATAAAAAGCACTTAGAACAGTCCTAAATCCCAAATGTGTGCTAAATATCTAGAGGAATGAGGGTTACAAAAAACTTACTACAAACTAAATATTGCATCTACAATTGATAGAGGTGTGAATTAATGCTAGTAATCACAATATATCACATATCTAAACCAAATGTATACTCTAGACTAATTATATTTGTAAGCTCATTGGTGCTAAAAAATGTGGAAACCCATAAGCAATAATTTCATGTTATATATGATTGGAACAACTGAAAGCTATATATTGTATTATATTATATTATTGTCCTATATTCATTTAAATATATATAGCACTTGAAGATAGTGATATTAATATCTATCACTAATCCTCATTTCTATATACACTAATGAGAAATTCTTAATTTCACAATAGTTATATGTCCTCCATTATAATTTAATTCAGTGTGGGGGTCTTTTGGCCTATTGGCTAGGTACACTGCTTCCCAACCCAAAGGTTGTGAGTTTGAACCTGGCTACAGCTGCTAATTTTTTTTCACAAATGCACTGGTTAATTTTATCGGACATTGTTGTCCTACATTCAATAATTTCATGTTATTTATGATTGGAACAACTGAAAGCTATATATTGTATTTCTGTTAAAATAAATACTCATGCTGGAGGACTATATATCCTGCCAATATCAATAAGCACTGTCTCATATTGTCTTAGGCTTTGTCTGCTCACTTAGAATATTGCTAACACTCATGGTGAACAACTATCCATATTGCCAATATTATTAAGCACTGTGATTGATCTATATATATGTATACATTGATGTTATTAGCCTGTTATACACTAATTAATAACAAGATTAGTAATGCCCACTAGGGGTATGTCCTGATTCACTATTGGATTAAGCTCTGTTTGAATGGATTGTCAGTTAGAAGGATCACTATGCCTGATGAAACAACCCATGCTAGGTTGAGAAACGCGTTGCATGATTTTAAATTTTGCTTGCTATTGTTTTAAACTTATTAACATTTGTTTTAATAAACTGAACTTGTTTTATGCAAGCTTTGGTTCATTACCTTCTATAGCAGTTTTACATACTGATTCTAACTATCCATCAGCACATATTGTGACAAAGATCCTCCTGCACTATCTATTCTGCACCTGGAGAGGTTTAGCTGGTATACCTGAAGATACCAGTCAGCTCCTACTAGTACATAAGTGTACTTGGGCCAATTGTGAATATCCATTTGGCATTTTTTCTTTGATTTCACATATATGGATATATTGATGCACACATGAGGTGCCCCTCTTGTTCTTTATTATTATTAATACCCATTTTCCTCTTTTATCTATATCCCATTCACACTTTCAGCACATTTTAACTTTTTGTTCATTATTTTGACCCCCTTTAATTTGGGCACATTCACATTTTGTTTGAGTATGTCGGTAGGGGGGGACAGGGGGCAGATTAGCCCGCAGCTATTAGAGCTTATTAGGCAGGAGACTAGGGCTAAGCTTGTAGAGGAGGTTAGACAGGAGTTTAGGCAGGAGAGAGGGGGAGAGGAAGGGGGAGAGGAACTGGACATGAAGGGGGAGAGGAAGGGGTGGGTGGACCCGGCTACTTTGTGGAAGATGAACAAGTGGCTGGGCCCAGTGGTCTTCAGCGTAGATAGGGAGCTTCACAGTATGGAAAACAGAGGCTCACATCGCTTAAGAAGTCTGGCAGAGGGAAGAGAGATATACTATGGATGAGAAGGAGGCCCTTATAGAGGCTTATATGGAGAGGGCTAGGAGGCTCCAGGCACCAAGGGCCATCCCTTTGGATAAGAGGAAGTTGTGGAATGAGATCAGGAATGCCGTAAATGCAGTGGGGGTCTATAACAGGGATGTGAAGTCTATTCAGCACCGTTACCGGGACTGTAGAGCTGAACTGAAAAGAAAGCTCACAAGGGAGAGGGAATACCTAGCAGGGACCGGTGGTGGTCCGGAAATAATTTTTGAGTATTCCCGCTGGGAGGACATGCTGGGTCCCAACATCTCCAAGGTGGCCATAGTTGGTATCAGAAGAGTTGATACCGGGAACCTGCCCCTCTCATCTGCCGGTAAGCTCATTTACTAATCTCTTTACATCAACCTCATAACCCATTCACACGCAAAAATGATTTAAGGATATGACTAACGCAATTACGCTTTTTTATACATTATTACGTAAACGCATTCACAATTACCTTGCGAAAGTTGCATTTCAAGAAAAGCCATCACATTAGAATCTAGTCTACAGATTAGGTGTGCATTTAAACAGATTTAAGACAAACGCAAAAAGACATTCAGATTGACCATATAGATATCAGAAAGACGGGGTTTACAAATACGTAAATCGTATTGATTGCTTTTGCTTACAATAGAATTACGAAGGCAGCCTCATTAATACACTTTCAAATAGAACATTTACATCTTTATTTGGAACTGTGCTAATATCTCAATTTCTTTGTTTTTACAATATACTGAGTCTGAGGCCGGGGAGGAGGAAGCACAGCACCCACAGGCTCCTTCACCCAGGCATGAGAGTGGTGCAGATGACTCGCCACCTCGGGGAGACCTGGAAGATATCCCTGCACTATCCCCCCCTGAAGAAGCCCCCACTGCAGAAGAGATCCCTGCAGCAGCCCCTCGTGCAACAGCAGCCCCTCGTGCAGCAGCTCCTCAGGAGAACATCCCCCCAGAGATACCAGAGGTGCAGATCTTAAATGATTTCCTCGAAGAGATGCGTGCCTCCCGGAGGGAACAGGTGGAATACAGAGTACACCTGACAGGAGTACTGAATGATATTCGTGAAGGACAAAGAGATATTTTGAATGCTCTCAATAATATGTTGCAGGTCCTCCGGGAGGTGCCAAACGCACCATCTGCTCCTGCCCCATCTGCTCCTGGGCCTCTAGACAAATCAGAATAGAGGCCGCCACATGGTGCAGATCAGATGGTAAATTATATAACAAGCAAAGAGGACAAAGAATCCTACTCACGAGATGTAAAGCACAGATGTGCAAAACCAGCAATCCGGAACCACTCGTCGTCCGGTAGACCAATAGATGTTAGCACAAGGGCGGATCCTCGTCTCACCAGGGAGAGTCCAGGGATGCCTTAAGCAGGAGTCAGTTGGCAGTCGGCAGTGAAGGAATCCAACGGTGACCAGTCCCACACCTCAAGCCTCCTCCATCTTCTCCTCTTCCTCAATCTCCTCCTCAGCCTGGTGATCCCTTAACCACTCACAGTACTCCTCCTCCCCCTATTCCCCAACCATCTCCTATGAGAATTCGTCAGAGGGGGCAGTTGACCCCCTCCAGAGCCTCAGTCTCGTGGGAAGAGGGGAAGGAAGAGGAAGTAATTTTGTATATATTTTTATTTATTTAATGTGTAAAGGATAGGTATGTGATGATGTGGTCTTCTTACACTTGTGGAGCACACCTTGTATTGAATAGGCTTCTATGGGACTGGGTCCATGGAGGCAGATTGTTTGCAGAGTATGTTTTACAAGTTTCTGGAGACCACATCATCACATGCTGTCCTTGTTGATTTACATTGATTGGTTTTTGTGATGTGATGTCCAAATTGTTCTCCTAATCTCAAACAAAATGACCATTACAATTATACATGATGGCATATCATTGTTTTGATGCCAACAACACAGTTTAAAGGGACAGTCATAACATGAATAATTTTTGGTTACAAAGAAAAACCTTTATTAAGCATTATCAAGTTTTGAATAACAAGACTGTTATAGAAATACACGTTCTACTTCTGTGATTAACCTTGTATCTATGCCTCTGCAAAATGACCACTTATTTCATTTCTTTTCACAGACCTGCATTTCAGCCAATCAGTGATCACTCCAGGGTAACTACACTGCATGAGCTCAATGTTTTCTATATGAAACACATTAACTAATGCCCTCTAGTGGTCAAAATGCATTCAGATTAGAGGCACACTTAAAGGTCTAAGAAATGAGCAGATGAACCTCCTAGGTTTAGCTTTTCAACTAAGAACACTAAGAGAACAAAGATAAATGGGGGATAAAAGTTTATTTAAAAAAATTAGAAGAAAATTGCATTTCATATTTAAATCATTAATATTTTGCTTGACTTGACTGTCCCTTTAAACAAGAACATATGCTAACATATACTAATCTTTAGGGCTTGTTGGTATATTTACATATACTTGTTAAAACAAGAAAAGATTTGAATTTGATACTAAGCCTGTATGCCATATTTCTCTCGACGTGTTAAATAAAGTGTATTTTTTTATAGCTACATTATAGTGTTTGAAGTTTTTAAGAAAGACATTTCATTTAGAAGGTGTATGAAAGAAGAACATTCGCTTACATGATTTTGAGAGAGTCTAACATTTTAAACAACATTCACACTTACTCACATTCTTTGACTCGTTATATTATCCTTTGCAGAAAGGTTTATCTAGGACTGCTCTGCTGATTGGTGGCTGCATATACCTACCGATTGTCGCCCATGTGTTTACTTAAAATACAGTAGTGTATTGATGCTCATTCAACACATTATACCAAGAGACTGAAGCACATTTGAGAATATAAGATAATTTAATAAGATAAACCGGGTTAAAAATGTATGATAAATAAAAAAAAAAACATTTCGGGTTTCATGTCCTTTTAAGAGTTACATTAGAAATATATGCTCACAGTACTATATTTGGAGATTAACAATGTGGAAGCCATACATGACACAATACTGAGCATTTACATTAAGAAAAATTATCAGGACATAACATCTAGAATAAGTAGACATCTCATTTATTTATTATATGATAAAGGTAAATGCATATTGATTATTTTATTCAAATACAAAAGCGCATCATTAGGAATTATACTGTATATATAGAAAATTCAATACAACACATCAATTATTTAGTAAAGTGAAAATATTGTTGACAAACATATTAAACAAGATGGAGTATATTCATAGATTTGCACTTGCCTCAAAATTTATTCTGCATGAAAAACATATTGCCTTCATTCATTTCTTCAACGAGACAGCCATCAAAAGATATTTTTGTGTTCTTTATCAGCTATGGTTTAACAATGTACATGATTGACACAATCCATAATCCAAGAAAGTCATGGTTTTAAACTTGTGTTCTCATTCGCAAACGTGGATTACGTGGAAAATCAAATATTGCGGGAGAATGTAATCCAATTAGACAGATTTAACACCTTGGCATGTGACATCTTAAGCAACATGGCGTATCCGAGATTGCGTAAAAACGTAATCCAATCAAAGGACGGATTTAACACCTTTGCATGTGATGTCTTAAGCAACATGGTGCATCCGAGATCTCGTAAAAACGTAATCCAATCAAAGAACAGATTTAACACCTTTGCATTTAACGTCTTAAGCAACATGGCACATCCGAGATAGCATAAAAATGTAATCCAATCAAAGGACGGATTTTACAGCTTTGCATGTGACGTCTTAAGCAACATTGCGCATCCGAGATTGCGTAAAATCGTAATCCAATCAAAGGACGGATTTTACAGCTTTGCATGTCAATAAGAAACGTATTTATATTTTAAAAACGAGTATGTGCTATATTGTTTATCTATGAAGCGTGTTTGTTTCATGTGATGCACAGCTTCACATAATGTAACGCTAGATAACAGAATACTGTGATATTTGAAATATAATCCATTGTTGGTAATAACTATATATTTCATTACAATAGGTAGATTATGAACTATTTATGAAACAGCAGGGTTTAAATGGACATGAAACCCACATTTTATTTTTCACGATTATGTAAGAGATTGCAATTTTAACTACCTTTAAAATTTAATTTAATTATTTAAATTTGTTTCTTTCTCTTGTTATCTTTTGATGAAATGTGTTTCGAGGTAATCTCAAGAGCAGTAAATAACCTATGTTCTGCTGATTGGTGGCTGCATATATACCGATTGTCATTGGCTCACCTATGTGTTCAGTTAGAAACCAGTAGTGCACTGCTGCTCCTTAAAAAAATGATACCAAGAGACTGAAGCTAATTTGATAATAGAAGTCAATTTTAAATTGGTTTAAAATAGTATGTTATACCAAAATGATAAAATAAATTATTGGGTTTCATGTCCCTTTAAATGAGAAAGAATGCTACTAGATACATTATGAAAATGTGGATTGGTTATACATTATATGTTACCTATAGCTCTGGTGACCATCTTTCCGCTTTAAAAAGGGACGCATGAGAAATACATATGTCAGGGATGTTTTCAGAGCTGTTTAAAGATTTTTTTTTTAATAAGAACAATGACATATGTATATGTGTCACTTATCAAAGCGGAAATATGGTCAGCCTACCTATAGCAATATATGGTTGGATAATTAAATATAATCAATAAAAATAGAAAGATATTAATCATCTAAAATATGTGCATTACACACAGTGATTTCTTTTGTTATACTACTACAATAAGATGTAAGTGAAATTGGATTAGATATGCTGTCAACATTCAACTAATAGAGGCCCATTTATCAAGCTCCAAATGGAGCTTGAGGCCCGTGTTTCTGGCGAGTCTTCAGACTCACCAGAAATGCAAGTTATGAAGCAGCGGTCTAAAGGCCGCTGCTCCATAACCTGTCCGCCTGCTCTGATGAGGCGGACACAGATCGCCATAATTTAACCCGATTGAGTACGATCAGGTTGATTTACACCCGCCTGCTGGCGGCCGATTGGCTGCAAGTCTGCAGGGGGCGGCGTTGCACCAGCAGCTCACAAGAGCTGCTGATGCAATGCTGAATACGGAGAGCATATTGCTCTCCGCATTCAGCGATGTCTGTCGGACCTGATCCGCACTGTCAGATCAGGTCCGACAGACCTTTGATAAATAGGCCTCATAGTCTGTTTTAAACATATTATATGTGTATGTTGATGTCAAAAGAAAATAAACACATTAGAAATGCATATCCATAAATTAAGAATTGTGGTCAGCATCACTTAACATACAAACAATTAAGCTCAGGATTCACAGAGAGGATACTATTTCCATCAACTTCATAATTTACATTGATTCTCTCATTAGTTTAATAATCTTGGTATCATTTGTTAAAGGTGCATCAATTCACTAATGTTTTCTAAATGAACACATGGATGAGCCAATAACAACCAATATATATATGCAACCAACAATCAACATCTCAAAACTAGGTTCTCTGGCATGCTACTCATGATCTTGCAAAGATAAACCTTTCAGCAAAGTATATCAAGAAAATGAAGCAAATTAAAAAATTAAAAAATAAATGTAAATATGAAAGTTTATAAAAATTGTATTATATATCTGAATCATGAAAGACATTTTTTTTGTTTCATGTCCCTTTAAGGATTAACAACATAAAATATATTTTATAATAAATGACATGAATAAATGAAGAAGAAAAATAACATATTAATAACATTCTTTTTATTATAACATCTGACAAGGTGACATAGTGCATCACAGTCCTTGGAGGGAGTTGAAAAGGCAAAACAAAGGCCAACACAGCCCCATTGGAACCATCTGACATGGTGACATAGTGTATCACAGTCCTTGGAGGGAGTTGACAAGGGCAAACAAAGGCCAACACAGACCCATTGGAGCCATCTGACAAGGTTACATAGTGCATCACAGTCCTTGGAGGGAGTTGACAAGGCAAAACAAAGGCCAACACAGCCCCATTGGAGCCATCTGAAAAGGTGACATAGTGCATCACAGTCCTTGGAGGTGGTTGACAAGGCAAAATAAAGGCCAACACAGCCCCATTGGAGCCATCTTACAAGGTGACTGTCATGGTTATGGCCTGTACCTTTAAGTTACCTGCCTATATAAGGCTCCTCCTTCCTACCACACCTTGCTTAGGATTGTTTGTAGGTAGGATTTCTGGATCTTCTCTAGTCTCCACTTAAGCCTGGATTACAATAAGTATTAAGGATTACTTTTTGCTGTTTTGTGCTTTTATTGGTACTACGTTACTAACCTGTGTTTGGCATCTTTACTCCTATCTGCTGCTTATTTACCTTTTGCCTTGTTTGTAAAGTATTACAGTTTCACCCTCAGAACTAAAAGAGACGATTTAGCTCACCTCTAACTACGCATCCACTTCCGGTGCAAACCTCCAGCGGCCTCTACTGAAGCTACCACATTCCTGCTGTGTCACCATCTCACAAGCGTCCTTCGTGCCTCCTGCGCTGCAGCCTGTCAGATGCACTCTCACAAGCTTCCCTGCAGAGGTACACCTCTCCCTCTTCACAGTGGTGATTAGGAAAATCAGACTGCACTATTCATCTGCAGGTACCAAGCATAAAGACCAAGGTAAAACTTGTCATATCTCCTACCTGAACTGTTGTAATGTTGTTCAAGCTACTTACCTGTGTTTACCGTAATCTCTCAAATAGAAGGTAATTGTTTGATAAAACAACCGTTTTACACCAGCTATATGTTTGTGCACAACTTACCAACTGTATCATATCTGCATACTAACTTCTGTGAATCAACTATTTCATTATAAGAAGGTGACTAATTCTGCTCCCATAACTATATTTTACAGTGAATATTGCACACTACCAATCTGCTTTTTCCCTTTTGGGCCCTCAGTCAATGAACTGAATAGGGGTTATCTTATTTCTAACCCTGTTACTTGTGAGACTGAGTGGAACTAGACACTAATTCCCTACATACTGCTCCTACATTACATAATCCTAAGCCTTAGAAAGTGGGAATTATAATGGAATTAGCAGACCTCACTAACAAAGTGAGTGCACTCACCCAGAATATGGATATTCTCATTCAAGGAATTAGAGAGATCCAATCAGAGAATCAATACTTAAGAACCGTGATTAGGGATCAAGTGGACAAGAGGCCTTCCGCCTCAGACTCACAACCTGAACCCCAGGTTTGTCCCCCAGAAAGATTCTCAGGGGAAAGAAGCCAGTTCAGGGAGTTTAAAAATTCCTGCCTGCTTTTTTTCTCCCTGAAACCAAAAACCTATCCCACAGAATGCATTAAAGTGCTAACTGTAATATCATATCTCAAAGGAGAACCCAAGACCTGGGCAACTAACTTCTTTGAGACCAACGATCCGGTACTGGATTCTCTCCAGTCATTTTTTGACAAAATGTCATTTCTTTATGAAGATAAAAACAAACAGAGTTCTGCTGAAACTGCCCTCCGGGCACTCAAGCAAAACAAACTCCTAGCCGAAGATTATGTTTCAGATTTTAAGAGATGGGCACCAGACACACTCTGGAACGAAGCAGCTTTATTTTTTCAGTTCCGCCATGGACTCTCTGACCCCATAAAAGATGAGCTCCCTAGGGGATCCCTACAAAGCACCTTAGAAGAGCTCATGACACAAGCTGTCACTATAGACCGTCGCTTACGTGAAAGAAGACACGAAAGAGGATTTTCAGATTATACCTGGAGGAAACCAACCACACCAACATCATCAGGACCTACCCAACGCAGTACTGATGAGCCGATGGAGGTCACCTTCACGAAAGGACCTCTTTCCCCTGAGGAAAAGAACAGAAGAAGAACTAATAATCTTTGTCTTTATTGTGCCTCCAAGAATGCCCCAGTCTGTCTAAACAGAAGGGTAAGCTACATACCAAGTGCCTTACTTCTGTTCATCACTCATCTCATAATTCTCATTGTAACATCTCTGTTTCCTTACAGTGGCATACCCGAAAAGTCCCGACACGAGCCATTATTGACTCAGGAACTTTTGGCAATTTAATTGATAAGGCTTTCACTGAAATGTTCCATATACCTTTAATAAAAAGATGTGATTCACTGGCTATCAGAGTTATAGATGGTTCATTTATTTCCTCTGGCCCTATCACCCATCGCACTATACCTTTACTAATGACCACCAGTTCTGGTCATAAGGAATACATGTCATTTGATGTTATAGCCTCTCCCTTGTTTCCATTAGTTCTTGGGTTACATTGGTTGCAAACACATGAACCGCATATAGTCTGGAAGTCTTCACAAATAAATTTTGTTTCTGACCACTGTATAAAGACATGTAACCATTCCACACATATTCTCCAAACCACTGTTGCAGAACACCCAGTACCTGACTGTTATTCTGAGTTTTCAGATGTTTTTAACAAAATTACCACCTCACAGACCATACGACTGCCCGATTGAGTTACTCCAAGGGGTTGACATACCTTATGGGCATATCTATCCTCTCTCTGAACCAGAGTTGGTACATTTAAAACAGTATTTAGATGACAACCTACGGAAAGGGTTTATAAGACCTTCAACCTCTCCTGCTGGAGCAGGTATGTTTTTTGTACGAAACAAAGACGACACATTAAGACCTATAATCGACTATAGGGAATTAAATCGCCGTACAAAGAAAAACAGGTATCCATTACCTCTTATACCTGAGATAATAGAACGACTTCAGGGGGCTGTAATCTTCACCAAACTTGACCTTAGAGGCGCATATAATCTAATCAGAATAAAGTCTGGGCACGAATGGCTGACCGCTTTCCGTACTAGGTATGGGTTGTACGAGTATACGGTTATGCCGTTCGGGTTATGCAACACCCCAGCGACATTTCAATGTTTTATTAATGACCTTTTCAGAGACATCCTGGATGTGTGTTTAATAGTATATTTAGATGATATACTCATTTATTCAAAGACTACAGAACAACACATAGAACATGTCAAAATTGTTCTGCAAAGACTCAGGGAAAATTCTCTCTACGCCAAATCTGAGAAGTGTATTTTTAATACTGATACTATATCCTTTTTAGGTTATATAATATCCCCTAAAGGTATACAGATGGAAAACAAAAAGATTGAGGCTATAACATCATGGCCTATTCCTCAGAACATCAAAGATGTACAATGTTTTATTGGATTTTCCAACTTCTATAGAAAATGTATAAAAGATTTTTCTCGTTTGGCTAAACCACTAACCTCATTGACAAGCAAACAGACTCCCTTTGTATGGAGTATTGAAGCCGACCTAGCTTTTAAAAACCTAAAGAAGGCTTTCACATCAGCTCCCATATTTAAATTCCCAGATCCCTCTTTACAATACATCTTAGAGGTGGATGCCTCCGACTACCCTTTGGGATCCATTCTATCACAGCGTAAGTCACCTAAGTCCCCTCTTCATCCAGTAGGGTTTTTCTCCAGAATCATGACCTCATCTGAATTAAACTATCCCATAGGAGAGAAAGAACTTTTATCTATTAAAAGTTCTTTTGAGTTCTGGAGACATCTCCTAGAGGGTACATCTTTACCTATACTGATCTACACGGATCATAAAAACCTAGAATATTTGAAAACAAATAAGACTCTATCAGCCCGACAGATCAGATGGAGTTTGTTCTTCTCCAGATTTGACTATATCATCAAATACCGCCCTGGAAGTAAAAATGGAAAAGCAGATTCTTTGTCCAGGAAGGATCTAAAACCTATCTCATCCCCATCAGTGTCATCTATAATTCCTCAAGATAGATTTATTGGTCTATCACTAGATTCTACCTCTCAAATGAGACTTTCACAAGAACAAGATCTCTCCATGCCTAACCTGTCCTTAGTTAAGGCTAGTAACGGAGTATACTACCATAAGGGAAAAACTTATGTACCCCCACGGTTACGTAAGGAGCTGCTCTATTCTACTCATGATTCTATGATCTCAGGACATCCTGGCATACATAAAACTACAGAACTTCTAAAAAGGGATTTCTGGTGGCCTAATATGAACACTGATATCATGCAATATGTAAAGGAATGTCCTATCTGCGCTATTACCAAGAATTCCAGATCACATCCATACGGGTTATTAATGTCTTTACCCATACCAGACAGACCGTGGAAGGACATTGCAATGGATTTTTATCATAGACCTTCCTCCTTCAAACAACAACAACTGCATCCTGGTGGTAGTAGATTTATTTACAAAGATGGCACATTTCCTTCCCTGTCATTCACTACCAACAGCATCTGAAACAGCACAACTTTTCTTAACTCACATCGTTAGGTACCATGGCCTTCCTGACACCATCACATCGGATAGGGGTTCTCAATTCACCTCTAGATTTTGGAGACATTTATGTCAAATTCTAAAGATAAGACCTTGGCTCAGCACCGCATACCATCCACAAACAAACGGTCAAACAGAGAGAACAAATCAAACTCTTGAACAGTATTTAAGATGCTATTGTTCACAACTCCAAGATAATTGGACATCTCTCTTGCCCACAGCCGAATTTGCTTTCAACAACACCATCAATTCATCTCTGAAAATGTCACCTTTTTATGCTAACTATGGCTTTCATCCTAGATTCCACCTTCACCCCAGAGACGAAACACCTTCACCATTGGTAAATGATATGATGAATGAACTTGCTAAACATTTCAAAATTATCCAAGAGAACCTCAAAGATGCACAATCTCATCACAAGACTTATTACGATTTAAGACGTCGGAATCCACCCCTCTGTAAAATTGGGGATTACGTCTGGCTCTCCACCAGAAACTTACATCTTAAAGTTCCAACCAGAAAACTTGGTTCTCTTTTCATTGGACCATTTCCTATTTCAAGAATTGTCAATCCCAACGCTGTCACTCTGGACCTGCCGAAGGATCTCTCCATACATCCAACTTTCCATGTTTCTCTGTTGAAACCTTGTCTCTCCGATGTCACTTCCATTACTCCTGTGCTTCCTTCTACTTCTCCTTCACTTGAGCCGGAATATGAGATTCAATCCATATTGGATTCCAGGTATTTCCGCAACACCCTTCAGTACCTCATTCATTGGAAGGGATTCTCTCATGACGAAGATTCTTGGGAGCCATCTTCCAATCTTTCGGCTCCCAGACTGGTGTCTTTGTTTCACAGGCGACACCCTGACCGCCCTAAGCCTTGAGCCTCGGAGTGGCTCTTTTGGGGGGGGGCTCCTGTCATGGTTATGGCCTGAACCTTTAAGTTACCTGCCTATATAAGGCTCCTCCTTCCTACCACACCTTGCTTAGGATTGTTTGTAGGTAGGATTTCTGGATCTTCCCTACTCTCCACTTAAGCCTGGATTACAATAAGTATTAAGGATTACTTTTTGCTGTTTTGTGCTTTTATTGGTACTACGTTACTAACCTGTGTTTGGCATCTTTACTCCTATCTGCTGCTTATTTACCTTTTGCCTTGTTTGTAAAGTATTACAGTTTCACCCTCAGAACTAAAAGAGACGATTTAGCTCACCTCTAACTACGCATCCACTTCGGGTGCAAACCTCCAGCGGCCTCTACTGAAGCTACCACCGTCCTGCTGTGTCACCATCTCACAAGCATCCTTCATGCCTCCTGCGCTGCAGCCTGTCAGCTGCACTCTCACAAGCTTCCCTGCAGAGGTACACCTCTCCCTCTTCACAGTGGTGATTAGGAAAATCAGACTGCACTATTCATCTGCAGGTACCAAGCATAAAGACCAAGGTAAAACTTGTCATATCTCCTACCTGAACTGTTGTAATGTTGTTCAAGCTACTTACCTGTGTTTACCGTAATCTCTCAAATAGAAGGTAATTGTTTGATAAAACAACCGTTTTACATCAGCTATATGTTTGTGCACAACTTACCAACTGTATCATATCTGCATACTAACTTCTGTGAATCAACTATTTCATTATAAGAAGGTGACTAATTCTGCTCCCATAACTATATTTTACAGTGAATATTGCACACTACCAATCTGCTTTTTCCCTTTTGGGCCCTCAGTCAATGAACTGAATAGGGGTTATCTTATTTCTAACCCCGTTACTTGTGAGACTGAGTGGAACTAGACACTAATTCCCTACATACTGCTCCAGCATTACAGTGACATAGTGCATCACAGTCCTTGGAGGGAGTTGACAAGGGCGAACCAAGTTCAACACAGCCCCATTGGAGCCATCTGACAAGGTGACATAGTGCATCACAGTCCTTGGAGGGAGTTGACAAGGCAAAACAAAGGCCAACACAGCCCCATTGGAGCCATCTGACAAGGTGACATAGTGCATCACAGTCCTTGAAGGGAGTTGACAAGGCAAAACAAAGGCCAACACAGCCCCATTGGAGCCATCTGACAAGGTGACATAGTGCATCACAGTCCTTAGAGGGAGTTGACAAGGCAAAACACAGGCCAACACAGCCCCATTGGAGCCATCTGACAAGGTGACATAGTGCATCACAGTCCTTGGAGGGAGTTGACAAGGCAAAACAAAGGCCAACCCAGTCCCATCGGAGCCATCTGACAAGTTGACATAGTGAATCACAGTCCTTGGAGGGAGTTGACAAGGCAAAACAAAGTCCAACACAGCCCCATTGGAGCCATCTGACAAGGTGACATAGTGCATCACAGTCCTTGGAGGGAGTTGACAAGGGCAAACAAAGGCCAACACAGCTAAATTGGAGCCATCTGACAAGGTGACATAGTGCATCACAGTCCTTGGAGGGAGTTGACAAGGGCAAACAAAGGCCAACACAGCTAAATTGGAGCCATCTGACAAGGTGACATAGTGCATCACAGTCCTTGGAGGGAGTTGACAAGGCAAAACAAAGACCAACACAGCCCCATTGGAGCCATCTGACAAGGTGACATAGTGCATCACAGTCCTTTGAGGGAGTTGACAAGGCAAAACAAAGGCCAACACAGCCCCATTGGAGCCATCTGACAAGGTGACATAGTGCATCACAGTCCTTGGAGGGAGTTGACAAGGGCAAACAAAGGCCAACACAGCTAAATTGGAGCCATCTGACAAGGTGACATAGTGCATCACAGTCCTTGGAGGGAGTTGACAAGGCAAAACAAAGGCCAACACAGCCCCATTGGAGCCATCTGACAAGGTGACATAGTGCATCACAGTCCTTGGAGGGAGTTGACAAGGCAAAACAAAGGCCAACACAGCCCCATTGGAGCCATCTGACAAGGTGACATAGTGCATCACAGTCCTTGGAGGGAGTTGACAAGGGCAAACAAAGGCCAACACAGCCCCATTGGAGCCATCTCACAAGGTGACATAGTGCATCACAGTCCTTGGAGGGAGTTGACAAGGCAAAACAAAGGCCAACACAGCCCCATTGGAGTCATCTGACAAGGTGACATAGTGCATCACAGTCCTTGGAGGGAGTTGACAAGGCAAAACAAAGGCCAACACAGCCCCATTGGAGCCATCTCACAAGGTGACATAGTGCATCACAGTCCTTGGAGGGAGTTGACAAGACAAAACAAAGGCCAACACAGTCAACACATTGGAGCCCCATTGGAGCCATCTGACAAGGTGACATAGTGCATCACAGTCCTTGGAGGGAGTTGACAAGGGCAAGCAAAGACCAACACAGCCCCATTGGAGCCATCTGACAAGGTGACATAGTGCATCACAGTCCTTGGAGGGAGTTGACAAGGCAAAACAAAGGCCAACACAGCCCCATTGGAGCTATCTGACAAGGTGACATAGTGCATCACAGTCCTTGGAGGGAGTTGACAAGGCAAACAAAGGCCAACACAGCTAAATTGGAGCCATCTGACAAGGTGACATAGTGCATCACAGTCCTTGGAGGGAGTTGACAAGGCAAAACAAAGGCCAACACAGCCCCATTGGAGCCATCTGACAAGGTGACATAGTGCATCACAGTCCTTGGAGGGAGTTGACAAGGGCAAACAAAGGCCAACACAGCCCCATTGGAGCCATCTGACAAGGTGACATAGTGCATCACAGTCCTTGGAGGGAGTTGACAAGGCAAAACAAAGGCCAACACAGCCCCATTGGAGCCATCTGACAAGGTGACATAGTGCATCACAGTCCTTGGAGGGAGTTGACAAGGCAAAACAAAGGCCAACACAGCCCCATTGGAGCCATCTGAAAAGGTGACATAGTGCATCACAGTCCTTGGAGGGAGTTGACAAGACAAAACAAAGGCCAACACAGTCCCATCTGAGCCATCTGACAAGGTGACATAGTGAATCACAGTCCTTGGAGGGAGTTGACAAGGCAAAACAAAGGCCAACACAGCCCCATTGGAGCCATCTGACAAGGTGACATAGTGCATCACAGTCCTTGGAGGGAGTTGACAAGGGCAAACAAAGGCCAACACAGCCCCATTGGAGCCATCTGACAAGGTGACATAGTGCATCACAGTCCTTGGAGGGAGTTGACAAGGCAAAACAAAGGCCAACACAGCCCCATTGGAGTCATCTGACAAGGTGACATAGTGCATCACAGTTCTTGGAGAAAGTTGACAAGGCAAAACAAAGGCCAACACAGCCCCATTGGAGCCATCTGAAAAGGTGACATAATGCATCACAGTCCTTGGAGGGAGTTGACAAGACAAAGCAAAGGCCAACACAGTCCCATCGGAGCCATCTGACAAGGTGACATAGTGAATCACAGTCCTTGGACGGAGTTGACAAGGCAAAACAAAGGCCAACACAGCCCCATTGGAGCCATCTGACAAGGTGACATAGTGCATCACAGTCCTTGGAGGGAGTTGACAAGGGCAAACAAAGACCAACACAGTCCCATTGGAGCCATCTGACAAGGTGACAAAGTGCATCACAGTCCTTGGAGGGAGTTGACAAGGCAAAACAAAGGCCAACACAGCTAAATTGGATCCATCTGACAAGGTGACATAGTGCATTACAGTCCTTGGAGGGAGTTGACAAAGCAAAACAAAGGCCAACACAGCCCCATTGGAGCCATCTGACAAGGTGATATAGTGCATCACAGTCCTTGGAGGGAGTTGAGAAGGGCAAACAAAGGCCAACACAGCTAAATTGGAGCCATCTGACAAGGTGACATAGTGCATCACAGTCCTTGGAGGGAGTTGACAAGGCAAAACAAAGGCCAATACAGCCCCATTGGAGCCATCTGACAAGGTGACATAGTGCATCATAGTCCTTGGAGGGAGTTGACAAGGCAAAACAAAGGCCAACACAGCCCCATTGGAGCCATCTGACAAGGTGACATAGTGCATCACAGTCCTTGGAGGGAGTTGACAAGGCAAAACAAAGGCCAACACAGCCCCATTGGAGCCATGCATCTAACAAGGTGACATAGTGCATCACAGTCCGTGGAGGGAGTTGACAAGGCAAAACAAAGGCCAACACAGCCCCATTGGAGCCATCTGACAAGGTGACATAGTGCATCACAGTCCTTGGAGGGAGTTGACAAGGCAAAACAAAGGCCAACACAGCCCCATTGGAGTCATCTGACAAGGTGACATAGTGCATCACAGTTCTTGGAGAAAGTTGACAAGGCAAAACAAAGGCCAACACAGCCCCATTGGAGCCATCTGAAAAGGTGACATAATGCATCACAGTCCTTGGAGGGAGTTGACAAGACAAAGCAAAGGCCAACACAGTCCCATCGGAGCCATCTGACAAGGTGACATAGTGAATCACAGTCCTTGGAGGGAGTTGACAAGGCAAAACAAAGGCCAACACAGCCCCATTGGAGCCATCTGACAAGGTGACATAGTGCATCACAGTCCTTGGAGGGAGTTGACAAGGGCAAACAAAGACCAACACAGCCCCATTGGAGCCATCTGACAAGGTGACAAAGTGCATCACAGTCCTTGGAGGGAGTTGACAAGGCAAACAAAGGCCAACACAGCCCCATTGGATCCATCTGACAAGGTGACATAGTGCATTACAGTCCTTGGAGGGAGTTGACAAAGCAAAACAAAGGCCAACACAGCCCCATTGGAGCCATCTGACAAGGTGATATAGTGCATCACAGTCCTTGGAGGGAGTTGAGAAGGGCAAACAAAGGCCAACACAGCTAAATTGGAGCCATCTGACAAGTTGACATAGTGCATCACAGTCCTTGGAGGGAGTTGACAAGGCAAAACAAAGGCCAATACAGCCCCATTGGAGCCATCTGACAAGGTGACATAGTGCATCATAGTCCTTGGAGGGAGTTGACAAGGCAAAACAAAGGCCAACACAGCCCCATTGGAGCCATCTGACAAGGTGACATAGTGCATCACAGTCCTTGGAGGGAGTTGACAAGGCAAAACAAAGGCCAACACAGCCCCATTGGAGCCATGCATCTAACAAGGTGACATAGTGCATCACAGTCCGTGGAGGGAGTTGACAAGGCAAAACAAAGGCCAACACAGCCCCATTGGAGCCATCTGACAAGGTGACATAGTGCATCACAGTCCTTGGAGGGAGTTGACAAGGCAAAACAAAGGCCAACACAGCCCCATTGGAGCCGTGTATCCCACAAGGTGACATAGTGCATCATGGTCCTTGGAGGGAGTTGACAAGGCAAAACAAAGGTCAACACAGCCCCATTGGAGCCATCTGACAAGGTGACATAGTGCATCACAGTCCTTGGAGGGAGTTGACAAGGGCAAACAAAGGCCAACACAGCCCCATTGGAGACAATATTTTGGTATGCATGTATGCATTTGAGATTGAAATGCAATAGAGTTCTTTTAGACACATGCCCGTGGATTGATTTATTTAAATCCAACAATTGAAAAATATGGGAGTGTGATCAAATCTCCACTCCACCTAGCCTTTGAAACCAGATAAACACTGATTTACATATATATTTTGGTGATTGCCTTTGTAATCTTAAATGGAATAATTTGAAGCTTGATGGGTCAATCAATTGCTATTCAGAATATATACACAGTAGATACTACCGTTCATATTAAAAATTAAGAATATCATTTTATCTATCTGACATTACATTTTCAGAGTATTTTTTGTGAATCTCTCTTTTACATTAGGATTAAATGTATGTCATCCCAATATTAATAGACACATTCATAAATGCATGCTTTAGTTTTGAGGAATATTAATGTTTGATTGAAATGGACAGTCTACACAAACATCTTTTTAAAATCCATTTACATATCATACAGCATGAAATTAAATCAAGGAATTTCAACACAATTATGTTTTATGTATACTTAGAAGTTCAAAACAATGATGACATAATAATATTGTCTGCATCTAGGCACTCAGATGAATAGCAATGCCTGTCTGTACAATCAGAAGATGATTATTGGGGTTTTGCATGTAATATGCATGTGACATCATGATGTCATTAATGACAAATCATACATAAATTTGATAAAAAATAAAAACATATGTTCATGCTGCATGATATAGAAAGTGGGGCAGTAGTGTATTTGAAAATAATTGAATAATATATTTGAAAGATACAAAGCTGTAGACAAATGAACCTGGTGCAAGGTAGAAATCGATCCGCAAAACTTTATGCAAGTAAATATGGACTTTATTGTAAGTTGTAACATACATACAGGGTACAAACAAGCTCAGGAGGGAGCTTGAGACAACAAAACGTCCGACGCGTTTCCTGCCCGTAGGAACTTCGTCAGGGACTAAACATAGTAGATCTAACACTGCTTAAAAAGACACACCTAGCTACGTCATGCTGGTAACACCTGTTAATTACTATTAAAGGTATATCTACCTATCTAAAGCTTAAACAAACTAACATACTTAATGGTATATATATAATTTCCTCACCTAAAAATCACTATTCAACAATCAAAGTATATAAATCTTGTATCAAAACAGTATTCGATGTGAAAAATAAATATATAAACACTGTTGGTAATAAACGGAGAAAGAGTTCTTAAAGCTAGCATAGGGATAAGTGGACGAACAAAGGGTGTGCCTTGTACAAACATGTTAAAAATTAAAATTATTATTATGATAGAAGTTGCAAAAAACTCCATCTCTCGGCAAAGCACCATATAAACAGACTATTGTCACTGTTTCAATTGTAAAAAAGAAAAAAATATAAAGAAACAAATATATAAAGATGAAAACATTAGATACTTTGCAGAAACAAATGCAACAAGTTGAACAAAATGAAACAACATTTTGAAAATTGCGTATACTAAACAATGAAATGTTACATTATGTTTCGCACCGTACCAATGTTATGATGAATTAAAAAGTCTGTATTAGAAGTACAAAGGATCGAAAGGATACAAGGAGATTCATAAACACAATTGGTATATTAGCAGCTAGTAGGAATGTAATACAAGAGAAAGCAAAGGAAATATTTTCCCTATAACCCTGCTTTACCTATTGGTTACATATATGTATAACCTTTAAAACTAGCCAATAATGCTGTCAATTCATTTTACACTTCATATTCTCTTTTTCTGTAGATTTCAACATAATATTGTATAAGATATTGTATTAAATGTTTCTTAAACTACTATTTGAAATCTTGTGGACAATAGGAACAATCAATTTTTATATATTTTTGTGTATAGTTATTAGACATGTGCACCCGCGAAAAATTTGGTTTGGTTCGGTTCGATTCGGACTGATTCGAATTTCGGTTCGGATCGATTCGAATTCGGAAGAAATCGAATGAATTTGTTTCAGATTCATTCGGATTCTTTCGGATTCGTGGGAAATTTGGTTTGGTTCGGTTCGATTCAGTTCGATTCGGTTTGAATCGATTCGGATTTTCAGAATTTGGTCAGTGTTAAGTGGGATGTGCTGTGTATTACACTAGTATACTGTACAATACTAATGTAATACATGGCCATCCGAATCCATCCGAATAAATTCGAATCGATTCGGATTTATTCTGTAAATTCTGCACTACCGCAATTCGGAAATTCGAATCGATCCGAATCCCGAATTCGACAAAATTCGTCCGAATTTCGATTCGGACCGAACCGAATCACACATGTCTAATAGTTATGTATAAATTTAATTGTCGACGAGCCTTTCTTGTATGTGTATATGTGCGTTATGATACTAATTAAAAATAGTAATATGTTGTATTGATAGGCAGTGTATCTACTGTGAAATAAAGAAATGATGTGTGAATGTTGTATAAATATAAAATGTAAAATATAAATAATAAAAATAAAATCAAAGTAATGAAAAATAAAAAATGAAATAATCAAGTGAAATTTATAAATAAAGTGCTAACTAGTGAGTGCATGTGTTACTAAGGAGTGATTTGGAAAATGTATAATAAAGTGTCAAATAGAGTACCAAAACCTAAAAATGTATTATATATTGTTAAATAATAAATAGTTCACGATCCATATATAACATCAACTGAATCTATGGTCCACCTATCCTATGTTATAGAAGTGAGATGAAACTCTATTGGGGCATAAAAAATAAATGTGGAACATTTATTGTAAAGAATTTTAATACTGTGTGGTTAACCTACACCCAGAACTTATGATCAATAATTCACTCAATCTAAAAAGTAGCTTACGTCAGTAATCTTGTTCATTCCCTGAGGGATACCTGTAGAAAGGGTAAAGATCCAAAAGGCTTCTTTCCTATTAAGGACTGCTACTCAGTTGCCTCCCTTAATGTTGTTAAGTGCAGTGTCTATACCTTGAAAACTGAATATTGTACCTAGATTACTGTCATTGATGGGAAGATTCATAGAAACAAAATGTAAAACAAAATGTTTTGCTACCGGTGTTACTGGAGGATCATGTTTGATGGAGAGCAAGTGCTCTCTGATTCTATCTTTCAGTAATCTTGTAGTCCTGCCTACATACTGTTTATGACAAATATTACAATTGATAAGGTACATTACAAAATTTGAATTACATGTCAATCTACTCCTAATGTCAAAGACTTGTCCAGTCATGTTGGACCTGAATTGCGTACCTGCAGTAACGTACTCGCAACTTTTGCATGGATTCTTTCTACATCTATAAAAACCTGCTGTAGGTTGTAACCATGTATTTATATATTTTTTAGAGAAATCTCTAGTGAGTTGATTCCCGATCGTTTTGGCCTTTTTTTCTAACGTATCGAATACCCTGATTTTTTATGGTATGATTTATCAAAGTATCCCTTTCTAAAACTGGCATGTATTTTCGTATAATGTTACTAATGAGATTGAATTGTTTGCTATAATTCATTGTAAACGTTACCGGTGGTTCATATTCAGACTTTCTTTTTGGGACATCCTTTAAAAGCTCTTCCCTATTCATTTTCTCAACCTCCTCACTCACTTTTAAAAGAGAAACTCTATCATATCCCCTAACAAGGAGGCGTTGTGATAAAGAATTGGCTTGTTCTTTGTATGTATTCAGATTACTGCAGTTGTGCCTTAGTCGCATGTATTGCCCTTTGGGAATGGCTTTCTTTAAATGTGCCAGATGATGTGAATGTGCTCGTAAGATTGTATTTCCTGAAGTGGATTTCCTGAATGTTGAGGTTTTGATAGAATGAGAATCAAAATCCAAAATTAGAGTAATACTTTCCTGTGATGCCAAATGAGTAAACCCTAAATTTAAATTGTTACAATTCAGATAGTTCACAAATTCTCCTATTTCTTCTAAGTTCCCCCTCCAAATAATTACCAAATCATCAATTAACCTCCTGTAAAATTTAATGTGTGACTTATAAGGATTAGACTTGTGAAAGATCTTATCGAATTCAAAGTTAGTTAGATAAAGGTTTGCATATGATGGTGCAAATTTTGCACCCATGGCGGTGCCTTGATTCTGTACAAAATGTGTACCTTCAAATGTAAAACAGTTGTGATTTAGTAAAAACTTGACACCATCACATTTCAAATAGTAATTTAAGAAACATTTAATACAATATCTTATATAATATTACGTTGAAATCTACAGAAAAAGAGAATTTCAAGTGTAAAATGAATTTACAGCATTATTGGCTAGTTTTAAAGGTTATACATATATGTAACCAATAGGTAAAGCAGGGTTATAGGGAAAATATTTCCTTTGCTTTCTCTTGTATTACATTCCTACTAGCTGCTATTACACCAATTGTGTTTATGAATCTCCTTATATCCTTTTGATCCTTTGTACTTCTAATACAGACTTTTTAATTCATCATAACATTGGTACAGTGCGAAACATAATGTAACATTTCATTGTTTTGTATACGCAATTTTCAAAATGTTGTTTCATTTTGTTCAAATTGTTGCATTTGTTTCTGCAAAGTATCTAATGTTTTCATCTTTATATATTTTTTTCTTTATATTTTTTTCTTTTTTGCAATTGAAACAGTGACAATAGTCTGTTTATATGGTGTTTTGCCGAGAGATGGAGTTTTTTGCGACTATCATAATAATAATTTTAATTTTTAACATGTTTGTACAAGGCATACCCTTTGTTCATCCACCTATCCCTATCCTAGCTTTAAGAACTATTTCTCCGTTTATTACCAACAGTGTTTATATATTTATTTTTCACATTGAATACTGTTTTGATACAAGATTTATATACTTTGATTGTTGAATAGTGATTTTTATGTGATTAAATTATATATATATACCATTAAGTATGTTAGTTTGTTTAAGCTTTAGATAGGTAGATATACCTTTAATAGTAATTAACAGGTGTTACCAGCATGACATAGCTAGGTGTGTCTTTTTAAGCAGTGTTAGATCTACTATGTTTAGTCCCTGACGAAGTGCCTACGGGCAGGAAACGCGTTGGACGTTTTGTTGTCTCAAGCTCCCTCCTGAGCTTGTTTGTACCCTGTATGTATGTTACGACTTACAATAAAGTCAATTTTTACTTGCATAAAGTTTTGCGGATCGATTTCTACCTTGCACCAGATTCATTTGTCTTTTTTCTTTGATTGTTCATTTGGGAGCCAGAGGAGCGTCTCCCTACCTGTCAGCAAGGCGTCTCAAGGTTTGCCTGTGAAGTGGTGCGATATGACAAGGTAACTTTACTTCATATTAGTGCTATAATGTTGGATATATTACGCCATTAGCAAACACAGCAGTCACCGTAAGGATTCTCATGAGACCTTAGTTATTTAGTGTTCACTGCATATTTACATTGACTGGCAATTTGGGATAACAGTAATATAACCGAATTGACTTTAATGGTACAGGACTACCGCAGCAGTGTATACACATTTTTACTTTTTGTGCTCGAACTGCATTCTCTGTTTGACTTTATTTTTCGTCAATAGTTTGATTAAGAAACAATACACGTTATATTAGGGTGACCATATTCCCGCTTTAAAAATGGACACATATTAAAAATACATAGGTCAGGGTTCTTATACAAAACATTTCTTGAAACAGCCTTGAAAACAGCCCTGACCTATGTATTTTTCATATGTGTCCCTTTTTAAAGCGGCAATTTGGTCAACCTACGTTATATACATGTTATAAATATTTGCCGTACCATCAGACTCCAAAGGAGCCACTTCCTACTCCATCGCACATGTTACATCAATCTCTGTAAAACATAATATGTTGTGTACACGTTAAAAACAAATATTTTACTGTGTTACTGGTGCTCAAGGACACACATCAATGTTGCATTAAAGAGATACTAAATCAAAGTTAGGAGTTACATCATTTTGATGGAGCATGCAAATGAAATAAGATTTATAATTATCGATGAGTAATAATTAAATTTTAGTGCCTGTATTTTGAAAATATTCACAAAAGCAGAGTACATGGAACATTTAAGAGTTCTCATGTTTGTATCACTTGATGATTGTTGTCTAAATTTATACTAAATATAAACATGTGCTAGCCATGTTCTGAAGCACAAAGGTGTAGACTAAGAAGCTTTGAGATCTTAATATTAAACTAATACAAAATAAATATATATATATATATATATATATATATATATATATATATATATATATATATATTTATCATCAGAGGAGTACTTTATAAGTTTTATTCAAATGGAATGCTTCATCAGAATCATGATCAGAATATTTATGAAAAAGACACCTTCAATGACATATGAATGAGTCAATGGACCTACCAGAACCCTGCAAAGGCAGGTCACCATCAGTGCTGGATCCCTCTGTGCTCGTCACAATAATTAGTTCTATTAATGATATTAAAAAATATTAGTGAACACAGTTTGGACATCACTAAACCACATTAGTCTAAAATTTTCTAAATAATATACTTAGAAATGTGAAGACTAGAGCACTAATATGAACAATACATTTATTAGTTTATCAAGGTGATTGTAAAGAAATTGATGTCTTTCACATATGTTGGATTTCTTACTATATTAGACAGCCAATTCTTATCATATTAATCGATGGCATATCTAAATATAATTATTGTACCCTGTTTTAAAAATAATACAGGCAGACACACAACACTTTGAATAACAACTGGTGACAACTAGAGCCTAATCCATATGGCACATAGATCCATTTGTGCAATGTACTGTAATCAGTTTTAGGACACAACACATATTGATCACAATGCAAGACATAAGATATATTTAATACTATGTCATCATGGTGCTGTTAGAATATGCTTATATATATATATATATATATATATATATATATATATATATATATATATATATATATATATATATATGTATATATATATATATATATATATATATATATATATATATATATATATATATATATATATATATACATAAAGGTAGTCCAAGAGTGAAAGATGTGATTTATATATCAATATGTATTCATCAAAACTGTGTAAGGATTAATTAAGATATTTTGTATTTATATTAAAAATAAATATCTTCATTTGACAATGTCACTATTAATGAATTGTCTAGTCCATATGTTGATGTAATGAATCGGATAGAGCATGCAATTACAATCATATATATAATTTCATGCTATCATCAAGAATCTTTAATTATCCTTCTCTCTTATTTGAAATAATTTTTATTGATTTTAAGCAGTAATACAGAGTTCTATTGATTTACACGAACAAGATAAAATCTTTTTGATACAAATCCTTAACTTCTGTCATGTAAACAGTGTGATACAAAAAAAGAAACTGTACATCAATGGCCTAATCCAGGCCCCTCTGCATTCTGCCATTTTTGGGCGTTTACAAACATATATTAAGAAATTTAACTCCCCAACCTTTAAAACTCAACCCCCCACCCCCCTTCTTCCAGGCTGTTACAACATGTCTCCCCCCCTCCAGAGGGTTATTATGTTTCTCTAACCTTCCTCATAACTGCCCCTTACTAAACGGGAAATGTCACCTTTACCTATACTACCAACTTTCTCTACATCTCGCAATCTCTACCACTTGTCCTCTCATGGTCCACCCTGTACTCATAGGTTCTGTACTTCGCCCTTCCCTAACATCCAATAAAACCATATCTTGTTAAACTGCTCCAGCTGACCTTGTGACTATGCTGCTACCTCTGATAAGTGGAAGGTGTCTGCTATTTTATCTGTCACTTCCTGCCATGTGGGTGTCCCTGCCTTCCAGTGTCTTGCGACACATATTCTCAGGCACGTGCAAAGGATTCTAATGAAGCTATTGATTGAATTGTTGAAGGGTTTCACCCTATCATGTAGCAATGCCTGTGATATTGTAAGTGTAACTCTTTCATTCAGAAGCTGGCTCACCAGTGTTGACAGTTTAACCCAAAGTGTCTGGACCCTGGGGCAGTCCCACCACATGTGTCTAAATGTCCCTTTCTCCCGACATCCTCTATAGCAGTTACCATCAAATGTTGGCGCATAATGCGCCGTTCTGGTAGGCGTAAGATACCATCTAAATGACACCTTGATAGTATTCTCTCTCAGGTCAGCGCTGATTAAACCCTTTCCTGCATCCCTCAATAAGACCTCCCATTCATCCTTTTCTCTAACTTCGCCAATATCCCTTTCCCATTTCTCCATTAAGGGTGATTTAGTCCGGCCCCTTGCTCCTTGCAGTAGTAAATAAATTCGGGAGATCAGTTTTTTCCCCCTGAATGGGGCCCCTAACATTCTCTCCAAATCAGTAGGTGGTGAATACCGTTGTGTTGACATGTAAGTGTGTATGGATGAACTAACCTGTAAGTATAAGTAACAATGGAGGGGTTCTGGCTCTAATTTGTCTCTGATCTGATTATATGTAAGTAGTTTTGAATTCTGTAGGAAATCTGCCACTCTGTACAAACCTTTGTTTTCCCATTTTCTCACAGACTTCCTCAAGTCTCTAGGTATCAGAAATTTAATGGGTTTCAACAATGACCCTGGTCTACATAACTGTAATCCTCTCATGGTTTTCATCCATAAACTTAATGCCTCCCTTGTGACCGGTGATTTATATTCTTATTATCCTTCTCTCTTAAAGGGACATGAAACTCCAAATGTGTAATTTTATTATTTTTCATGATTCAAATACAGCATGTGATTTTAAAAAGCTTTCCAATTTACTTATTGTATCTAATTTGCTTCATTTTCTTAGAATCTTTTTTTAAAGGAGCAACTATGCACTACTGGGAGTTATCTGAAGACATCTGTTGAACCAATGAAAATAGGCAATTTTGTGCATCAACCAATCAGCAGGTTACATCCAGTAATGCATTGCTGCTCCTGAGCCTACCTATTTATGCTTTTCAACTAAGGATACCAATAGACTGAAGCAATTTAGATAATAGAAGCAAATTGGAAAGTTGTTTAAAATCACATGTTGTGTCTAAATCATAAAAGAAAAATGTTGGGTTTCATGTCCCTTTAATGGTAAGAAGAAAATATAAAAGCATATGAGATGTATATTTATATAATCTGCACATATGTAAAAATGTGTTAGTGTTGTCTAAATGTAGCCAACAACTGTCAAGCACTACCCAGGGGCAGAATACAAAATGGCCATGACCCTAAGATTACATTAAAATGAAGATATCAAGAATCGAAGGAATATCTTCAAATACTCATAAATTGAGATTTGTATTATAATGGAATCCCAACTCTGATTCGTGATTCTTATTTTAAAATAACAAAAAAATTGAATTAGAGTATCCATATTGATATAGATCAATGTGACTGGATTAGGTAAAGTTATGTCCAAGTTTGTAAGACAAAGGAAAATTATAATGAGACATACTATACTCTGACGAACATGGGCTCGAGATTCCAGCACCAACATCCATATCTGTAAAAGATTCAATCAGGATTGGATATCATTAATACAAATCAGGCCATGGAGACAAACAATCAGATATTATTTTTCAAATTGACAAAGTAAAATAATATTTGTATTCACGTGAGTTCATTGTTTTCAAAATTAATTTATAAATAAAGAGATCATATATTCTTATTTACAATCTTTTAGGTTGTTGACTGTCGCTTTAAGTCATTTTTTGTCTTCTTGCATTGTCATCAATTGCTAGACATTGTTCAATCTTTATTTTGATCTTGCTAGTATAGCTTTTCTAATGTAGAAAATTTTAAATGAGGATACTGTATTCTTCACATAAATACTAATTAACATATACATTTGACCAACATGTCTAAAGTAATGCAACTGTTACAGCAAACACATGTTCACGTCTCTGCGCAATTATATCTTTTGTGATCATTGTGCAATTATTAAAAGTGTAATTGTGCATCCGTGATTCATAATTGATTTGGATATAGTAGTGTGATGAGTATAATTTCTAAAGACTTCAAATATATTTGCAATTGGGTGTAATACGATATTCCAATTGGATATTTGTAAAGATTGAATGATACCAACTAATATTTATAACTTTTGCATGATTCAATATTCAATGTATGAAATGCCAGATCATAGGGATTTCACAGATGCACAATTCCATTTTAGCTCTGTGACGCATATTCTGGAGAGTGCAAGAAACATCATTCCTATTTCATGTGTGACAAATCTAAATTCAGATATCTGAACATCATATGTAGCGTGTGTTGTGAGATCTATATAGGTTGAATATATGACTATATACACATTGCTTAAATATATACTCAAATTTTAATATATTATATGAAGTCTGATATTTACCTGGTTCAGCCTCTCTACTTCCTTCTCCCAGGTCACTGATTGGAGAAGCTGCTGCACTGGGCTCTGGGTCTTGAATGTCAGAGCTAGCAGCTGGGGATTGAGAAGAAGTTGAGGAGCGTGCGGAAGCAAATCTGTGGGGGAAACGGAGATTGAGGAGGGTGCATAAAGTCTCCTCATGAGCTTGCAGGAAAAGTTTCTGTGGGGGTGGATCCTGCTTTCCATCCCTCCGACGGGCTTTTACCCACTCCTTCATGAGGCGGACTTCATTGCAAAGCCACAACCTCATATGCCCGAATCTCTGCATGATTTTACCCGGGGTCCTCTGGATGTTACACACCCATTTAACAGCAAGGATGATAGACAACCAGAGGGCCCTCCTAATTTTCGGCTTCGTCAAATTCTTCTTATTCCCAAACAGCTGCGGATAAAACTCCTCGACTGCGTTTACTAGTGCAGCACTTTCCGCCTGTGTGAACCTGGGAGATGCCATGCCTGCCGAGTTGATTATATAGCAAATATAATAATATATATATATATATATATATATATATATATATATATATATATATATATATATATATATATATTTATACACAAGCAGGCATTAGATATCTGACAAAAATGGCAACGTGGACTTTTATATGGTGAAGTAAACATGAGTTATACCACGGGACATGATATCTGTACATCTAATTGGATAAAATTAAACAAGTGGGGTAGTGTATATTGCTAGACACAACAGAGCGCTGTTACTTCTAAAAGAACATTAAATTAAATATATAACCATGAATCCACATCAATCACAAAGGAACAATTGCATTCAAGGGTTTAAAATAAAATTTTAATGTCCATGCACATTAGTAAAACAATGTCCAATGTAATAGTGTACTCACTAATAAGGAGTCCAAATGAAAAAATAGAACGATAGACCAAGGCCTATGTATATGGTCATGCTGCTCCTCCAAAACAGGATGACTCCAGAAATCCCAAAAAGATACACTACAAAATATAAAAGGAGAGAAGCGCGGACTCAAGTGCAGGAATACATTTTAATCATAACATATATGCGATACTAAAAACTCACAAGACGGTATTAAAATATATGCCCAGCAAAGTCGACATCCAGAGATCCCAATTCTACAAATCGGTAGATACAAATCTGTAAAACCTCCGGTTTTTCCCCCTTGACCCGCTCTGCAGTAGCGAGGCGATGACGCTCGATGACGCTCGATGACGCTCTTTGACGTTGCCAATAGATCCTTGCATGTGCTAGAGGGCGCCATCGAGCGTCATCGCCTCGCTACTGAAGAGCGGGTTTGTTTCACTGTTGCTGGAGGAATCTATGTAGCTACAGTGCCCGGACGAGACACATATCCACGGTCTCTTTTCAGCAGGCGTCCAATGCCTGCTGGTGTATAAATATATATATATATATATATATATATATATATATATATTTTCAGCAGGCGTCTAATGCCTGCTGGTGTATAAATATATATATATATATATATTATATTTGCTATATAATCAACTCGGCAGGCATGACGTCTCCCAGGTTCACACAGGCGGAAAGTGCTGCACTAGTAAATGCAGTCGAGGAGTTTTATCCGCAGCTGTTTGGGAATAAGAAGAATTTGACGAAGCCGAAAATTAGGAAGGCCCTCTGGTTGTCTATCATCCTTGATAGAGCGGGTTTGTTTCACTGTTGCTGGAGGAATCTATGTAGCTACAGTGCCCGGACGAGACACATATCCACGGTCTCTTTTCAGCAGGCATCCAAGGGGGAAAAACCAGAAGTTTTACAGATTTGTATCTACCGATTTGTGGAATTGGGATCTCTGGATGTCGACTCTGCTGGGCATATATTTTAATACCGTCTTGTGAGTTTTTAGTATCGCATATATGTTATGATTAAAATGTATTCCTGCACTTGAGTCTGCGCTTCTCTCCTTTTATATTTTGTAGTGTAATTGGATAAAATATTGAAATTTTGTTATCATGTCTGTGAGGCCATACTGAGTCAAGTTATGTTTGTGTGATGAACTCTAATTGGCCGGTCCTTAATGTTTCATGGAGTCATATCTTTGTAACTTCCATACACATACCTCCTGGGGGTGCTGCTACTACATTTGGCATGTAGACTTATTTTATTTGTAAATTCCCTATGGCCTCTAGGGAGAGAGGGGGGGATTTGGGGTTTGGCCCCTAGTGACCCATTGTAACAAACCTAAGTGTTAACAATGGGTAGTGCCTTATGCCAAATAGTACAAAATGTTTAATAAGAAGAAGGACAGGAAAGGTGAAGCATATTGGGCACACTTGTTGGGGTCAAAGCCAATGCTGTATTGGTAGTGTGGTGTGTCGTGTATTTATTAAAACTTAACTTTTATATCGATTATAGTAAAAAAAGAGTGGAATTTTCCACCAGTGAGGGTAAAACAACAAACAAATAAATAAAATTGTGTCCAAGTGATACTCGGTACGCAAGAGCTCCTCTCTGGTGTGACACAGTGATCAGTCTGTATCACAGTGTCCGGTTGGATAGCTAAAACACAATAGGTATGAATATCCTTAACTGTATGCTTTTAACAGATAGTATGAGTGCCAATATCATCAGTGATGTTAATAAAATATATCACATTATTCTTATCTATTCAAAACCTTCTTTTATCTCCACTTATTGACATTCTATTATTGAATCTAGAATGTTGTACTTGTCAAAACCACTGTTGGGGTTATATGTGGATACGATGTTATCACAGCGTGATCAGTATATAGATTATATATGTCCCAGGTGTTTATACTGTTAGTTGGAAACAATATATTTATATGATATTTATCTTTTACTATTCCACTTGAAGTCTTCCCCAATAAACCAAATTCTCAATTTATTATGTTTAGGGTATTCACCCAGGTCAAATGTGTGGGTTTATACAGGGGAGCATAAGATTCTAAATATATTTGTTTCACAATCATAAAACACTATGGCCTAGATTTGGAGTTTGGAGGTAGCCGTGAAAACCAGCGTTAGAGGCTCCTAACGCTGGTTTTAGGCTACCGCCGGTATTTGGAGTCACTCAAAATAGGGTCTAACGCTCACTTTTCAGCCGCGACTTTTCCATACCGCAGATCCCCTTACGTCAATTGCGTATCCTATCTTTTCAATGGGATCTTTCTAACTCCGGTATTTAGAGTCGTGTCTGAAGTGAGCGTTAGACATCTAACGACAAAACTCCAGCCGCAGGAAAAAAGTCAGTAGTTAAGAGCTTTCTGGGCTAACGCCGGTTCATAAAGCTCTTAACTACTGTACTCTAAAGTACACTAACACCCATAAACTACCTATGCACCCCTAAACCGAGGCCCCCCCACATCGCCGCCACTCGAATATTTTTTTTTTAACCCCTAATCTGCCGACCGCCACCTACGTTATCCTTATGTACCCCTAATCTGCTGCCCCTAATACCGCCGACCCCTGTATTATATTTATTAACCCCTAACCTGCCCCCCACAACGTCGCCTCCACCTACCTACACTTATTAACCCCTAATCTGCCGACCGCAAAGCGCCGCCACCTACGTTATCCTTATGTACCCCTAATCTGCTGCCCCTAACACCGCCGACCCCTATATTATATTTATTAACCCCTAATCTGCCCCCCTCAACGTCGCCTCCACCTGCCTACACTTATTAACCCCTAATCTGCCGAGCGGACCGCACCGCTACTATAATAAAGTTATTAACCCCTAATCCGCCTCACTAACCCTATAATAAATAGTATTAACCCCTAATCTGCCCTCCCTAACATCGCCGACACCTAACTTCAATTATTAACCCCTAATCTGCCGACCGGAGCTCACCGCTATTCTAATAAATGGATTAACCCCTAAAGCTAAGTCTAACCCTAACACTAACACCCCCCTAAATTAAATATAATTTAAATCTAACGGAATTAATTATCTCTTATTAAATAAATTATTCCTATTTAAAGCTAAATACTTACCTGTAAAATAAATCCTAATATAGCTACAATATAAATTAAAATTATATTATAGCTATTTTAGGATTTATATTTATTTTACAGGTAACTTTGTATTTATTTTAACCAGGTACAATAGCTATTAAATAGTTAAGAACTATTTAATAGCTAAAATAGTTAAAATAATTACAAATTTACCTGTAAAAGAAATCCTAACCTAAGTTACAATTAAACCTAACACTATACTATCAATAAATTAATTAAATAAACTACCTACAATTACCTACAATTAACCTAACACTACACTATCAATAAATTAATTAAATACAATTGCTACAAATAAATACAATTAAATAAACTTTCTAAAGTACAAAAAATAAAAAAGAACTAAGTTACAAAAAATAAAAAAATATTTACAAACATAAGAAAAATATTACAACAATTTTAAACTAATTACACCTACTCTAAGCCCCCTAATAAAATAACAAAGCCCCCCAAAATAAAAAAATGCCCTACCCTATTCTAAATAACTAAAGTTCAAAGCTCTTTTACCTTACCAGCCCTGAAGAGGGCCCTTTGCGGGGCATGCCCCAAGAAGTTCAGCTCTTTTGCCTGTAAAAGAAAAAAATACAATACCCAAGCCCACCAACATTACAACCCACCACCCACATACCCCTAATCTAACCCAAACCCCCCTTAAATAAACCTAACACTAAGCCCCTGAAGATCATCCTACCTTGTCTTCACCTCACCGGGTATCACACCGATCCGTCCATAAGAGCTCCTCCGATGTCCTGATCCAAGCCCAAGCGGGGGGCTGAAGAGGTCCATGATCCGGATGAAGTCTTCATCCAAGCGGGAGCTGAAGAGGTCCATGATCCAGATGAAGTCTTCTATCAACGGCATCTTCAATCTTCTTTCTTCCGGATCCATCTTGCAGACCTCCGACGCGGAACATCCTGCTGGGCCGACGGACTAAAGACGAATGACGGTTCCTTTAAGGGACGTCATCCAAGATGGCGTCCCTCGAATTCCGATTGGCTGATAGGATTCTATCAGCCAATCGGAATTAAGGTAGGAATATTCTGATTGGCTGATGGAATCAGCCAATCAGAATCAAGTTCAATCCGATCCAATCAGCCAATCAGATTGAGCTCGCATTCTATTGGCTGATCGGAACAGCCAATAGATTGCGAGCTCAATCTGATTGGCTGATTGAATCAGCCAATCGGATTGAACTTGAATCTGATTGGCTGATTCCATCTTGGATGACGTCCCTTAAAGGAACCGTCATTCGTCTTTAGTCCGTCGGCCCAGCAGGATGTTCCGCGTCGGAGGTCTGCAAGATGGATCCGGAGGAAAGAAGATTGAAGATGCCGTTGATAGAAGACTTCATCCGGATCATGGACCTCTTCAGCTCCCGCTTGAAGGAAGACTTCAGCCGGATCATGGACCTCTTCAGCCCCCCGCTTGGGCTTGGATCAGGACATCGGAGGAGCTCTTCAGGACGGATCGGTGAACCTGGTATGGTGAATATAAGGTAGGAAGATCTTCAGGGGCTTAGTGTTAGGTTTATTTAAGGGGGGTTTGGGTTAGATTAGGGGTATGTGGGTGGTGGGTTGTAATGTTGGGGGGCTTGGGTATTGTATTTTTTCTTTTACAGGCAAAAGAGCTGAACTTCTTGGGGCATGCCCCGCAAAGGGCCCTGTTCAGGGCTGGTAAGGTAAAAGAGCTTTGAACTTTAGTTATTTAGAATAGGGTAGGGCATTTTGTTATTTTGGGGGGCTTTGTTATTTTATTAGGGGGCTTAGAGTAGGTGTAATTAGTTTAAAATTGTTGTAATATTTTTCTTATGTTTGTAAATATTTTTTTATTTTTTGTACTTTAGAAAGTTTATTTAATTGTATTTATTTGTAGCAATTGTATTTAATTAATTTATTGATAGTGTAGTGTTAGGTTAATTGTAGGTAATTGTAGGTAGTTTATTTAATTAATTTATTGATAGTATAGTGTTAGGTTTAATTTTAACTTAGGTTAGGATTTCTTTTACAGGTAAATTTGTAATTATTTTAACTATTTTAGCTATTAAATAGTTCTTAACTATTTAATAGCTATTGTACCTGGTTAAAATAAATACAAAGTTACCTGTAAAATAAATATAAATCCTAAAATAGCTATAATATAATTATAATTTATATTGTAGCTATATTAGGATTTATTTTACAGGTAAGTATTTAGCTTTAAATAGGAATAATTTATTTAATAAGAGATAATTAATTTCGTTAGATTTAAATTATATTTAACTTAGGGGGGTGTTAGTGTTAGGGTTAGACTTAGCTTTAGGGGTTAATACATTTATTAGAATAGCGGTGAGCTCCGGTCGGTAGATTAGGGGTTAATAATTGAAGTTAGGTGTCGGCGATGTTAGGGAGGGCAGATTAGGGGTTAATACTATTTATGATAGGGTTAGTGAGGCGGATTAGGGGTTAATAACTTTATTATAGTAGCGCTCAGGTCCGGTCAGCAGATTAGGGGTTAATAAGTGTAGGCAGGTGGAGGCGACGTTGTGGGGGGCAGATTAGGGGTTAATAAATATAATATAGGGGTCGGCGGTGTTAGGGCAGCAGATTAGGGGTACATAGGGATAATGTAAGTAGCGGTGGTTTACGGAGCGGCAGATTAGGGATTAAAAATAATATGCAGGTGTCAGCGATAGCGGGGGCGGCAGAATAGGGGTTAATAAGTGTAATGCTAGGGGTGTTTAGACTCGGGGTACATGTTAGGGTGTTAGGTGCAGACGTAGAAGTGTTTCCCCATAGCAAACAATGGGGCTGCGTTAGGAGCTGAATGCGGCTTTTTTGCAGGTGTTAGGTTTTTTTTCAGCTCAAACAGCCCCATTGTTTCCTATGGGGGAATCGTGCACGAGCACGTTTTTGAGGCTGGCCGCGTCCGTAAGCAACTCTGGTATCGAGAGTTGAAGCTGCATTAAAAATGCTCTACGCTCCTTTTTTGGAGCCTAACGCAGCCTTTATGTGGACTCTCGATACCAGAGTTATTTTTATGGTGCGGCCAGAAAAAAGCCGGCGTTAGTTTTTCGGGTCGTTACCGACAAAACTCCAAATCTAGCCGTTAGAAAGCTTGTATGAAGCGATTAGCCTAAGTTTATCTGCTCCATTATCATAAGACTAGAAACAGCCTAAGTCAATAAAGTATTGAGGCTAAATATCGCTCAGACAGGCGAGTACTAGTGGAATTGTTAACAGAATAGTTTCCAGAATTAAGTGGCACCACAAAAAATTAACTATAACGATAGCCTAGATTTGAGCAAATTGCTCCAACAAGGTCAGGCTAAGAGCAGCCTAAATCAGTGACATTACAGGCTAATAATCGTTAAAGTAAATTAGCAGTAGTTTAAATTTTTTAAGTTTTTAAGTTAAGGATAAGAAGCCTAAAAGAGACCAACAATTGAAGCTAAAACAACTGGACTATAGAAGAGGAGCAGTGCGAATGCCTGACGCGCATTTCGCAACTGCTTTTTCAGAGGCGTCTGGTCCGACCGCCACACACGGCTTTTAAAGGATCATCAGCCAATCACATGGCCGATTGCATTTTTCCAAATCATGTCAACCTATCAGCAACTTTCTTACACCTTTCAGTGTAAGGATGACATATCGGCGTCATCATCAGCTGTAACCTATGAGATAAAGAGGTGTGTCTGCTCCCAGTAACCAATGGATTCTCTGTGTAGTGTTTACATTCTTATGTCAATCATTTCTATCTTATACACTTAGCGATTAGCATTGGTTATAGTTTTCACACTGTCATATACAAAGGCACATCTGATTCATAGCGAGTAATTAAATATGTGGTTCTATGTGAGTACTGATAATGAATCTTCCGCTATGACCAGAGGGGAGATCATTGTATTTTTATTTACACAATGGTTGTTATGCGGTTTTGCTGAGTCTCATTGTGGGGTACATTTTAGCATTATGATTTCACTTGAAAATCATTAATTTGCGATTTCACGTTTATGTCTATGGGTAGTTAAATAGACATCAGATAATCAAATATAATACTATTACTGTTAATGTCTGTATTCTCGTCAAGGGTAATTCATGTCAGCCTGTCAGCAACTTTCTTACACCTTTCAGTGTAAGAATGACATATCGGCGTCATCATCAATTGTAGCCTATAAGATAAAGAGGTGTGTCTACTGTCGATATCCAATGGATTCTCTGTGTAATGTTTACACTCTTATGTCAGTTATTTCTATCTTATACACTTGGCGATTAACATTGGTTATTTTTATCACACTGTCATATACGAAAACACGTCTGATGCATAGCAAGCAAGTAATTAAGTATGTAATTCTATGTGAATACTGGTAATGTATCTTCCATTATGACCAGAGAGGAGTTCATTGTATTTTTATTTTCACAATGACTATTATGCAGTGTTACTAAGTTTCATTGTGCGGTACAGTTTAGCATTATAATTCCACTTAGAAAACATTAACTTACTATTTAACATTTGTGTCTATAGGTAGTTAGATAAACATCAGATAATCAAATATAATACTATTGCTGTTAATATCCGTATTATCGTCAGGGCAATGATCATCAGAATTTTATTAAAACTGTGCAATTTGCTCAAATCTAGGCTATCGTTATAGTTAATTTTTTGTGGTGCCACTTAATTCTGGAAACTATTCTGTTAACAATTCCACTAGTACTCGCCTGTCTGAGCAATATTTAGCCTCAATACTTTATTGACTTAGGCTGTTTCTAGTCTTATGATAATGGAGCAGATAAACTTAGGCTAATCGCTTCATACAAGCTTTCATACGGCTAGATTTAGAGTTCGGCGGTAAAAGGGCTGTTAACGCTCCGCGGGTTTTTTTCTGGCCGCACCATAAATTTAACTCTGGTATCGAGAGTTCAAACAAATGCTGCGTTAGGCTCCAAAAAAGGAGCGTAGAGCATATTTAGCGCAAATGCAACTCTCGATACCAGAGTTGCTTACGGACGCGGCCGGCCTCAAAAACGTGCTCGTGCACGATTCTCCCATAGGAAACAATGGGGCTGTTTGAGCTGAAAAAAAAACTAACACCTGCAAAAAAGCAGCGTTCAGCTCCTAACGCAGCCCCATTGTTTCCTATGGGGAAACACTTCCTACGTCTGCACCTAACACTCTAACATGTACCCCGAGTCTAAACACCCCTAGCCTTACACTTATTAACCCCTAATCTGCCGCCCCCGCTATCGCTGACCCCTGCATTACACTTTTAACCCCTAATCTGCCGCTCCGTAAACCGCCGCCACCTACGTTATCCCTATGTACCCCTAATCTGCTGCCCTAACATCGCCGACCCCTATGTTATATTTATTAACCCCTAATCTGCCCCCCACAACGTCGCCGACACCTACCTACACTTATTAACCCCTAATCTGCCGAGCGGACCTGAGCGCTACTATAATAAAGTTATTAACCCCTAATCCGCCTCACTAACCCTATCATAAATAGTATTAACCCCTAATCTGCCCTCCCTAACATCGCCGACACCTACCTTCAATTATTAACCCCTAATCTGCCGACCGGAGCTCACCGCTATTCTAATAAATGTATTAACCCCTAAAGCTAATTCTAACCCTAACACTAACACCCCCCTAAGTTAAATATAATTTTTATCTAACGAAATAAATTAACTCTTATTAAATAAATGATTCCTATTTAAAGCTAAATACTTACCTGTAAAATAAATCCTAATATAGCTACAATATAAATTACATTTATATTATAGCTATTTTAGGATTAATATTTATTTTACAGGTAACTTTGTATTTATTTTAACCAGGTACAATAGCTATTAAATAGTTAAGAACTATTTAATAGTTACCTAGTTAAAATAATTACAAATTTACCTGTAAAATAAATCCTAACCTAAGATATAATTAAACCTAACACTACCCTATCAATAAAATAATTAAATAAACTACCTACAATTACCTACAATTAACCTAACACTACACTATCAATAAATTAATTAAACACAATTGCTACAAATAAATACAATTAAATAAACTATCTAAAGTACAAAAAATAAAAAAGAACTAAGTTACAGAAAATAAAAAAATATTTACAAACATAAGAAAAATATTACAACAATTTTAAACTAATTACACCTACTCTAAGCCCCCTAATAAAATAACAAAGACCCCCAAAATAAAAAATTCCCTACCCTATTCTAAAATACAAAAATTACAAGCTCTTTTACCTTACCAGCCCTGAACAGGGCCCTTTGCGGGGCATGCCCCAAGAATTTCAGCTCTTTTGCCTGTAAAAAAAAACATACAATACCCCCCCCCCAACATTACAACCCACCACCCACATACCCCTAATCTAACCCAAACCCCCTTAAATAAACCTAACACTAATCCCCTGAAGATCTTCCTACCTTGTCTTCACCATCCAGGTATCACCGATCCGTCCTGGCTCCAAGATCTTCATCCAACCCAAGCGGGGGTTGGCGATCCATAATCCGGTGCTCCAAAGTCTTCCTCCTATCCGGCAAGAAGAGGACATCCGGACCGGCAAACATCTTCTCCAAGCGGCATCTTCTATGTTCTTCCATCCGATGACGACCGGCTCCATCTTGAAGACCTCCAGCGCGGATCCATCCTCTTCTTCCGACGACTAGACGACGAATGACGGTTCCTTTAAGGGACGTCATCCAAGATGGCGTCCCTCGAATTCCGATTGGCTGATAGGATTCTATCAGCCAATCGGAATTAAGGTAGGAATTTTCTGATTGGCTGATGGAATCAGCCAATCAGAATCAAGTTCAATCCGATTGGCTGATCCAATCAGCCAATCAGATTGAGCTCGCATTCTATTGGCTGATCGGAACAGCCAATAGAATGCGAGCTCAATCTGATTGGCTGATTGGATCAGCCAATCGGATTGAACTTGATTCTGATTGGCTGATTCCATCAGCCAATCAGAAAATTCCTACCTTAATTCCGATTGGCTGATAGAATCCTATCAGCCAATCGGAATTCGAGGGACGCCATCTTGGATGACGTCCCTTAAAGGAACCGTCATTCGTCGTCTAGTCGTCGGAAGAAGAGGATGGATCCGCGCTGGAGGTCTTCAAGATGGAGCCGGTCGTCATCGGATGGAAGAACATAGAAGATGCCGCTTGGAGAAGATGTTTGCCGGTCCGGATGTCCTCTTCTTGCCGGATAGGAGGAAGACTTTGGAGCACCGGATTATGGATCGCCAACCCCCGCTTGGGTTGGATGAAGATCTTGGAGCCAGGACGGATCGGTGATACCTGGATGGTGAAGACAAGGTAGGAAGATCTTCAGGGGATTAGTGTTAGGTTTATTTAAGGGGGTTTGGGTTAGATTAGGGGTATGTGGGTGGTGGGTTGTAATGTTGGGGGGGGGGTATTGTATGTTTTTTTTTACAGGCAAAAGAGCTGAAATTCTTGGGGCATGCCCCGCAAAGGGCCCTGTTCAGGGCTGGTAAGGTAAAAGAGCTTGTAATTTTTGTATTTTAGAATAGGGTAGGGAATTTTTTATTTTGGGGGTCTTTGTTATTTTATTAGGGGGCTTAGAGTAGGTGTAATTAGTTTAAAATTGTTGTAATATTTTTCTTATGTTTGTAAATATTTTTTTATTTTCTGTAACTTAGTTCTTTTTTATTTTTTGTACTTTAGATAGTTTATTTAATTGTATTTATTTGTAGCAATTGTGTTTAATTAATTTATTGATAGTGTAGTGTTAGGTTAATTGTAGGTAATTGTAGGTAGTTTATTTAATTATTTTATTGATAGGGTAGTGTTAGGTTTAATTATATCTTAGGTTAGGATTTATTTTACAGGTAAATTTGTAATTATTTTAACTAGGTAACTATTAAATAGTTCTTAACTATTTAATAGCTATTGTACCTGGTTAAAATAAATACAAAGTTACCTGTAAAATAAATATTAATCCTAAAATAGCTATAATATAAATGTAATTTATATTGTAGCTATATTAGGATTTATTTTACAGGTAAGTATTTAGCTTTAAATAGGAATCATTTATTTAATAAGAGTTAATTTATTTCGTTAGATAAAAATTATATTTAACTTAGGGGGGTGTTAGTGTTAGGGTTAGACTTAGCTTTAGGGGTTAATACATTTATTAGAATAGCGGTGAGCTCCGGTCGGCAGATTAGGGGTTAATAATTGAAGGTAGGTGTCGGCGATGTTAGGGAGGGCAGATTAGGGGTTAATACTATTTATGATAGGGTTAGTGAGGCGGATTAGGGGTTAATAACTTTATTATAGTAGCGCTCAGGTCCGCTCGGCAGATTAGGGGTTAATAAGTGTAGGTAGGTGTCGGCGACGTTGTGGGGGGCAGATTAGGGGTTAATAAATATAACATAGGGGTCGGCGATGTTAGGGGCAGAAGATTAGGGGTACATAGGGATAACGTAGGTGGCGGCGCTTTGCGGTCGGAAGATTAGGGGTTAATTATTTTAAGTAGCTTGCGGCGACGTTGTGGGGGGCAAGTTAGGGGTTAATAAATATAATATAGGGGTCGGCGGGGTTAGGGGCAGCAGATTAGGGGTACATAAGTATAACGTAGGTGGCGGTCGGCAGATTAGGGGTTAAAAATTTTAATCGAGTGGCGGCGATGTGGGGGGACCTCGGTTTAGGGGTACATAGGTAGTTTATGGGTGTTAGTGTACTTTAGGGTACAGTAGTTAAGAGCTTTATAAACCGGCGTTAGCCAGAAAGCTCTTAACTCCTGCTTTTTTCAGGCGGCTGGAATCTTGTCGTTAGAGCTCTAACGCTCACTGCAGAAACGACTCTAAATACCAGCGTTAGAAAGATCCCATTGAAAAGATAGGCTACGCAAATGGCGTAGGGGGATCTGCGGTATGGAAAAGTCGCGGCTGTAAAGTGAGCGTTAGACCCTTTAATCACTGACTCCAAATACCAGCGGGCGGCCAAAACCAGCGTTAGGAGCCTCTAACGCTGGTTTTGACGGCTACCGCCGAACTCTAAATCTAGGCCATAGTGTTTTATGATTGTGAAACAAATATATTTAGAATCTTATGCTCCCCTGTATAAACCCACACATTTGACCTGGGTGAATACCCTAAACATAATAAATTGAGAATTTGGTTTATTGGGGAAGACTTCAAGTGGAATAGTAAAAGATAAATATCATATAAATATATCGTTTCCAACTAACAGTATAAACACCTGGGACATATATAATCTATATACTGATCACGCTGTGATAACAACGTATCCACATATAACCCCAACACATGGTTTTGACAAGTACAACATTCTAGATTCAATAATAGAATGTCAATATGTGGAGATAAAAGAAGGTTTTGAATAGATAAGAATAATGTGATATATTTTATTAACATCATTGATGATATTGGCACTCATACTATCTGTTAAAAGCATACAGTTAAAGATATTCATACCTATTGTGTTTTAGCTATCCAACCGGACACTGTGATACAGACTGATCACTGTGTCACACCAGAGAGGAGCTCTTGCGTACCGAGTATCACTCGGACACAATTTTATTTATTTGTTTGTTGTTTTACCCTCACTGGTGGAAAATTCCACTCTTTTTTTACTATAATCGATATTAAAGTTAAGTTTTAATAAATACACGACACACCACACTACCAATACAGCATTGGCTTTGACCCCAACAAGTGTGCCCAATATGCTTCACCTTTCCTGTCCTTCTTCTTATTAAACATTATGTAGACTTATTTGTAATTTATGAGACTGTTATGCGTATATGTGTGATGCATATATAATATACGTAATCCGTTAAATCCTAATATATTGTTTACATTTGAACTCGATTTTATTTTTACTCACGATAGTAACTATAATCCAGTCACATTAGTAAATGTTTTACACATTTCTATGTTTAATATTGATCAGGTTATTTAATAAATATATATTTTATTCTAAAAAGTAAACATTGTATGTATTCATAGTTTATTAAAGAAATATCGTCACTCATTGTGAAGTATTGACATTGCTCTATTAAATGTATTTATAATCCCAACAATGCACATCGATTGTGTGCTAGTGCGGGAAATTAGAATAGAATTTTTAAAGATGCAAATCTCCTGTTGCAAGATACGTTTACCACGCTATATTTCTAAAATGGTGAAATGCGTAATTTGTATTTACAATGGACGTAACTTGGATTAAAAGTTTTTTAATTTTAATTTTAAAATCAACGTTTGTTCATTATTATTAAATTAAAATCGAGCTTGTATTGGTCTGAACTGCTCACTAAGACCTAGATTTGGAGTTTGGCGTTAGCCGTGAAAACCAGCGTTAGAGGCTCCTAACGCTGGTTTTAGGCTACCGCCGGTATTTGGAGTCACTCAAAATAGGGTCTAACGCTCACTTTTCAGCCGCGACTTTTCCATACCGCAGATCCCCTTACGTCAATTGCGTATCCTATCTTTTCAATGGGATCTTTCTAACTCCGGTATTTAGAGTCGTTTCTGAAGTGAGCGTTAGACATCTAACGACAAAACTCCAGCCGCAGGAAAAAAGTCAGTAGTTAAGAGCTTTCTGGGCTAACGCCGGTTTATAAAGCTCTTAACTACTGTACTCTAAAGTACACTAACACCCATAAACTACCTATGCACCCCTAAACCGAGGTCCCCCCACATCACCGACACTCGAATCATTTTTTTTAACCCCTAATCTGCCGACCGCCACCTACGTTATCCTTATGTACCCCTAATCTGCTGCCCCTAACACCGCCGACCCCTGTATTATATTTATTAACCCCTAACCTGCCCCCCACAACGTCGCCTCCACCTACCTACACTTATTAACCCCTAATCTGCCGACCGCAAAGCGCCGCCACCTACGTTATCCTTAAGTACCCCTAATCTGCTGCCCCTAACACTGCCAACCCCTATATTATATTTATTAACCCCTAATCTGCCCCCCTCAACGTCGCCTCCACCTGCCTACACTTATTAACCCCTAATCTGCCGACCGGACCTGAGCGCTACTATAATAAAGTTATTAACCCCTAATCCGCCTCACTAACCCTATAATAAATAGTATTAACCCCTAATCTGCCCTCCCTAACATCGCCGACACCTAACTTCAATTATTAACCCCTAATCTGCCGACCGGAGCTCACCGCTATTCTAATAAATATATTAACCCCTAAAGCTAAGTCTAACCCTAACACTAACACCCCCCTAAATTAAATATAATTTTAATCTAACGAAATTAATTAACTCTTATTAAATAAATTATTCCTATTTAAAGCTAAATACTTACCTGTAAAATAAATCCTAATATAGCTACAATATAAATTATAATTATATTATAGCTATTTTAGGATTTATATTTATTTTACAGGTAACTTTGTATTTATTTTAACCCGGTACAATAGCTATTAAATAGTTAAGAACTATTTAATAGCTAAAATAGTTAAAATAATTACAAATTTACCTGTAAAAGAAATCCTAACCTAAGTTACAATTAAACCTAACACTAGACTATCAATAAATTAATTAAATAAACTACCTACAATTACCTACAATTAACCTAACACTACACTATCAATAAATTAATTAAATACAATTGCTACAAATAAATACAATTAAATAAACTAGCTAAAGTGCAAAAAATAAAAAAGAACTAAGTTACAAAAAATAAAAAAATATTTACAAACATAAGAAAAATATTACAACAATTTTAAACTAATTACACCTACTCTAAGCCCCCTAATAAAATAACAAAGCCCCCCAAAATAAAGAAATGCCCTACCCTATTCTAAATTACTAAAGTTCAAAGCTATTTTACCTTACCAGCCCTGAACAGGGCCCTTTGCGGGGCATGCCCCAAGAAATACAGCTCTTTTGCCTGTAAAAAAAAACATACAATACCCAAGCCCCCCAACATTACAACCCACCACCCACATACCCCTAATCTAACCCAACCCCCCCTTAAATAAACCTAACACTAAGCCCCTGAAGATCATCCTACCTTGTCTTCACCTCACCGGGTATCACACCGATCCGTCCAGAAGAGCTCCTCCGATGTCCTGATCCAAGCCCAAGCGGGGGGCTGAAGAGGTCCATGATCCGGCTGAAGTCTTCATCCAAGCGGGGCAGAAGAGGTCTTCCATCCGATTGAAGTCTTCATCCAAGCGGCATCCATCCGGAGCGAAGTGGCAGCATCCTGAAGACCTCCACCGCGGAACATCCATCCTGGCCGACGACTGAACGACGAATGACGGTTCCTTTAAATGACGTCATCCAAGATGGCGTCCCTCGAATTCCGATTGGCTGATAGGATTCTATCAGCCAATCGGAATTAAGGTAGGAATATTCTGATTGGCTGATGGAATCAGCCAATCAGAATCAAGTTCAATCCGATTGGCTGAACCAATCAGCCAATCAGATTGAGCTTGCATTCTATTGGCTGATCGGAACAGCCAATAGAATGCGAGCTCAATCTGATTGGCTGATCGGATCAGCCAATCGGATTGAACTTGATTCTGATTGGCTGATTCCATCAGCCAATCAGAATATTCCTACCTTAATTCCGATTGGCTGATAGAATCCTATCAGCCAATCGGAATTCGAGGGACGCCATCTTGGATGACGTCATTTAAAGGAACCGTCATTCGTCGTTCAGTCGTCGGCCAGGATGGATGTTCCGCGGTGGAGGTCTTAAGGATGCTGCCGCTTCGCTCCGGATGGATGCCGCTTGGATGAAGACTTCAATCGGATGGAAGACCTCTTCTGCCCCGCTTGGATGAAGACTTCAGCCGGATCATGGACCTCTTCAGCCCCCCGCTTGGGCTTGGATCAGGACATCGGAGGAGCTCTTCTGGACGGATCGGTGTGATACCCGGTGAGGTGAAGACAAGGTAGGATGATCTTCAGGGGCTTAGTGTTAGGTTTATTTAAGGGGGGTTTGGGTTAGATTAGGGGTATGTGGGTGGTGGGTTGTAATGTTGGGGGGCTTGGGTATTGTATGTTTTTTTTTACAGGCAAAAGAGCTGTATTTCTTGGGGCATGCCCCGCAAAGGGCCCTGTTCAGGGCTGGTAAGGTAAAAGAGCTTTGAACTTTAGTTATTTAGAATAGGGTAGGGCATTTTTTTATTTTGGGGGGCTTTGTTATTTTATTAGGGGGCTTAGAGTAGGTGTAATTAGTTTAAAATTGTTGTAATATTTTTCTTATGTTTGTAAATATTTTTTTATTTTTTGTAACTTAGTTCTTTTTATTTTTTGTACTTTAGCTAGTTTATTTAATTGTATTTATTTGTAGCAATTGTATTTAATTAATTTATTGATAGTGTAGTGTTAGGTTAATTGTAGGTAATTGTAGGTAGTTTATTTAATTAATTTATTGATAGTCTAGTGTTAGGTTTAATTGTAACTTAGGTTAGGATTTCTTTTACAGGTAAATTTGTAATTATATTAACTATTTTAGCTATTAAATAGTTCTTAACTATTTAATAGCTATTGTACCTGGTTAAAATAAATACAAAGTTACCTGTAAAATAAATATAAATCCTAAAATAGCTATAATATAATTATAATTTATATTGTAGCTATATTAGGATTTATTTTACAGGTAAGTATTTAGCTTTAAATAGGAATAATTTATTTAATAAGAGTTAATTAATTTCGTTAGATTTAAATTATATTTAATTTAGGGGGGTGTTAGTGTTAGGGTTAGACTTAGCTTTAGGGGTTAATACATTTATTAGAATAGCGGTGAGCTCCAGTCGGCAGATTAGGGGTTAATGTTTGAAGTTAGGTGTCGGCGATGTTAGGGAGGGCAGATTAGGGGTTAATACTATTTATGATAGGGTTAGTGAGGCGGATTAGGGGTTAATAACTTTATTATGGTAGCGCTCAGGTCCGGTCGGCAGATTAGGGGTTAATAAGTGTAGGCAGGTGGAGGCGACATTGTGGGGGGCAGATTAGGGGTTAATAAATATAATATAGGGGTCGGCGATGTTAGGGCAGCAGATTAGGGGTACATAAGGATAATGTAAGTAGCGGCGGTTTACGGAGCGGTAGATTAGGGGTTAATAATAATATGCAGGGGTCAGCGATAGCGGGGGCGGCAGATTAGGGGTTAATAAGTGTAAGGTTAGGGGTGTTTAGACTCGGGGTACATGTTAGAGTGTTAAGTGCAGACGTAGGAAGGGTTACCGCATAGCAAACAATGGGGCTGCGTTAGGAGCTGAACGCGGCTTTTTTGCAGGTGTTTAGGTTTTTTTCAGCTCAAACAGCCCCATTGTTTCCTATGGGGGAATCGTGCATGAGCACGTTTTTGAGGCTGGCCGCGTCCGTAAGCAACTCTGGTATTGAGAGTTGAAGCTGCGTTAAAAATGCTCTACGCTCCTTTTTTGGAGCCTAACGCAGCCTTTATGTGGACTCTCAATACCAGAGTTATTTTTATGGTGCGGCCAGAAAAAAGCCGGCGTTAGTTTTTCGGGTCGTTACCGACAAAACTCCAAATCTAGCCGATATATTTATTTTTGCAACGGCGTCTTTATTTTTAAAGGGACATTACACCCAAATATTTTCTTTCATGATCCAGATATAGAATACAGTTTTAAACAACATTAAAATTTAACTCTATCTATTTAGCTTAATTCTTTAGATATCCTTTACAGAAGAAATAGCAATGCACATGGTTGAGCCAATCACACAAGGCATCTCTGTGCAGCCACCAATCAGCAGCTACTGAGCATATCTAGATATGGTTTTAAAGGAAAGTATATCAAAAGAATGAAGGTAATTAGATAATAGAAGTACATTTAAATGTTTAAAATTATATTATCTATAGGAATCAGGAAAGAAAAGTTTTTGGATTAATGTCCCTTTAATGAGCTGATATGCAATATTTAAATTTATCTAAAGACATCTGTCTAAACATTGTAAATATGCACTTTTGCCCACCCACAAATAAGTAGATATTTCACAGTAATGCTTTGCTTATCATACACCTATGCATCTTGTTTGTGCAAACTTAGGATAACATGAGAATAAACCATATGTGATTATTAAAGTCCATTTTTCTGCTCTGTCTGAATCATGAAAAATTAGATTCTTTTGTCATTTCCCTTTCAATAAAAATGAAATAGCCATCACAAGCTCTAAACTAAAACTAAGTTTATTTTTTAAACATGCAGTCATGTGAATATGAAAAATATATTTAAATATATGATTTTATATACATATAAAAGGGACAGTAAACCCAAAAGAGATTTACTTTAATACACTACTAATTATTGCATATTCAATCCTGTTATATGAATATACATTTGAGCTGTGTGAGAACCTTGTTTGTAAAATGTCCACTTATCTCCATCCTTTGATGGAGCTTTTAAATGATTCAGTGCAGACTCTTAAAGGGACAGTATACTATAATATTTTGAGAAATTAATGTGTTTACAATTCCTTATTATTTTATTATCAGCAGAGTATGTAATGCATGAAATTAAATGGTTCATGTTGGTCTATGAATTATTATTGGGAAGCGAAAACCACAAATATGTGTATTAGCTTGGATAGATAGTCTGATCTCCTAACTCGTAACTTTATCCCATTTTTAGACATATACATACTTCTTATATCTGCCAAACAATTTACATAAAACATTTGTAATTTGTATTACCTTATGTATTGTATGCCCCACTGTGAGTGAAATATCTTATAATGGCTGTATTTATACAGCTTTGCCTTAAAGAGACATTAAACCCAAATTTTTTCTTTCATGATTTAGAAAGAGAATACAATGTTAAACACCTTTCTAATTTACTTCTATTATCTCATTTGCTTTTATCTCTTGATATTCTTTCCTGAAAAGCATATCTAGATAGGCTCAGGTGCTGCTGATTGGTGGCTGCACATAGATACCTTATGTATTTGGCTGACCCATGTGCATTGCTATTTCTTTAACAAAGGATATCTAAAGAATGAAGCAAATTAGATAATAGAAGTCAATTTGAATGTTGTTTAAATTTGTATTCTCTGTCTGAATCATGAAATAACATTTTGGGTTTAATGTCCCTTTAAGGAAAAAAAACATTAGGAATAGGTGGAGATAACATTGGAGAAATAAACTAAATTAAAATCAAGGGTAACAGAAATACTTATAGAAATGTGATACACTCCAACAGGTAAAGAGTATAATTGTTAGAAATTATATTTTGATATATCTATAGTTAACTGACCCTTCAAATAACACCACTAGAGTGAAAAGTCATCAATAAAATGGCATACAATAACTACCTTGGTATAAATGTGAAATTAACTTACGTTTTCTTTAAAGATAATTTAAACTAGATTACCTTTCAAATAATGAAACCATAATAAATAACCTATATTTATTTTAAGAATGTTTTTATTACCTAAGAAAGATTAGAGATATTTGAATGTATATATAACATTAAACTACACTGTCACTTTAATATAACAAGTTAAACACTTTCGTTTCTTAAAAGTGAAATGAGCAAAGTTGTTATGTATAGTTTATACTGCATATCCTCGTCATAAACATTTTAGGATTTTGACATCTCTAAATCACACAACCAAATCATAGATGGCTATATCTAACTCCACTTTAACATTATCTGCTTAAGCTGTGTTGATATTTTTTCATTCAATAAATTAATCAAAATTATTATATTTGATATCCGGCATGTGCTTGTAAAATAGATACTTTAACAGTCATGGGACTAATATTTTGTTTACATGTCAGAATATTAGAAGGATGTATTTCTTCTTATCTTACTGGGATAGAGATATGTATTAAATAATATGTATTTCAATAAATAAAATATAAAAATATAGTATGTAAAGAAATTTATTTCAAAAACAAATAAAAAAATTCAATATTAGTTTTGGAATTCATCAAAAAATGAAAATCTGAAAAAGAAAGAATATTTAGAAAAAAAAAAACATTAATCAATTAGGTTATTTAATGAACACATGACTAAAAAAATATTCAGTAAATATAATAATTGTAAATTCATCTTCTGTATATGCTCTAACATGTATTTTTTATGTTAATATTAAAGACAGGTTCAGACTGGAGATCTATATCTATCCATCTATCTACACATCATTTTAAATTAATCACATTAAATTGTCTAATCAAGAGTTGAATTACACATATTAGCATTTAAAATTAGACAAAATAATGCATAATATCAAATTTTGAAGGAAAAAAAAATATTCTATTGTATGAGGGACATAATTGAATGTAATATTTAATGTCCCTTCAAATAATAATATACCTAAATGTCAACTATAAAATGTGTCCCTTTATCTGTCTGATTGCTCACAATCTGAGTCCTCTCTAGCACAAAGTAGGGGTAATGTATATAAAATAAACTTATTCTAAAATAGGACATGTATATATTATGAATTATTTGTACATTATTCCTCCCATGATTCTTAAATAGCATGCATTCTGCAAACTAACCTGGATGTATGGTCTTTGAAAGGCAATTCTATTCAAAATATCAGTTTATCTTCATTATGTGTCCTATTCATCATTTTCAAAATATAGGATTGTGAAATACCATCTAAAAAAAAATAACATTATAAACAATAAGTGTCTCCCATAGGATGCATCCTGCATCCCCATTCTTGTTCCAGAAATTGTGCCCACTTACCATGTGAACGTGTCTTTGTATGTTTTTCTAAGTCAGCACAGTTGAAACACAATGCCACAGACATGATCACATTGGGATTCTTCACTTTCAGTCTGGGATTCTTCACTTTCAGTCTGGGATTCTTCACTTTCAGTCTGTAGATTAAGCCATCTCACAAATGGAAAATAAAGTGTAAATAAAATCATTAATAAAAATGTGTGACTTGGTTCTGCATCCCCCCTAACCATTTCCTAAACTATTTATATCAATAGCTTACTAAGCGTATGTAGCATCTTTTGTGTTATGTTCTATCAATCAAGTGTGAAGCTGAGTCATATACATTGTGCAGACTTAAACTCTAATGTATAACTTTAGCAATACTATGTGCTTCAGAGTATCCCTTTCTGACTATCTAAAAATCTAATAATGTGTAAACTAAATAATACATTTAAAATTGTATGCCATATGATGGATCATTGTGCAAAATCCTCCCCCCCCCCAGTCCATACATTGTGTATACTTAACATCTGATGTTGTCTTTGAAAATCAGGTGGCGAAGTCATTACAGGAGCCAATGTCAGAATCATCTGATGTATAAATTACCTATGATAAGAAAAATATAAAATTATATTTGGATATAATAATTTGTTGAACAATCCTAACATGTTTGCACAATTCTCTACTTCTCATTTCCCTAAAATTCACACATATTTGCAATGCTCCTATATAACTTCTAGTATTTACCGTCTGAAGTTGCGGTTGATGATGTTCTCTGACATTGAGCCCTTGTCCCGAAATGGCCCCTCTAGAACTGGGTTGTTCTCTTCATCTTGGAGGAGGGCTCAGGGCACCTGGACGGCCTGCTGCATACCAGCCTGCTGAGCTATGTTATGAATGATGCTGCAGGCTATAACAATCTTCGCCACCTTCCTAGGGCCGTATGGGAGGGCTCCTCCAGACCTGTCCAGGCATCTTAAGCGCATTTTGAGGAGCCCAAACATCTGCTGCACTACAGCCCTAGTCCACTTGTTCGCCTGATTGTAGTGCTCCTTGGCCTCATCTGCAGGTTTACACAATGGCGTAATGAGCCAAGGCCGGCTCATGTAACCCGAATCACCTATAAATAATGAACATAACAAAATGTCAAATATTACAAATATCGTAACAATTATTATATTAAAATACATTTCAATAAGATACAATGCATTTGTGTACACGGAAATCACATAAACTAGACATTTGCTGAAAGAGAAATAAATGGTTAAATCGCATCCTATATCTGCACATTTAAGCTAGGACATGCTACATATGCGTTTTTCGCATAAACTAGACATTTGCTGAAAGAGAAAGAAATGGTTAAATTGCATCCTATAGCTGCACATTTAAGCTAGGACATACTACAAATCTGTTTGGAGCTAAAACTAGACATTTGCTGAAAGAGACAATTAAATGTTTAAAGCGCATCCTATAGCTGCACATTTAAGCTATGACCTGCTACATATGCATTTTTCGCATAAACTAGACATTTGCTGAAAGAGACAATTAAATGTTTAAAGCGCATCCTATAGCTGCACATTTAAGCTATGACCTGCTACATATGCATTTTTCGCATAAACTAGACATTTGCTGAAAGAGAAAGAAATGGTTAAATCGCATCCTATAGCTGCACATTTAAGCTATGACCTGCTACATATGCATTTTTCGCATAAACTAGACATTTGCTGAAAGAGAAAGAAATGGTTAAATCGCATCCTATAGCTGCACATTTAAGCTAAGACATGCTACATATCTGTTTGGAGCTAAAACTAGACATTTGCTGAATGAGACAATTAAATGTTTAAAGCGCATCCTATAGCTGCACATTTAAGCTATGACCTGCTACATATGCATTTTTCGCATAAACTAGACATTTGCTGAAAGAGAAAGAAATGGTTAAATCGCATCCTATAGCTGCACATTTAAGCTATGACCTGCTACATATGCATTTTTCGCATAAACTAGACATTTGCTGAAAGAGAAAGAAATGGTTAAATCGCATCCTATAGCTGCACATTTAAGCTATGACCTGCTACATATGCGTTTTTCACATAAACTAGACATTTGCTGAAAGAGAAAGAAATGGTTAAATCGCATCCTATAGCTGCACATTTAAGCTAGGACATGCTACATATCTGTTTGGAGCTAAAACTAGACATTTGCTGAAAGAGACAACTAAATGTTTAAAGCGCATCCTATAGCTGCACATTTAAGCTATGACCTGCTACATATGCATTTTTCGCATAAACTAGACATTTGCTGAAAGAGAAAGAAATGGTTAAATGGCATCCTATAGCTGCACATTTAAGCTATGACTTGCTACACATGCGTTTTTCGCATAAACTAGACATTTGCTGAAGGAGAAAGAAATGGTTAAATGGCATCCTATAGCTGCACATTTAAGCTAGGACATGCTACATATCTGTTTGGAGCTAAAACTAGACATTTGCTGAAAGAGACAACTAAATGTTTAAAGCACATTCCTATAGCTGCACATTTAAGCTATGACCTGCTACATATCTGTTTGGAGCTAAAACTAGACATTTTCTGAAAGAGACAATTAAATGTTTAAAGCGCATACAGTGGGGGTTAGTTATCAATGCGTCTAATTTACCTGCCTTCGCTGGTTCAATACGCCCGCCTAAGCTCGCCTACCATCGCCGCCGCGGACCTGCAAAATTTCGCCTAAGTTATCAATAAATCTGTCAAAAAAGCCGCGCACCAAGTACGGGGCGATGAGCAGCGGACTGTGAGAGTTATCACTCATCCGATCTCGCTGCTCTTTGGCTTTTTGACAGCTTTATTGCTAGCCTGTCACTAAGCACTCACAGTAAACTACACTGTTCTACCCCCTATACCGGCGCCCCCGGAGCCTCTCGCAACTCAATAAAGTTACTAACCCCTAAACCACCGCTCCTAGACCCTGCCGCAACTCTTATAAATGTATTAACCCCTAAACCGCCGCTCCCATACACCGCCGCCACCTACATTATACCTAGTAACCCCTATCCTGCCCCCCCTATACCGCCACCCTCTATAATAAAGTTATTAACCCCTATCCTGCTGATCCCAGACCCCGCCGCAACTAAATAAATAGTTTAACCCCTAAAATGCTGCTCCCGGACCCCGCCGTAACCTATATTAAACTTATTAACCCCTATCCTGCCCCCCTACACCGTCGCCACTGTAATAAATGTATTAACCCCTAAACCTAAGTCTAACACTAAACCTAACACCCCCCTAACTTAAATATTAATTAAATAAATCTAAATAATATTTCTATTATTAACTAAATGAATCCTATTTAAAAATAAATACTTACCTATAAAATAAACCCTAATATAGCTACAATATAAATAATAATTATATTGTAGCTATCTTTGGATATATTTTTATTTTACAGGCATCTTTCAATTTATTTTAACTAGGTACAATAGCTATTAAATAGTTATTAACTATTTAAAAGCTTACCTAGCTAAAATAAAGAGAAATTTACCTGTAAAATAAATCCTAACCTAAGTTACAATTACACCTAACACTACACTATACTTTAATAAATTATTCCTATTTAAACTAAATACTTACCTGTAAAATAAACCCTAAGATAGCTACAATATAATTAATAATTACATTGTAGCTATTTTAGGATTTATGTTTATTTTACAGGTAACTTTGTATTTATTTTAACTAGTTAGAATAGTTATTAAATAGTTATTAACTTTTTAATAACTACCTAGCTAAAAGAAATACAAAATTACCTGTAAAATAAATCCTAACCTAAGTTACAATTAAACCTACACTATCATTAAATGTATTAAATAAATTAGCTACAAATAACTACAATTAAATACAATTACATAAACTAACTAAAGTACAAAAAATAAAAAAGCTAAGTTACAAAAAATAAAAAATATAAGTTACAAACATTTCAAACATATTACAACAATTTTAAGCTAATTACACCTAATCTAAGCCCCCTAATAAAATAACAAAGCCCCCCAAAATAAAAAAATGCCCTACCCTATTCTAAATTAAAAAAGTTCAAAGCTCTTTTACCTTACCAGCCCTTAAAAGGGCCTTTTGCGGGGCATGCCCCAAAGAATTCAGCTCTTTTGCCTGTAAAAGAAAAATACAACCCCCCCAACGTTAAAACCCACCACCCACATACCCCTAATCTAACCCAAACCCCCCTTAAATAAACCTAACACTACCCCCCTGAAGATCATCCTACCTTGAGTCGTCTTCACTCAGCCGAGCCACCGATGGAACTGAAGAGGAGATCCGGAGCGGCAGAAGTGATCCTCCAAGGGGCGCTGAAGAAGTCTTCCATCCGATGATGTGATCCTCCAAGCGGTGCTGAAGAAGTCTTCCATCCGATGAAGTGATCCTCCAAGCGGCGCTGAAGAAGTCTTCCATCCAGGCGATGTCATCTTCCAAGCAGGGTCTTCAATCTTCTTTCCTCAGGATCCATCTTCATCCCGCCGACGCGGAACATCCTTCTTCCCCGACGGACTAACGACGAATGAAGGCTCCTTTAAGGGACGTCATCTAAGATGGCGTCCCTTCAATTCCTTTTGGCTGATAGGATTCTATCAGCCAATCGGAATTAAGGTAGGAAAAATCTGATTGGCTGATTGAATCAGCCAATCAGATTGAGCTCGCATTCTATTGGCTGTTCCGATCAGCCAATAGAATGCAAGCTCAATCTGACTGTCTGATTTAATCAGCCAATCAGACTTTTCCTACCTTAATTCCGATTGGCTGATAGAATCCTATCAGCCAATCGGAATTGAAGGGACGCCATCTTGGATGACGTCCCTTAAAGGAGCCTTCATTCGTCGTTAGTCCGTCGGGGAAGAAGGATGTTCTGCGTCGGCGGGATGAAGATGGATCCTGAAGAAAGAAGATTGAAGACCCCGCTTGGAAGATGACATCGCCCGGATGGAAGACTTCTTCAGCGCCGCTTGGAGGATCACTTCATCGGATGGAAGACTTCTTCAGCACCCCTTGGAGGATCACTTCTGCCGCTCCGGATCTCCTTTTCAGTTCCATCGGTGGCTCGGCTGAGTGAAGACGACTCAAGGTAGGATGATCTTCAGGGGGGTAGTGTTAGGTTTATTTAAGGGGGGTTTGGGTTAGATTAGGGGTATGTGGGTGGTGGGTTTTAACGTTGGGGGGGGTTGTATTTTTCTTTTACAGGCAAAAGAGTTGAATTCTTTGGGGCATGCCCCGCAAAAGGCCCTTTTAAGGGCTGGTAAGGTAAAAAAACTTTGAACTTTTTAAATTTAGAATAGGGTAGGGCATTTTTTTATTTTGGGGGCTTTGTTATTTTATTAGGGGGCTTAGATTAGGTGTAATTAGCTTAAAATTGTTGTAATATGTTTGAAATGTTTGTAACTTATATTTTTTATTTTTTGTAACTTATCTTTTTTATTTTTTGTACTTTAGTTAGTTTATGTAATTGTATTTAATTGTAGTTATTTGTAGCTAATTTATTTAATTAATTTAATGATAGTGTAGTGTTAGGTTTAATTGTAATTTAGGCTAGGATTTTTTTTAACAGGTAATTTTGTATTTCTTTTAGCTAGGTAGTTATTAAATAGTTAATAACTATTTAATAACTATTCTAACTAGCTAAAATAAATACAAAGTTACCTGTAAAATAAACATAAATCCTAAAATAGCTACAATGTAATTATTAATTATATTGTAGCTATCTTAGGGTTTATTTTACAGGTAAGTATTTAGTTTAAATAGGAATAATTTATTAAAGTATAGTGTAGTGTTCGGTGTAATTGTAACTTAGGTTAGGATTTATTTTACAGGTAAATTTCTCTTTATTTTAGCTAGGTAAGCTATTAAATAGTTAATAACTATTTAATAGCTATTGTACCTAGTTAAAATAAATTGAAAGATGCCTGTAAAATAAAAATAAATCCTAAGATAGCTACAATATAATTATTATTTATATTGTAGCTATATTAGGGTTTATTTTATAGGTAAGTATTTAGTTTTAAATAGGATTAATTTATTTAATAAGAGAAATATTATTTAGATTTATTTAATTAATATTTAAGTTAGGGGAGTGTTAGGTTTAGTGTTAGGGGTTAATACATTTATTACAGTGGCGGCGGTGTAGGGGGGGGCAGGATAGGGGTTAATACATTTATTATAGGTGGCGACGGTATAGGGGGGGCAGGATAGGGGTTAATAAATTCATTATAGGTTGGGGCGGTATGGGGGGGGGCAGGATAGGGTTTACTAGGTATAATGTAGGTGGCGGCGGTGTCCGGGAGCGGCGGTTTAGGGGTTAATACATTTATAAGAGTTGCAGCGGGGTCTAGGTGCGGCGGTTTAGGGGTTACTAACTTTATTTAGTTGCGGGGGGCTCCAGGGGCGCTGGTATAGGGGGTTAACATATTTATTTTAGTGGCGGCGGGTCCGGGTGCGGCGGTATAGGGGTTAATCAGTTTATTATAGTTGCGGTGGGCTCCGGGAGCAGAGGTTTAGGGGGTCATAACTTTATTTCGTTGCGGCGGTGTAGGGGGGGCAGATTAGAGGTGTTTAGACTCGGGGTACATGTTAGGGTGTTAGGTGTAGACATCTCCCATAGGAATCAATGGGATGTCTGGCAGCAGCGAACATGAACTTTCGCTATGGTCAGAATTCCATTGATTGCTATGGGATCCGCCACCTCCAGGGCGGCGGATTGAAAACCATGTACGCTGGGCCGGAAAAGTGCCGAGCGTACCTGCTAGTTTTTTGATAACTAGCAAAAGTAGTCAGATTGTGCCGCACTTGTGTTCGGAACATCTGGAGTGACGTAAGAATCGATCTGTGTCGGACTGAGTCCGGCGGATCGAAGCTTACGTCACTAAATTCTACTTTTGCCGGTCTCTAGCCTTTGATAACTAATGCGAATCAGCCTCGCCACAAATACGCTGCGGAATTCCAGCATATTTGAGGTTGACGGCTTGATAACTACCCCCCTATAGCTGCACATTTAAGCTATGGCCTGCTACATATCTGTTTGGAGCTAAAACTAGACATTTGCTGAAAGAGACAATTAAATGTTTAAAGCGCATCCTATAGCTGCACATTTTGCACATTACACAAACACAACTGTTTTTGAACATTACAGTGGCAATTGTCTAAATTCTGAACCATGCTGTGCACAAGTACTCACCAACGAGCCACCCATGGGGAAACTGTCTGTTCTCAAACAGCTGCCAGAGTGAGGATTGCCTGAGGATACGGGCATCATGACAAGCCCCGCTGAAATTTGTGCACACATTCATAATCCGCATCCGTGAGTCGCAAACGAACTGCACGTTGAGACTATGAAAATGTTTACAATTTTGAAAAGGGTTTATCATTTGCTGGAGCACACAGCGCAATGTGGGTGCAATCTATTGCTCCCAACACATTGGGCATTCCAGCTATTGCATAGAATTTCCTCTTCAGGCTCCTCCAATTGCCATCATTTTGAGCGAATCCTATGTAAAGCTTACAAACTCGTACCATGGCATCCAGAAAATTGTCAAAAACCACAGAGAAGGTACCCTGAGACAGCCCATGCATGTACCCCTCTCCGGATTGAAAACTTCCGGAGGCCAGGGAGTGTATGCAACTTAGCATCTTGGTCATGCCAGGGATTGCAGTCCCCATACGTTTACATGGCTCCAGATGAGGTTTAAGTACTTCGTAAAGGCCCATGAGTTGCTCTCGATTAAGCCTATACCTGTCATAAACCTTGAAGTCGCTCATGCTATCCAAGGTGGGCCTCACTCTGTGAACAGGAGGACCTCTGATCAGACAAGCCCTACGCCTCTCTTGGAGACGCCGAGCATGCCTGATTATGTTGTACACAATTCGTGCCACAGCACCAACTAACTGGGGATCATCCATATTTGCCAAGCCAAGCAGCACAAAACTAAACAGCAGAGCAAACACACAAAGAGTAAAAAGGTATGCAAAAACACAAAAGCGATTTGATACAATGTCGATCACAAGGGACGCTTTGGCCATGTTGTTTGAGGGATTTATAGTGCAATATGTCCAATGGTAGTGAGTTCGTAATGGTTGCTGATTGTATACACTTGATTGTATGTGAGCGGCGCAAATGCTTTCAAAGTGGGTGGATTTTCTTGTGTTTGATGAAATTTATTTTCCCCCCAATGAATCGTAATGGGAAAGTGTAAAATGTAACATATACAGTGCACCTTCATAATTTTTGTTCATATGCGAAATAATTACTTAGTAAACCCGATCTTATATTAAAAACCACAAGTCCACGCTAACATGAATGAAAGTGCATACTTCTGTATAATGTGGGCATAGACATAACATGATAGAATCTGATCGATCAATGTTGCTGCAATATTGTTGACAAACGATAAAGTAACGGGTGACATCTATAATATTCTATATATAAGTGATTGGCGAGATCTCAGTATTTTAAGTGTCCCATTGAAATCGCATTAAAAAAGATCTTCCAACCCTCTCATTTCCGTTTATGTAATATTGTAATATTGAGTGAGAAACTGCTGAAAGGGGCGCTACAGTCCTAATGCTGTAATCTGTATGGTTGAAGCTTGGAATGATGTCATCATATTAGCTACATGCCTGTCTAGTTTCCAAATCTTCATTTTCTTGTTGTATTTTGCAACATTCTTATTGTGTGCTGATTAAAAACATAAATGTGTGCTTTGTTGTTGTGAGATGTGTGTTATGTACATATATGTATGTATAAATAAAAAGAGAGAAGCGCTCAACCTGGGAACGAACAATAGCATAATAGCTTGTTCTGTGGCTAGTTACCACCCAAGAAGCAACCTCTTTTTGCTCAACATGTGCCTTTCACAGAGAAGAACTTTCCTGAAGCATGTCAGTCTGATCCTGACTTCACAGTACAGTCCAGCCCCGAAATACCAGGCAATCCCTCTCTGAACGAGAGAAACAGCAAAACCCCAGACGTACGTTTTGGCCTATTGTGGGCCTCGTCAGTGAGGTGCAGCCATATCCTTCTAGGCACACTGAGCAACGGGTCCACGTCTGGATTCCCGCATCACACTTAGGGAGACTTCCCTAAGTGTCATAATTTGCATAAATAAAAAGAGAGAAGCGCTCAACCTGGGAACGAACAATAGCATAATAGCTTGTTCTGTGGCTAGTTACCACCCAAGAAGCAGCCTCTTTTTGCTCAACATGTGCCTTTCACAGAGAAGAACTTTCCTGAAGCATATCAGTCTGATCCTGACTTCACAGTACAGTCCAGCCCCGAAATACCAGGCAATCCCTCTCTGAACGAGAGAAACAGCAAAACCCCAGACATACGTTTCAGCCTATTGTGGGCCTCATCAGTGAGGTGCAGCCATATCCCTCTAGGCACACTGAGCAACGGGTCCACGTCTGGATTCCCGCATCACACTTAGGGAGACTTCCCTAAGTGTCATAATTTGCATAAATAAAAAGAGAGAAGCGCTCAACCTGGGAACGAACAATAGCATAATAGCTTGTTCTGTGGCTAGTTACCACCCAAGAAGCAGCCTCTTTTTGCTCAACATGTGCCTTTCACAGAGAAGAACTTTCCTGAAGCATATCAGTCTGATCCTGACTTCACAGTACAGTCCAGCCCCAAAATACCAGGCAATCCCTCTCTGAACGAGAGAAACAGCAAAACCCCAGACATACGTTTCAGCCTATTGTGGGCCTCATCAGTGAGGTGCAGCCATATCCCTCTAGGCACACTGAGCAACGGGTCCACGTCTGGATTCCCGCATCACACTTAGGGAGACTTCCCTAAGTGTCATAATTTGCATAAATAAAAAGAGAGAAGCGCTCAACCTGGGAACGAACAATAGCATAATAGCTTGTTCTGTGGCTAGTTACCACCCAAGAAGCAGCCTCCTTTTGGACTGTACTGTGAAGTCAGGATCAGACTGATATGCTTCAAGAAAGTTTTTCTCTGTGAAAGGCACATGTTGAGCAAAAAGAGGCTGCTTCTTGGGTGGTAACTAGCCATAGAACAAGCTATTAGGCTATTGTTCGTTTCCAGGTTGAGCGCTTCTCTCTTTTTATTTATGCAAATTATGACATTTTGGGAAGTCTTCCTAAGTGTGATGCGGGAATCCAGACGTGGACCCGTTGCTCAGTGTGCCTAGAGGGATATGGCTGCATCTCACTGACGAGGCCCACAATAGGCCGAAACGTAGGTCTGGGGTTTTGCTGTTTCTCTCGTTCAGAGAAGGATTGCCTGGTATTTCGAGGCTGGACTGTACTGTGAAGTCAGGATCAGACTGATATGCTTCAGGAAAGTTTTTCTCTGTGAAAGGCACATGTTGAGCAAAAAGAGGCTGCTTCTTGGGTGGTAACTAGCCATAGAACAAGCTATTATGCTATTGTTCGTTTCCAGGTTGAGCGCTTCTCTCTTTTTATTTATGCAAATTATGACATTTTGGGAAGTCTTCCTAAGTGTGATGCGGGAATCCAGACGTGGACCCGTTGCTCAGTGTGCCTAGAGGGATATGGCTGCATCTCACTGACGAGGCCCACAATAGGCCGAAACGTACGTCTGGGGTTTTGCTGTTTCTCTCGTTCAGAGAAGGATTGCCTGGTATTTCGGGGCTGGACTGTACTGTGAAGTCAGGATCAGACTGATATGCTTCAGGAAAGTTTTTCTCTGTGAAAGGCACATATTGAGCAAAAAGAGGCTGCTTCTTGGGTGGTAACTAGCCATAGAACAGGAAAAAAGAGAGCAGAGAGAGAGAGCGCCTAATAGTGTAATATCGTCAAGGTCAAACAAGGTATAGGTATAAAAAAATCTCTGCCAAATGGATACTCACAAAGAGCTTGGCACTCGCAAGTAGTGCATGTAGGCGGGCTGACCTTTATACAGTAGTCAGTACACTGAATCTATGGTGGTCGTATCAGAGATCTGTAGTGATAGAAACAGAGAACACAGAGGACCAATGGTGCAATATCGTCTGGAAACGAAATGGACACAGCATAGGATACAGCAAGGTGTATACTCACAATGGAGTTGGCACTCCCAAGTAGTGCATTAAGACAGGCTGACCTTCATACAGCAGTCAGCGCGCTGATGGTTAATAGCTGTAGTTGGTGGCTGTAGCTGTTATCGATCTGGGCTTGTCCTCTGCTCACCGAAGTGTGTATTGAATATTCAGCTATGGCTGGGCTGTTTAGCTGTAGAAAGTGGATCTTTCAGGTATGCTGTGAATACACCCAAAATATGCACCTGCAGCACGTCACAGGCCTCAGGAGACACGGTGCATATCAAATAATAAGCTACTAAAAATGAGTGACTGAAAAATATTTGTAAAGGAAAATATATTTAAAATAAGGAAGTCAGCGAACAAACTGTTGAGTAAAAGTAATAAAAGGGGTTTTTATTTAAGAGCTATAACAACGCGTTTCTCGGCCGATAAAAGCTCACTGGCCGTTTCATCAGGTAAGTGTATGATGAAACGGCCAGTGAGCTTTTATCGGCCGAGAAACGCGTTGTTATAGCTCTTAAATAAAAACCCCTTTTATTACTTTTACTCAACAGTTTGTTCGCTGACTTCCTTATTTTAAATATATTTTCCTTTACAAATATTTTTCAGTCACTCATTTTTAGTAGCTTATTATTTGATATGCACCGTGTCTCCTGAGGCCTGTGACGTGCTGCAGGTGCATATTTTGGGTGTATTCACAGCATACCTGAAAGATCCACTTTCTACAGCTAAACAGCCCAGCCATAGCTGAATATTCAATACACACTTCGGTGAGCAGAGGACAAGCCCAGATCGATAACAGCTACAGCCACCAACTACAGCTATTAACCATCAGCGCGCTGACTGCTGTATGAAGGTCAGCCTGTCTTAATGCACTACTTGGGAGTGCCAACTCCATTGTGAGTATACACCTTGCTGTATCCTATGCTGTGTCCATTTCGTTTCCAGACGATATTGCACCATTGGTCCTCTGTGTTCTCTGTTTCTATCACTACAGATCTCTGATACGACCACCATAGATTCAGTGTACTGACTACTGTATAAAGGTCAGCCCGCCTACATGCACTACTTGCGAGTGCCAAGCTCTTTGTGAGTATCCATTTGGCAGAGATTTTTTTATACCTATACCTTGTTTGACCTTGACGATATTACACTATTAGGCGCTCTCTCTCTCTGCTCTCTTTTTTCCAGTTCTACCGACTTACCACCGGTTTGGAGTGGAGCAGCCTCCCAGAATTATTGATTTCACCAATTGATTTCACCAATTGCATCTATCTATCAATGACTCTGCACTATATGTGAAATCGTTTGTATTGTTTTTTATTTTTTGATTTTATTCCACCTAATTTTATTTTATCTATTTTCAATAGAAATAACATTGTATCACTTGACTTATATCGTTCATTTTTTAGAAGTTGAAGTTTTTGTGAAACACACGTCATTGTTTATGTAGTCACTTATCTACTTTTTCTGAACTATACAGTTCCTTAGGTACACTCTTGTAAAAAGGGCATCCTATATACTTTTTTGAACGATTTTTTATACTATTTTGCACCATTCACCCCACATATATATTTTTTTGTACACAACAGTATATCAATATAGCGCACCCTATTGTATGATTTTATATCGTACATTTTTTTCTAGCCATAGAACAAGCTATTATGCTATTGTTCGTTTCCAGGTTGAGCGCTTCTCTCTTTTTATTTATGCAAATTAGGACATTTTGGGAAGTCTCCCTAAGTGTGATGCGGGAATCCAGACGTGGACCCGTTGCTCAGTGTGCCTAGAGGGATATGGCTGCATCTCACTGACGAGGCCCACAATAGGCCGAAACGTACGTCTGGGGTTTTGTTGTTTCTCTCGTTCAGAGAAGGATTGCCTGGTATTTCGGGGCTGGACTGTACTGTGAAGTCAGGATCAGACTGATATGCTTCAGGAAAGTTTTTCTCTGTGAAAGGCACATGTTGAGCAAAAAGAGGCTGCTTCTTGGGTGGTAACTAGCCATAGAACAAGCTATTATGCTATTGTTCATTTCCAGGTTGAGCGCTTCTCTCTTTTTATTTATATATGTATGTATGATGATTCTCTCCCACATATGCCGTTTTTATATAAATCAGTATAGCATTGTTGTTCCTTCCAAAAAAGCGACAACTCTAATATGTTCTAATGATATGTTATTATTGTACATTATTCCTAATGGTATATTATTAGTGAATACTGATGTTAAAGGGACACTAAATCCACAATTGATCTTTCATGATTCCGAGAGAGAATCCAATGTTAAACAACCTTCCAATGTAGTTGTATGATGTAAATGTGTTCATTGTTTATATCTGTTTTTTTTAATGAATATCAATGCACATATATGAGTCAATGACAAAAGGCAAGCATGTGCATCCATCAATCATCATCTGGTGCGCCTATCTAGATATGCTGTTCATACAAGCATATGAGTTGAATAAATTAAATGCTATAATAGATGTAAATGAGACGTGTTTACAATTGGCTACTGTTTGTGAATAATGAAATCTTAAAAAATATATATTTTTTTGTCCGTTTAAATATGATTTAATTTTGGAAACCGATTTCGCATTGGTGATGATAGAATTGATGGTGATTTATAGTTGATATAATGTAATTTCCTAAAAGAATTTGATGTTGTAGAGATGTTAACACAGGTAAAAGCCATAACTCCAGTGGGAAATAGTAATTTCTGATATATTTGTCAAAGCGGGACTAACGCAAGAATGAATGAATTAGCTCCTCAATTCTAACTCTGGTATTACGAGTTTTAAAGTCTAAAAATTTTGCGTGCGTAAATCTGCCGGTTGCGTGCACAAGCACGTATTCCCCATAGAAGTCAATGGAGGAGAAACATTTCAAGAGAAATAAAACCCAACACTTGTGTTGAGTGTAAAGTGAGTGACGTCATGTGCTTCTGTGAAAAAGTAACTAAATTGTGTTAATTTCATAATAAACTAATGTTTTGTGTAGGTAATGTGCTGTATATTGTTTATATGCATCGATTTGTGTATATATGTGATAATATTTGTAGTTAGATGTAGCTAGATGAGTTTATGTTCATGTATGTCTATGTAAGTGAATGTAAAATGGGTTTGTGTGCATTTTTTGACATGAAACATTTTAAATTAAAAATGAAATATTGTAGAGTGTTTGTATGAGTGTAAGTGTACTTTGTGTAATGTTTTTGAGGTGATTCGTGGATTTTTTTGTTATTGGTATATCATTAACTACTGGGACTGTGTGAGCGTTAGGTATTTGAGTGTAGATGTGGATATTTGTGGTGCAACGGAAACTTCGCTAGGGAAAATGAAGTTTATGGCCCATAACGATGATATTTGAGTCATAACGCCCAACTCGTAATCTGGCTGAAATATATTTATGCATATATGTAGTTTTTGTAAGCAGAGATTTAGAGAAAGGAACACAGTATCTCACATTTTTGTAAATATTTTATATCTTTTCATGTGACAACACTGAATAAACGACACTTTGCTACAATGTAAAGTAGTGAGTGTACAGCCTGTATAACAGTGTAAATTTTCTGTCCCCTCAAAATAACTCAACACACAGCCATTAATGTCTAAACCATAGGCAACAAAACTGAGTACACCCCTAAGTGGAAATGTCCAAATTTGGCCCAATTAGCCATTTTCCCTCCCCGGTGTCATGTGACTCGTTAGTGTTACAAGGTCTCAGGTGTGAATGGGGAGCAGGTGTGTTAAATTTGGTGTTGTTGCTCTCACACTCTCTCATACTGGTCACTAGAAGTTCAACATGGCACCTCATGGCAGAGAACTCTCTGAGGATCAGAAAAAAAAGAATTGTTGCTCTACATAAAGATGGCCTAGGCTATAATTTGATTGCCAAGACCCTGAAACTGAGCTGCAGCATGATGGGCAAGACAATACAGCGGTTTCACAGGACAGGTTCCACTCAGAACAGGTCTCCCCATGGTCGATCAAAGAAGTTGAGTGCACTTGCTCAGCGTCATATCCAGAGGTTGTCTTTGGGAAATAGACATATGAGTGCTGCCAGCATTCCTGCAGAGGTTGAAGGGGTGGGGGGTCAGCCTGTCAGTGCTCAGACCATACGCCGCACACTGCTTCAAATCGGTCTGCATGACTGACGTCCCAGAAGGAAGCCTCTTCTAAAGATGATGCACAAGAAAGCCCGCAAACAGTTTGCTGAAGACAAACAGACTAAGGACATGGATTACTGGAACTATGCCCTGTGGTCCGATGAGACCAAGATAAATGTATTTGATTCAGATGGTGTAAAGCGTGTGTGGCAGCAACCAGGTGAGGAGTACAAAGACAAGTGTGTCTTGCATACAGTCAAGCATGGTAGTGGGAGTGTCATGGTCTTGGCCTGCATGAGTGCTGCCGGCACTAGGGAGCTACAGTTCATTGAGGGAACCATGAATGACAACATGTACTGTGACATACTGAAGCAGAACATGATCCCCTCCCTTCGGAGACTAGGCCACAGGGCAGTATTCCAACATAATAACAACCCCAAACACACCTCCAAGATGACCAGTGCCTTGCTAAAGAAGCTGAGGGTAAAGGTAATGGACTGGCCAATCATGTCTCCAGACCTAAACCCTATTGAGAATCTGTGGGGCATCCTCAAACAGAAGGTGGGGGAGCGCTCCGTGATGTCATCAAGGAGGAGTGGAAGAGGACTCCAGTGGCAACCTGTGAAGCTCTGGTGAACTCCATGCCCAGGAAGGTTAAGGTAGTGCTGGAAAATAATGGTGGCCACAAAAAATAATGACACTTTGGGCCCAATTTGGACATTTCCACTTAGGGGTGTACTTACTTTTGTTGCCAACGGTTTAGACATTAATTGCTGTGTGTTGAGTTATTTTGAGGGGACAGCAAATTTACACTGTTATAGAGGCTGTACACTAACTACTTTACATTGTAGCAAAGTGTCATTTCTTCAGCGTTGTCAAATGAAAATATATAATATAATATTTACAAAAATGTGAGGGGTGTACTCACTTTTGTGAGATACTGTATATAGTTGTAGATACCTTCTATATATAAACCTCTGCTGAGTTAATATACATCAAAGGTGAAATAAGGCAAAAACAACTTAACATGTTATGCACAAAACAAATAAGAATATTTATACACCAAAGAGGTAAGGTTAAGTATTGACAGAGTAGGATAAATGCCCCAAGTGGTGAACAGTAGTATTGCAGGATTTAGGAACACAATCGACTAGATTACGAGTTTTGCGTTAGAGGCTATGCGGTGCTAATGAGCAGTTTTCCCTCACCGCTCCCTTACCTACAGTGCTGGTATTACGGGTTTTTACAAACCCGTCGTTAAAAGACAAGAAGTGAGCGTTGAGCAAAATTTTGCTCATTACCACACTCCAATATCAGCGCTGCTTAACTCAGTGGTGAGCTGGTGTAACGTGCTCGTGCACGATTTCCTTATAGGAATCAACGGGGAGAGCCGGCTGAAAAAAAGTCTAACACCTGCAAAAAAAGCAGCGTGTAGCTCCTAACGCAGCCCCATTGATTCCTATGGGGAAATAAAATTTATGTCTACACCTAACACCCTAACATGAACCCCGAGTCTAAACACCCCTAATCTTACACTTATTAACCCCTAATCTGCTGCCCCCGACATCGCCGACACCTGCATTATATTATTAACTCCTAATCTGCTGCTCCGGACACCGCTGCCACCTACATTATACTTATGAACCCCTAATCTGCTGCCCCCAACATCGCCGACACCTACATTATATTTATAAACCCCTAATCTGCCGCCCCCAAATGTCGACGCAACCTACCTACACTTATTAACCCCTAATCTGCCGCCCCAACGTCGCCGCCACTATAATAAACATATTAAGTATATATTAAGGTTAGGCATATTAAGTCTAACCCTAACCCTAACCCCCCTAACTTAAATATAATTTAAATAAATATAAATAATATTACTATAATTAACTAAATTATTCCTATTTAAAACTAAATACTTACCTATAAAATAAACCCTAAGATAGCTACAATATAATTACATTGTATCTAGCTTAGGGTTTATTTTTATTTTACAGGCAAGTTTGTATTTATTTTAACTAGGTAGAATAGTTACTAAATAGTTATTAACTATTTAATAAATTAACTAGCTAAATAAATACAAAAGTACCTGTAAAATAAAACCTAACCTAAGTTACAATAACACCTAACACTAAACTATAATTAAATTAATTCCCTAAATTAAATACAATTAAATAAAATTAGCTAAAGTACAAAAAAAAACACTAAATTACAGAAAATAATAAACAAATTACAAGATTTTAAAACTATTTTTAAACTAATTAGTTTTTAAACTAATTAAACCTAATAAAAAGCCCCCCCAAAAATAAAAAAGCCCTACCCTACACTAAATTACACTAAATTACAAATAGCCCTTAAAAGGGACTTTTGCGGGGCATTGCCCCAAAGTAATCAGCTCTTTTACCTGTAAAAAAAAAATACAGATCCCCCCAAAAGGGACTTTTGCGGGGCATTGCCCCAAAGTAATCAGCTCTTTTACAAGTAAAAAAAATTACAAATCCCCCCAACATTAAAACCCACCACCCACACAACCAACCCTACTCTAAAACCCACCCAATACCCCCTTAAAAAAACCTAACACTAAACCCTTGAAGATCACCTTACCGGGAGAAGTCTTCATCCAACCGGGCCGAAGTCCTCAACGAATCCGGCAGAAGTGGTCCTCCAGACGGGCAAAAGTGGTCCTCCAGATGGGCAGAAGTCTTCATCCAGACGGCATCTTCTATCTTCATCCATCCATCCGGCGCGGAGCGGGTCCATCTTCAAGACATCCGATGCGGAGCATCCTCTTCTTTCCATGGCGACTGAAAAATGAAGGTACCTTTAAGTGACATCATCCAAGATGGCGTCCCTTCAATTCCGATTGGCTGATAGAATTCTATCAGCCAATCGGAATTAAGGTAGAAAAAATCCTATTGGGTGATGCAATCAGCCAATAGGATTGAGCTGGCATTCTATTGGCTGATTGGAACAGCCAATAGAATGCCAGCTCAATCCTATTGGCTGATTGGATCAGCCAATAGGATTGAAGTTCAATCCTATTGGCTGATTGCATTAGGCAATAGGATTTTTCTTACCTTAATTCCGATTGGCTGATAGAATTTTATCAGAATCAAAGGCACGCCATCTTAGATGACGTCACTTAAAGAAACCTTCATTCTTCAGTCGCCGTGGAAAGAAGAGGATGCTCCGCGTCGGATGTCTTGAAGATGGACCCGCTCCGCGCCGGATGAATAAAGATAGAAGATGCCATCTGGATGAAGACTTCTGCCCATCTGGAGGACCACTTCTGCCACTTCTGATCTGAACAGCCAATGGAATGCAAGCTCAATCTGATTGGCTGATTGGATCAGCCAATCGGATTGAACTTGAATCTGATTGGCTGATTCAATCAGCCAATCAGATTTTTCCTACCTTAATTCCGATTGGCTGATAGAATCCTATCAGCCAATCGGATTTTGAGGGACGCCATCTTGGATGACGTCCCTTAAAGGAACCTTCATTCGTCGGGAGTCGCCGGAAGAAGAGGATGGATCCACGTCGGCTGCTTCAAGATGGTCCCGCTCCGCGCCGGATGGATGAAGATAGAAGACGCCGCCTGGATGAAGATGTCTACTGGTCCGGATGTCCTCTTCTTGCCGGATAGGATGAAGTCTTCGGAGCCTCTTCTGGACCTCTTCTTGCCGGATAGGATGAAGACTTCGGACCCTCTTCTGGACGGATCGGTGATACCCGGCGTGGTCAAGACAAGGTAGGGAGATCTTCAGGGGCTTAGTGTTAGTTTTTTTAAGGGGGTTTGGGTTAGATTAGGGGTATGTGGGTGGTGGGTTGTAATGTTGGGGGGGGTATTGTATGTTTTTATAAAATGCAAAAGAGCTGTTTACTTTGGGGCATGCCCCGCAAAAGGCCCTTTTAAGGGCTGATAAGGTAAAAGAGCTGTTTAATTTTTATTTTAGAATAGGGTAGGGCATTTTTTTATTTTGGGGGACTTTGTTATTCTTTTAGGGGGCTTAGAGTAGGTGTAATTAGTTTAAAATTATTGTATTCTTTTTTTATTTTTTGTAATTTAGTGTTTGTTTTTTTGTAATTTAGTGTTTGTTTTTGTAATTTAGTGTTTGTTTTTTTTGTAATTTAGTTTAGTTGATTTAATTGTAGATAATTGTAGGTAGTTTATTTAATTAATTTATTGATAGTGTAGTGTTAGGTTTAATTGTAACTTAGGTTAGGATTTATTTTACAGGTAATTTTGTAATTATTTTAACTAGGTAGCTATTAAATAGTTATTAACTATTTAATAGCTATTGTACCTGGTTAAAATAAATACAAAGTTGCCTGTAAAATAAATATAAATCCTAAAATAGCTACAATATAATTATTTGTTATATTGTAGCTATATTAGGGTTTATTTTACAGGTAAGTATTTAGCTTTAAATAGGATTAATTTATTTAATAAGAAATAATTTATTTCGTTAGATTTAAATTATATTTAACTTAGGGAGGTGTTAGGGTTAGAGTTAGACTTAGCTTTAGGAGTAAATACATTTATTAGAGTAGCGGTGAGGTCCGGTCGGAAGGGGTTAATAAGTGTAGGTAAGGTAGCGGCGACGTTGAGGGGGCAGATTAGGGGTTAATAAATATTATGTAGGTGTCGGCGGTGTTAGGGGCAGCAGATTAGGGGTACATAGGGATAATGTAGGTTGCGGCGGTGTACGGTCTTAACTCCTCACTTTTTCCTGCGGCTGGAGTCTGGTCGTTAGAGTTCTAACGCTCACTTCAGCCAAGACTCTAAATACCAGCGTTAGGAAGATCCCATTGAAAAGATAGGATACGCAATTGGCGTAAGGGGATCTGCGGTATGGAAAAGTCGCGGCTGGAAAGTGAGCGTTAGACCCTTTCCTGACTGACTCCAAATACCAGCGGGCGGCCAAAACCAGCGTTAGGACCCCTTAACGCTGGTTTGGACGGCTAACACAAAACTCTAAATCTAGGCGTTAGTTTGTTGCACCTCTCCTGGTACGTTTTATTTTTTTAGACCATGTACTATTTTGGTAGCCCTCCTTTGCACAGATTCCAGATTGTTTATATCCTTCTTGAGATATGGCCTCCAGAAGCACTCACAATACTCAAGATAAGGCCTAACTAATGATCTGTAAAGTGGCATAAGAACCTTACTATTTATGCTGCTAATTCCTCTACCAATACATCCAAGCATTATATTTGCCTTACTCTCTGCAATGCATTGTTTACTAAATTTTAAATCATCTGAAATAATAATTCCCAAGTCCCATTCCTCATTTGTAACAGTCAGTAAAGTGTGATTGAGTCTGTAACGTTTAGATTTTTTCTTCCCTAAATGCATCATTTTACACTTAGCTGTGTGAAACTTTAGATCCCAGTCATTTGTTCACTCCTCCAATTGTTGCATATCACTTCCCATTTTGTCTACTCCCCATCAGAACATCTATGCGATTCAAAATTGTTGTATCATCTGCAAACAGACATATATTCCCCTGTAGCCCTTTGCTGATATCTGCTGATAGATAAATATGTTAAATGCAAACAGGCACCAGAACTGACCCCTGAAGTAAACCACTAGTTACAGCCCCTTCTGCCAAATGTGCTCCATTTACTAAGACACTCTCGCCTATATTACGAATCTTGTGTTAGGGTTAAAAAGCAGCGTTGGCCGGTCCCAACGCTGCTTTTAACGCCCGCTGGTATTACGAGTCCTTCAGGTACAGGTGTACCGCTCACTTTTGTGGCCAGACTCGGAAATACCACAAATCCACTTACGTCAATTGCGTATCCTCTTTTTTCAATGGGACTTGCTTAGCGCCAGTATTACGAGTCAAGTCTGGTACTGCATTTTAAAGTCAGTAGTTAAGAGTTTTACACTACAATGCCGTAGCATAAAACTCTTAACTAAAGTGCTAAAAAGTACATTAACACCCATAAACTATCTATTAACCCCTAAACCGAGGCCCTCCCACATCGCAAAAACTAAAATAAAATTTTTAACCCCTAATCGGCCGAACCGATATAAACATATTAACCCCTAAACCGCCTCACTCCCGCATCGCAAACACTAGTTAAATATTATTAACCCCTAATCTGCCAGCCCTAACATTGCCGACACCTACCTACATTTATTAACCCCTAATCTGCCGCCCCCAACGTCGTTGCCACTATATTAAATGTATTAACTCCTAAACCTAAGTCTAACCCTAACCCTACCCCCCTAACTTAAATATAATTACAATAAATCTAAATAAAATTACTACAATTCACTAAATTATTCCTATTTAAAACTAAATACTTACCTATAAAATAAACCCTAAGCTACCTACAATATAACTAATAGTTACATTGTATCTAGCTTAGGGTTTATTTTTATTTTACAGGCAACTTTGTATTTATTTTAACTAGGTACAATAGTTATTAAATAGTTATTAACTATTTAATAACTACCTAGCTAAAATAAAGACAAAAGCACCTGTAAAATAAAACCTAACCTAAGTTACAATTACACCTAACACTACACTATAATTAAATTAATTACCTAAACTAAATACAATTAATTATAATTTAATTTTTTTTTCTAAAGTACGAACCCCCCCCACTAAATTACAGAAAATAATAAAATAATTACAAGATTTTTAAACTAATTACACCTACTCTAATCCCCCTAACATAATAAAAAAGCCTCCCAAAATAAAAAAGCCCTACCCTACACTAAATTACAAGTAGCCCTTAAAAGGGCCTTTTGCGGGGCATTGCCCCAAAGTAATCAGCTCTTTTAACTTTAAAAAAAATACAATCCCCCCCAACATTAAAATCCACCACCCACACAACCAACCCTACTCTAAAATCCCCCCTTAAAAAACCCTAACACTAACCCCTTGAAGATCACCCTACCATGAGACGTCTTCAACAAAACGGGCAGAAGTGGTCCTCCAGATGGGCAGAAGTCTTCATCCAAGCCGGGCAGCAGAGGTCCTCCAGACGGGCAGAAGTCTTCATCCAGATGGCATCTTCTATCTTCATCTATCTGGCACGGAGCGGCTCCATCTTCAAGACATCCAACGCGGAGCATCCTCTTCATCCGGAGTCTTCTTCAACAATGACGGTTCCTTTAAAGGACCACTGTAAGATAAATTTAACTTTTTTTTCTTCCTTTTTTTAAACCTTTTTAAACATATTTCCCATAGCATGTCTTTTTCGATTCCTTACCTTACAGCTGTGATCCGTTTTCTAAAAAATATTTCTTTCCAAACCCACTCCGTGGGTAGCAGATGCTTCTAGCCAATCGGTTTTGCAAACCGCAGTTTAAAGATGGCGACTGTATTTTCTATTGCGCATGCGTCATCATCTATGTCAGTAATTGCACAGACTGGCTCCTGCACAGACCCGCTCTTTCGATCTCTCCTATGATGATCTCGCATATGGATTTTTATTTTTTTTAACAGGTTCTGCGTAGAAAGTCTGGATAGACTATCGCATCGATTGATATTTAAATTGCGCATGCGTTCTTCCATACAATGTCAATTAAATTGTGGCGTGAGTAACTCAGAATGCGCACGCGCTACTTGGTGATTGATTTTTGCGCATGCGATTGACTAAATAATTATATGCAAAAGAGGAGCAAACTATTGGTTAGTTGTTGCATACACGTAGGGGCTAAAAAAGATGGCTGGATGACATGACGTTTTACACTAAAAATAAAAATTGTATTTAAACGTTACTGAGGCATCGTTTTGACAAAATTTTAGGTTTGTATGTTTTATGTTATGCAAGTAATTTGAAAAATGTGTGTTTAGATTAAAAATAAAGTTAAAAGTTTGTAATCCTTTAAGTGATGTCATTCAAGATGGCGTCCCTTCAATTCCGATTGGCTGATAGAATTCAGCCAATCGGAATTAAGGTAGGAAAAATCCTATTGACTGATGCAATCAGCCAATAGGATTGAGCTTGCATTCTATTGGCTGATTGCATCAGCCAATATGCTTTTTCCTACCTTAGTTTAGTGGGTTTTTTTTCCGTACTTTAGATAATTTTTTAAAATTGTAATTAATTATATTTAGTTTAGGTAATTAATTTAATTATAGTGTAGTGTTAGGTGTAATTGTAACTTAGGTTAGGTTTTATTTTACAGGTACTTTTGTATTTTATTTGTATTTATTTTAACTAGGTAGTTATTAAATAGTTAATAACTATTTAATAACTATTTTACCTAGTTAAAATAAATACAAAGTTGCCTGTAAAATAAAAATAAACCCTTAGATAGCTACAATGTAACTATAAGTTATATTGTAGCTAGCTTAGGGTTTATTTTATAGGTAATTATTTAGTTTTAAATAGGAATAATTTAGGTAATTGTAGTAATTTTATTTAGAGTAATTGTAATTATATTTAAGTTAGGGGGTGTTAGGGTTAGGGTTAGACTTAGGTTTAGGGGTTAATAACTTTATTATAGTGGTGGCGACGTTGTGGGCGGCAGATTAGGGGTTAATAAATGTAGTTAGGTTGCGGCGACATTGGGGGTGGCAGATTAGGGGTTAATAAAGATAATGTAGGGTTCGGTGATGTTGGGGGCAGCAAATTAGGGGTTCATAACTATAATGTAGGTGGCGGCGGTGTCCGGAGCGGCAGATTAGGGGTTAATAATATAATGCAAGTAAGGAAAAAAGGGGGGACCAACGGCACTACTAATAGATCTATGTAAAGATGTATTTATTAACCATCTGTTTCCCACTAAATCAAAGAGGGGACTGTGTCCCTAAATAATGGTATAATACTGGGATAGAAATGGTGCTATGTAGTAGTATGCAGACAAAAACAAACCCAGGATAGAAGGAACTCTATCTTGGAAAAAGACTACATATGAAGCACTCGAGCGTTTAATATAGTATAAATTATCTTTATTAAATTAACAAAGAAATATAGCAACAAAATGAGGTGACTGTACTCAAAGAGTGAGCGAGGATACTCAATGTTAAAATATAACTTTTATTAATAAAACATACTTGTAAAATGGAGAAAGTACATAGTTAAAAACACTCTCAGGAGCCCAATAACGGTCTAGTGACCCTAGTAGAGGTTGGTTGGGTAAGTAAGAAAACTAGCCTGCGAATATGTAGTCTTTTTCCAAGATAGAGTTCCTTCTATCCTGGGTTTGTTTTAACATAATCCAGGTGTCGGCGATGTCGGGGCGGCAGATTATGGGTTAATAAGTGTAAGATTAGGGGTGTTTAGACTCTGGGTTCATGTTAGGGTGTTAGGTGTAGACATAACTTTTATTTCCCCATAGGAATCAATGGGGCTGCGTTAGGAGCTGAACGCTGCTTTTTTGCAGGTGTTAGGTTTTTTTCAGCCTGGCTCTCCCCCATTGATTTCTATGGGGAAATCGTGCATGAGCATGTTTTACCTGCTCACCGCTAAAGTAAGCAGCGCTGGTATTGAGGTGAGATGTGGAGCTAAATTTTGCTCTTCGCTCACTTTTTTGCGGTTAACGCCGGGTTAGTAAAAACCTGTAATACCAGCGCTGTCTGCAAGTGAGCGGTGAGCATAATCTGCTCATTAGCACCGCACCCCTGTTAACGCAAAACTCGTAATCTAGGTGTCTGTTTTCTGTCCTTAAGACAGCATTCTACCCAGTTTACAATTTTTGAGTATAGACCAAGGAGATACAGTTTGTGAATTAGTTTGTTGTGTGGGACTTGGAAATCTAGATATGCTACATAAACTGCTCCACCCTGGTCTAATACTTTTGTTACATAAATAAAGAAGTCAATTAGCTTTGTCTGATATGATCTCCCTGAAGTAAAACCATAATGATTTTGGTCCTCTAAATTGTTTGTCTTTATGTCAGTCATAATTCTTTCTTTTAAGAGTCTTTCCATTAATTTCGCTAGTACTGAAGTTAAACTAACTAAGCAATAAGCTGTTATATTAAGAATACAAAGATGTTAACATGGAGGGTCCTAAAAGACTCAACACATTGCAAAGAGAAGCAATCCGGAAACTAGTGAGACCTCTCTTCCACTGCTTAGATCTCTCTGTTGATCCTTCCCCTCCATTAAGTAGGTTGTGAATGCCAGTGTAGCTCCTAAAATCCTCTTTGGAAACTGTGTGCAGAATGAATTCTGGATATCCAGCAACCCTGCTGGTCAGAGAATTAGTAAATAGGTGAGATATATCTGTAATCCCTATAGGATTTTCATTAAGGGCTCCAAACGAGAGGGTCTGCCTCCAAACATCAGGAATTAGGTAGGGCTCTAACTGTAACAATGCACTCAGAGGCCTCTCAAGGCCGGACCTTGTAGCGAGAAAGGGAAAGTCTCTTGGCTCAAGATCTCAACCTCTTCTAGTCACCACCACATTGGGTCTGCTGCAGCATGCTCAGTGCAGCGGGCTTGCAGTGTTTCAAAGCAGCATTACCATGCTGAAACTCGACATCTGGAGCCACCATCCTTGGAACAGCAGCTGCCATAAACGTACATAATAGATCACTCTAACGGCCTCTGGTAGGTGTATTATCTGCTATTACTGCTTAAATATGGAACACTTGGGTTGAGGGTATCATATTATCTGCCTCTAGCTACTCCTTGGCCATCTCACAGTCATGTGCAAACAGAATTCATGGTATATCTGCATATTAAAGTGTGTGAATGGTTAACAAAGGTTATTTTGTTCTGGGAGACAATCAGTGAAAAGTAAAACCATAAAATTATATTCTCATTTGACAAAATAAAACTGCAGTTTTCATGGCAAAATTATTCTTAGACATGTAGTTTACAATTTGTCTTTAAAGGGTCAGGAAACTCCAATATTTTCTTTCATGATTTGGATAGAACAAGCAATTTTAAATAAAACTTTTCAATTTACTTGTTTCTATCAAATTTGCTTCATTATCTAGTTATCCTTTGCAGAAGGAACAGCATTGCACTACTGACAGCTAGCTGAACACATCAAGTTAGCCAATCACAAGAGACAAATGTGTGCAGGCACAAATCGGCAGCTATAAATAAAAAGAGAGAAGCGCTCAACCTGGGAACGAACAATAGCATAATAGCTTATTCTATGGCTAGTTACCACCCTAGAAGCAGCCTCTTTTTGCTCAATATGTGCCTTTCACAGAGAAGAACTTTGCTGTAGCATATCAGTCTGATCCTGACTTCACAGTGCAGTCCAGCCCCGAAATACCAGGCAATCCCTCTCTGAATAAGAGAAACAGCAAAACCCCAGACGTACGTTTTGGCCTATTGTGGGCCTCGTCAGTGAGGTGCAGCCATATCCCTCTAGGCACACTGAGCAACGGGTCCACGTCTGGATTCCTGCATCACACTTAGGGAGACTTCCCCAAGTGTCATAATTTGCATAAATAAAAAGAGAGAAGCGCTCAACCTGGGAACGAACAATAGCATAATAGCTTGTTCTATGGCTAGTTACCACCCTAGAAGCAGCCTCTTTTTGCTCAATATGTGCCTTTCACAGAGAAGAACTTTCCTGTAGCATATCAGTCTGATCCTGACTTCACAGTACAGTCCAGCCCCGAAATACCAGGCAATCCCTTTCTGAACAAGAGAAACAGCAAAACCCCAGACGTACGTTTCGGCCTAGCTCCCACTAGTGTAGAATATGTGTGTATTATCAACAAGAGATATCAAGATAACAAAGCACATTTGAAAATAGAAGTGAAATTAAAAGTGTCCTAAAATGTGTCAGGGATTCATCCTTGCATCTCTGCATGTTTCTATATTTTTAATGAGACTTCTTTAAACTTAATTTTTTTAGCTCTACACCTCGTGAGTGCACAGTTTTTTGCCCTAATCCTAAAATTACATGCATTATCTGAATCAAGGAAGTGTAATTTTGACTTTCCTATCCCTTTAATGTCCCTTTAACCCTATTGGGCTTGATTTATCATGCTGCAAATGCAGCAGTTTCTGTGCGGGCCGTCAGGCTCACCGGAAACATAAGTTAAGAAGCAGCGGTCTTAAGACAGCTGATCCTTAATTTATCCGCCACCTCTGGTGGGATTGGGATGATTGACACCACCTGCTAGCGGCCGATTGGTTGCGAATCTTCCGGGGGCGGCATTGCACAAGCATTTCACTAGAAGTGATTGTGCAATGGTAAATGCCGACAGCGAATGCTGTCAGCATTTAACAATGTCGGGCGGACATGATCCGCTACAGCGAATCATGTCCGTCCGCATCTAAATAAATCGGTCCCCATATATGAGCCAACACATAGAGCTTACATACAAGATAGTCCTTTTTGAAATTGATGCTGTTTTTCTATATATTTTGTATTATGCAAAAGAAATATTAGATTAACAAAATCTAAACTTGCATGTGCGTGTTGTGTGAAATATATATATATATATATATATATAAATGTCCTATTTTATCTTTGTGCCACTAATGATACGTCATAATGCTCTCCCGTCTTACTAATTCATTTTGGACTCATTCCCATCTATTTTTGCAGAAAATGCAATTCATTAATGTCACAGCATTCTGAGTGTCTCTTAAACCACAGTAATCATTTAGTGGGCTGCAAGCTGATTGCATGATGGTTTTGCTAAATGTTCTAAGTCAGATACCACACTGTAATTATCTGCCCGCATTGTCCATCATTTATCACACAGACACCTGAAATACATGCTTTAAAATGCTCCCATTATTTATGAAAATCCATAACTAGGAGAATGCATGCTCAGGTGCTAATTTATTTACATCAATTAATTTTAGTTTTCCCTGATGTAAACCAATTAGTATTCAACTCTTAATGGAGTCGTTAGCTGTCAGATTAGCTTTCGAAATGCTTGTCACTGCAACACGACCAAACACTAAGAATGCACTAATAAAACTAGCTAAATTAATGGAGTGAACAGCATAGATAATGAGTTAATGTGGAACATATAGGAAAGAATACGATCAACTGTTTAACTGCAATGAAGAAATCAAAAAACGTACAAATATATTATATAAATGAATAAATCAACTGAAATAGATCATTTATATTCATCATTATCTTGAGTATGAGGAGATAAATCTGTCTACATTTTTAATGAGCAGGAGGTCAAACTGATATTTCACTAACCTTACTTAGGAGAACATATACTGTTTCCAAACACAAAACACAAATTATGTTTCTAATTTGTGAATCTCTTTAATGACAGCGATGAAAGAGATAGCAAAGTGAAATAAAGTTTCAAAAATCTTAAAGGTATTTGAAAGCATTTGCAACCTATCAGTGAATTTAAAAGGACAGCGACAGATATTCTAAAATGGTTAGTTGCTAAAATGTAATTATACTGTTAAAAGTATTAAAATTGGAGACAAATTAAACAAATATAGATTTCGTTTAGCAAAGAAGTACTATAGATTGCACCACAGTGTACTTTATTTTAAATATATAGATATACCATCGATTTTCCGGAAACCCTTGGTTCAAAAGCTATTCCGGATCAACTGTTTTGCCGGACCGAGTGTGGCCATAACACATAATTCATAAACACACCTATAATCCATTTATTATACATCTCCCATGTCCCTAAAGCACAGTGGATTTCTAGGAACCTCAATTAAACAAATATTAAAACAAATATATTATGGTACTTACAAAGAATGATGCAGCGCTACTGCTCCCAAAGTGGCAAACTGTGAAGCTAATCACAAAGGTCTGGAAGTTTAAGGCCATCAGGATTACTGTCTGTTTCGCAGTTGATCATTTCATTATGGATTTATGCAGGTGGGACATCCGGGGGAATTGAAGCCACAGGATTTAAAAATGTACCAGTTGCCAAACTGCTATGACACAAGTTCTTTTGGGCTATCTTTTTAAATATTTTATCCAAGCAACGCTTTTTCATGTAGCTGCAGAGTAACTAATCTACCTGAGTGCAAATGGTATAAACTAATCTGAATTTCAAGTACCCTTGCGTAATTTTGTCTGGACTAAAGGAGGTGCCGGACCATCAGTTGCTATAAAATCGGTGGTGTACCTGTATATGATAAACGGTGATATAAGACAGTTCATAAGGAAGAAAGTCCCAAATATAATACTTGAAAAGTGAGTTTTCTCCACATCAAAGGTTACACATCTTCCAAACTAAAGCTGGTAAACTAAAGAGACCTGAAGTTACCAATAGAGGGTACCACAATACAGTATTACCGTTGAGGTATAAATTTAAACAGAAGATAGTGGACATTATGGGATGGGATACGCTTGATCTAGTTTTACAAGTTGTTGGCTAAATTGTTTATCCAAAACTTTTAAATGTGCCCAACAAATAGCACCCCCTATATTTTCAGTGGCAAATGAAAAGCGATAGCAGGATTGCTTGCTGAGCTCATATCACAAGCTGCATAATGCTTTCTCTTTTTTGAAAATATGATATTTACTATTACAGCTTGCTATTGTGCTTTCAAATACATATCCAATGCTATAGAAATACATTAATTGAGGCTAAATGAAGGTTTAAAGTGACATTAAACATTAAATAATTGCTAGGTAGAATGATGCATTCAAAGAAAAGATTAGTCTGAGAATAACATGCAGATGCATTTTTTAAAGTTTAATTAGCTTTTTAAATATTGACAAAGTTTTGGGGGTAGATTTATCACAGGTCACTGTAGCGAATCATGTCCGCTCGACCTCGCTAAATCTTGTCTGCTCGACCTCGCTAAATGCAGACAGCATACATTGTCAGCAATTTAACATTCTGCAAGCATTTCTTGTGAATTGGCCGCAAGCAGGGGGTAGTCAATCATCCTGATCGTATTGGATCAGTATGATTTCAGTCCGCCACCTATAAAAATATAGTGTCTATAAACCACTGGGAGCTGCCATGTTGTAACTTAGGTTACCTTCTCTGCTGTGGCCAATTAGGGGCAGTTATAAATAGGTCACTAGAGTGTGCAGCTAATGGCTGTGTGGACTATAACAGAGTTCTGCACTTCCATTTCTAACAGAAACTGAAAAGCTCACAATTTCATAATGGGATTACAGGAAAAGGGGACAAAATAAATAATGCAAGTACATTGCAGAGTCTTATTTTTTATATATACAATTTATCATTTTATATTACAATCTCATACAGCTAGATTATGAGTCTTGCGTTAGGGTTAAAAAGCAGCGTTGAGAGGTCCCAACGCTGCTTTTTAACGCCCGCTGGTATTACGAGACAGGCAGGTACAGGTGTACCGCTCACTTTTCTTCCACGACTCAAGCTTACCGCAAATCCCCTTACGTAAATTGCGTATCCTATCTTTTTAATGGGACTTGCCTAAAGTCGGTATTACGAGTCTTGGAAGAAGTGAGCAGTAGACCCTCTCCTGTCAAGACTCCTACTGCATTTAAAAGTCAGTAGTTAAGAGTTTTATGGGCTAACGCCGGAACATAAAACTCTTAACTAAAGTGCTACAAAGTACAATAACACACATAAACTACCTATTAACCCCTAAACCGAGCCTCCCCCACAGTTTTTAACCCCTAATCTGCCGACCGGACATCGCCACCACTTTACTAAATATATTAACCCCTAAACCGCCGCCCTCCCGCCTCGCAAACACTAGTTAAATTGTATTAAACCCTAATCTGCCACCCCAACGTTGCTGCTACTATATTAAATTTATTAACCCCTAAACCTAAGTCTAAACCTAAGTCTAACCCCACCTAACTTAAATATAATTTAAATAAAACAAAATAAAATTAGTACAATTAAATAAATTATTCCTATTTAAAACTTAATACTTACCTATAAAATAAACCATAAGATAGCTACAATATAACTAATAGTTACATTTGTATCTATCTTAGGGTTTATATTTATTTTACAGGCAACTTTGTATTTATTTTAACTAGGTACAATAGTTATTAAATAGTTATTAACTATTTAATAACTACCTAGTGAAAATAAGTACAAATATACCTGTAAAATAAATCCTAACCTAAGTTACAATTACACCTAACACTACACTATCATTAAATTAATTACCTAAACTAACTACAATTAAATACAATTAAACTAAAGTACGAAAACCCCCCCCACTAAATTACAGAAAATAAAAAAATAATTACAAGAATTTTAAACTAATTACACCTAATTACACCTAATAAAATAAAAAAGCCCCCAAAATAATAAAATTCCCTACCCTATACTAAAAAGGGCCTTTTGTGGGGCATTGCCCCAAAGTAATCAGCTTTAACCCACCACCCACACACACACCCAATCACCCCTTAATAAAACACTACCCCCTTGAAGATCACCCTACCTTGAGCCATCTTTACCCTGCTGGGCACAAGTGGTCCTCCAGAGGGGCAGAAGTCTTCATCCGATCTGGCCAGAAGAGGACCGCCAGACGAGTAGAAGTCTCCATCCAGGCGGCATCTTCTATCTTCATCCATCCGGAGCGGAGCGGGTCCATCTTGAAGCCAGCCGACGTGGAGCATCCTCGTCTTACGACGACTCCAGACGAATGAAGGTTCCTTTAAATGACGTCATCAAAGATCATGATCTTGATAAAGCCCAGAAGGGTGAAACGCGTTGAATGGGACCTGCTACACTATACTAAACTTCATTTACCACTGTCACAAAGCTGTGTGACCCTGCAACTTTAAACTTTTCTCCTGACCCTGCAAGTTAAAATCTACCTTTGGTAACTTCAGGGAACACAGTGTTACTGCTAAACACTGACCAAAGATTTCTTCAAACCTCAAGAAGTCTGAGGGAACCCAGATGAAAGTAATATTTGGGCTATAAGAAGAAAGGAAAACAAAAAAGGATAACTACATCACCAGAACGGATCATCACCCCTGACCTCTGAATCAAAGAGAAGGTCAGGTGACTTATCAGAAGCACCAGGATCTAACAGTCTGTGAATCCCTCACAGTGAAGAATATCAGCGGTTGCAACCAGGACAGATTAAGGTACCTCTACACTAATTTGCACTGCGGTTTTTAAATCACGCAAACTGAACTTTAAAGATATCAAGGTATTCATATGCTAAATTAACCATTTCCATTAACCACGATTGTTTTGGCACTAAAATCAGAATAACGGTTGTTTTTTGCCTTTTAACTATCCAGCACACCTGAGCCAATTATATGTCCAAGGAGAGTAACTGTGTAACTTTATAACGATATTTGTTACCAAAGAACTGCAAAGCTGTTACGCTAAATTTCTAAATCACAGTTGTATCAAAGCCGTTACGCTCACCTTCTAATTACAGCTGAATAAATTTGAACATTAGCACTGAATCTATTTGCTTTTAATATATTAAGATTGATACATTTGTGCATTTTAAATATTCAATTCACCAATTTGTTGCTTACCATATGTTATCTATAGAATTAATTCTTTTATACCTGGAATTCTTGGGTTTATAAATATATGGTTCTAGTCTGTTTTTATAAGTGTTGTATAAGGGAGACATCCCTTTATTATTTAAAAATAGCATTTGCTGTTGTTTTTATGTGTTATAAGAATTTTTAAATAAACAAGATTGTATAATACATTAGTTAGATTGGCATAATCTTTTCCAAGCTTTTATTAGCGCTGCTAAATAAACCCCATTTTTTATTCTGTCATCCAAGATGGCGTCCCTTGAATTCCAATTGGCTGATAGGATTCTATCAGCCAATCGGAATTAAGGTAGAAAAATCCTATTGGCTGATTGGATCAGCCAATGGGATTGAACTCGCATTCTATTTGCTGTTCGAATCAGCCAATAGAATGCAAGCTCAATTCTATTGGCTCATACAATCAGCCAATAGGATTTTTTCTACCTTAATTCCGATTGGCTGATAGAATCCTATCAGCCAATCGGAATTCAAGGGAAGCCATCTTAGATGACGTCATTTAATGGAACCTTCATTCGTCGGGAGTCGTCAGAAGAAGAGGATGCTCCGCGTCGGCTGGCTTCAAGATTGACCAGCTGCGCTCTGGATGGATGAAGATAGAAGATGCCACCTGGATGAAGACTTCTGCTAATCTGGATGTCCTCTTCTGACCGGATCGGATGAAGACTTCTGCCCCTCTGGAGGACCACTTGTGCCCGGCTGGGTGAAGACGGCTCAAGGTAGGGTGATCTTCAAGGGGGTAGTGTTAGGTTTTATTAAGGGGTGATTGGGTGGGTTTTAGAGAAGGGTTGGGTGTGTGGGTGGTGGGTTGTAATGTTGGGGGGGGTATTGTCTTTTTTTTTTTTAGAGGTAAAAGAGCTGATTACTTTGGGGCAATGCCCTGCAAAAGGCCCTTTTAAGGGCTATTTGTAATTTAGTATAGGGTAGGGAATTTTATTATTTTGGGGGGCTTTTTTATTTTATTAGGGGGATTAGATTAGGTGTAATTACTTTAAAATTCTTGAAATTATTTTTTTATTTTCTGTAATTTAGTGGGTTTTTTTTTCGTACTTTAGTTTATTTTATTTAATTGTATTTAATTGTAGTTAGTTTAGGTAATTTATTTAATGATAGTGTAGTGTTAGGTGTTAGTTTTAAATAGGAATAATTTATTTAATTGTAGTTATTTTATTTAGATTTATTTAAATTATATTTAAGTTAGGGGGTGTTAGACTTAGGTTTAGACTTAGGTTTAGGGGTTAATAAATTTAATATAGTAGCGGCGATGATGGGGGCGCCCGATTAGGGGTTAATAAGTGTAGTTAGGTTACGGCGACGTTGGGAGGGCAGATTAGGGGTTAATAAATATAATGTAGGTGGCGGCGATGTTGGGGGCAGCAGATTAGGGGTTCATAGGAATAATGTAGGTGGCGGCGTTGTCCAGTGCGGCAGATTAGGGGTTAATAATATAATGCAGGTGTCGGCGATGTCGTGGATGGCAGATTAGGGGTTAATAAGTGTAAGATTAGGGGTATTTAGACTCAGGGTTCATGTTAGGGTGTTAGGTGTAGACATAAATTTTATTTCCCCATAGGAATCAATGGGGCTGCGTTAGAAGCTGAACGCTGCTTTTTTGCAGGTGTTAGGTTTTTTTACCAGCTGAGTCGGTCCCATTGCTTCCTATGGGGAAATTGTGCACGAGCACGTTTAGCCAGTTTACCGCTACCGTAAGCAACGCTGGTATTGAGGTGAGATGTGGAGCTAAATTTTGCTCTACGCTCACCTTTTTGCGGCTAACGCCAGGTTTAAAAAAACCTGTAATACCAGCGTTGTCTTAAGGGAGCGGTGAAAAAAAAAGGCTTGTTAGCAACGCACCCCTGTTACCGCAAAACTCGTAATCTAGCCGATAGTGTTTCATGTCCCTTTAATAAATATGAGCTGGAGGTTTAACAAGAAAAAAATGCACTGTACCTTGCCAAATTATTAGACCCATGCTTAAAAAATATTCAACTAGATTACGAGTTTTGCATTATGAGTGAAAAAGCTTCATAACGCTGCTTTTTAAAAAAGCTTCATAACGCTGCTTTTTCACTACCTGGTATTACGAGTCTTGCAGGTATATCTGTACAGCACACTTTTTTGGCCGTAACGCAACGTAACTACTGCAGCTTTCAAAAAGTCCTTTTTCAAAGGGACTTCCACAGCGCCGATATTATGAGTTTGCCTGTCCGGCCAAAAAGTGAGTGGTACAGCCTATACCATCAAGATCCATACCGTAAACTGAAAGTCAGTAGTTATGGCTTTTATCTTACAAAGCTAAAAAGTACACTAACACCCATAAACTACCTATTAACCCCTAAACCGAGGCCCTCCCACATCGCAAACACTAAAATAAAATTATTAACCCCTAATCTGCTGCTCCTGACATCGCCACCACTATAATAAACATATTTACCCCTAAACCGCCGCACTCCTGCATTGCAAACACTAGTTAAATATTATTAACCCCTAATCTGCTGTCCCTAACATCGCCGCAACCTACATTACTGTTATTAATCCCTAATCTGCTGCCTCCAAAATCGCCGCCACTATACTAAAGTTATTAACCCCTAACCCTAACACCACTAACTAACTAACCCTAAGAATTCTATCAGCCAATCGGAATTAAAGGTGAAAAAATCCTCACAATCCTCACATTCTATTGGCTGTTCCAATCAGCCAATAGAATGCAAGCTCAATCCTATTAGCTGGTCGGAAGGATGAAGATAGAAGATGCCGTCTGGATGAAGACTTCTGCCCGCCTGGAGGACCACTTCTTGCCGCTTGGATGAAGACTTCTCCCGGCTTCGTTGAGGACTTCTGCCCGCTTGAATGAAGACTTCTACCAGCTTTGTTGAGGATGGATGTCTTCAAAAATTGTAAGTGGATCTTCGGGGGTTAGCGTTAGGTTTTTTTATGGGTTTATTGGGTGGGTTTTATTTTTATCTTAGGGTTTGGGCTGAAAAAGAGCTAAATGCCCTTTTAAAGGTAATGCCCATACAATTGCCCTTTTCAGGGCAATGGGGAGCTTAGTTTTTTTAAATAGGATTTTATTTGGGGGTGGTGGGTTTTACTGTTGGGGGGTTGTTTGCATTTTTTTTACAGGTAAAAGAGCTGATTTCTTTGGGGCAATGCCCCGCAAAAGGCCCTTTTAAGGGCTTTTGGCAGTTTAGTTTAGGCTAGGGTTTTTTTTATTTTGGGGGGCTTTTTATTTTGATAAGGCTATTAGATTAGGAGTAATTAGTTTAAATATTTGATCATTTCTTTTTTATTTTGTGTAATTTAGTGTTTATTTTTTTTTTTGTAATTTAGTTAATTGTATTTAATTTATGTAACTGATTTAATTGTAGTGTAATGTTAGGTGTTAGTGTAAGACAGGTTAGGTTTTATTTTACACGTAAATTTGTATTTATTTTAACTAGATAGTTAGTAAATAGTTAATAACGATTTACTAACTAGTCTACCTAGTTAAAATAAATACATAATTAGCTGTGAAATAAAAATAAAACCTAAAATGGCTACAATGTAACTATTAGTTATATTGTAGCTAGCTTAGGGTTTATTTCAAAGGTAAGTATTTAGTTTTAAAAGTTAATGGTGTTCGGGTTAGGGTTACATTAGGGTTAGGGTTAGCCTTAGGGTTAGGTTTAGGGGTTAATAACTTTAGTATAGTGGCGGCGACGTTGGGGATGGCAGATTAGGAGTTAATAAGTGTAGGTAGGTGGCAGCGAAGTCGGGAGAGGCAGATTAGGGGTAAATAAGTATAATATAGGTGTTGGCGATGTCAGGGGCAGCAAAGTAGGGGTGTTTAGACTCTGGGTTTATGTTAGGGTGTTAGGTGTAAACATAAATTTTCTTTCCCCATAGGAATCAATGGGGCTGCGTTACGGAGCTTTATGCTCCTTTATTGCAAGTTTTAGGCTTTTTTTTAGCCGGCTCTCCCCATTGATGTCTATGGGGAAATTGTGCACGAGCACGTAAAACCAGCTCAAAGCAGCGCTGGTATTTGGGTGCAGTATGTAGCTCAATTTTGCTCAACACTGACATATTGCCTGCTAACGCTGGGTTTTTGCAAACCTGTAATAGCAGAGGTGAGCGGTGGAAAAACTTGCAAGTTAGCACCGAGCCGCACATAACGCAAAACTCGTAATCTAGCCATTGATATTTTATGTAGTTTTGGTTATTATTACTTAGTATAAATGCAATTGATATAAAAATGTTTTAAATATTTACATACAGGGTATCTTAAGAATTAAAAAAATAACTGGTTTGCTTACAAAATATTTATTATAACAAAGTGAAAGTTACATGTGAAAATCAATATAATTTGGTATGACCACCCTTAGCAGCCAGTAGTACCTCTATACAAAGAGGCATAGGGGCCTATTTATGAAAGGCCTGTCGGACATGAGCCAACATTGTGGATCATGTCAGACAGACCTCGCTGAATGCGGAGAGCATTATGCTCTCCCCATTCAGCTCTTGTGAACTGCTGGTGCAACGCCGCCCCCTGCAGATTTGTGGCCATTCGGCCGCTAGCAGGGGGGGTGTCAATCAACCTGATCGTATTCGAACTGGTTGAATTGCGGCAATGTCTGGCTGCCTCCTCAGAGCAGGTGGACAGGTTATGGAGCAGCGGTCTTTATAACTGGTGTTTCCGGCAATACTGAAGGCTCGCCAGAAACACGGGGCTTCAAGCCCCGTACGGAGCTTGATAGATAGGCCCCATACTGTTTATACAGTTTGCTATCTTAGGGCCAGATTACAAGTGGAATGCTATTTAGTTATTTTGCTTGCGCGCCAGCTGCGCTAGAAGTAAACGTGTGTGCGTCAGGTTGCACTAGTATTACAAGTATTACAAATAAAAAGTTATCACTCCTGCCCTAGCCTGATGTGTTCAAAAAGCCGAACTTAGGATATTGCATGCACAATAACCTATTCCCCCATAGAAGTCAATGGAAAAAAAATTGGAAAAAATTCTAACACCCCACTCTAACGCTAACCCAAATTAATATTCCCAGGTGCGCTAACCCGACATAAAAATATGAATATTTCACTTTCCAATGCTCTTCACATAGCAGAATATGTTCAATGCATTTATAAATACATATTTCTACATGTATCTGATGGTATTTTGGTACAATAGGAATATCTATTTAAAAATATTTTGAACATATTCCTGTGCAGAACATTGGAATATGAAATATTTACAGTAAATACCTAAACACTTTATTAAAAACTAGTTGGTAAGCCTGCCCAGAGGGCAGTCTATATGTTGTAAATACAAAAAATACGGAATAAAATAAACACATTATCCAAAATAAAAAAATTCAACCTAGTCCCTATGAAAATAAAAAAGCCCCCCCCCCCAAATAAAAACACCCCCTAATCTAATGTTAAACTACCAATAGCCCTTAAAAGGGCTTTGTGTAGGGCGTTGCCCTAAGTTAAACAGCTATTTTGCAGTTACAAATAATTCTAAGTCCCCCCTAACAATAAAACCCACCAAACGCCCCAAAATAAATAAACCTAACACTAAAAAACCTAAACTATCCATTGCCCTGAAAAGGGCATTTGTATGGGCATTGCCCTTAAAAGGGCATTCTGCTCTTTCGCTGCCCTTAAAAGGGCATTCAGCTCTTTTAAGAAGTGCCCATAACCCTAATCTAAATAAAAACAACCCCCCCCCCCAAAAAAAAAACAAAAAAAAACCCCTAAGTCTAACCCCCAGATTTGTACTCATGGTTGCTGAAGTCTGGAGGAGAAGGTCCTCTTCTATGCGTTGAAGTCTTCTTCCAAGCGGCTGACATCTTCTTCCAAGGGGGGATCTCTTCTGTCTTCATCCAGGACAGCGGAACTGAAGACCGGCGACCGCAGAACTGAAGATCGGCAACGGCGGAACTGAAGATTCTTCAAATTCAAATCAGCAAATAGGATGAGAGCTACTGAAATCCTATTAGCTGTTCAAATTAGCCAATAGGATTTCAGTAGCTTTCATCCTATTGGCTGATTTTGATTTGAAGAATCAAATTAGCCAATAGGAATTCAAGGGACGCCATCTTTAATCGCGTACCTTGAATTCACTATTCAGTGTACGGCGGAGATCGTACGAAGAGGATCCTCCACACTCCATGGCTCCGCGGTTGATGATCTTCAGTTTCAGGGCCGCTGGTCTTCAGCTCCGTGGTCCTCGGTCTTCAGCTCTGCCCTCTGCTCTGCGCCGGCTTGTTCCTGGAAGAAGAAAGAACTTCTCCACCAGACTTCAGGAACCGTGAGTACCAACCTGGAGGCTAGACTAAGGTTTTTTTTTTAAATTTTGGGGGGTTTATTTTATTTAGGTTAGGGATGGGCAATTCTTAAAAGAGCTAAATGCCCTTTTAAGGGCAATGCCCATAAAAATGTCCTTTTCAGGGCAATGAGTAGTTTAGGTTTTTTAGTGTTAGGTTTATTTATTTTGGGGGGTTTGGTATGTGGTGAGTTTTACTGTTAGGGGGGACATAGAATTTTTTGTAATTGTAAAAGAGCTGTTTAACTTAGGGCAATGCCCTGCAAAAAGCCATTTTAAGGGCTATTGGTAGTTTAGAATTAGATTAGGGGGTGCTTTTTTTTTTCATAGGGATTAGGTTTAATTTTTTAATTTTTGATAATTTGTTTATTATTTTCTGTAATTTTAGACTTTTTTATTTTTTGTAATTTTAGTTTAATTTAGACTTTTAAAGTAATGTTAGGTTTTTTATTTTAATTGTAATTTTGTATTTTTAATTTAGGTAATTGGGTTTAAATTAGGGGATGTTAGGTTAGGGGGTGGTAGGTTAGGGGGCTTAGAAATTGAATTAGTTATTTGCGTTGTGGGTTTTGGCAGTTTAAGGGGTTAATAGGGTAATTAGGTTTATTTCGATGTGGGGGTTTTGCGTTTTAGGGGTTAATAGGGTAATTAGGTTTATTGCGATGTGGGGGGTTTGCGGTTTAGGGGTTAATAGGTTAATTAGGTTTATTGCAATGTGGGTGTTTTGTGGTTTAGGGGTTAATAGGGTAATTAGGTTTATTGCGATGTGTGGGTTTTGCGGTTTAGTGGTTTACAGGGTAATTAGGTTTATTGCGATGTGGGGGTTTTGTGGTTTAGGGGTTAATAGGGTAATTAGGTTTATTGCGATGTGGGGGGTTTGCGGTTTAGGGGTTAATAGGTTAATTAGGTTTATTGCAAAGTGGGTGTTTTGCGGTTTAGGGGTTAATAGGGTAATTAGGTTTATTGCGATGTGTGGGTTTTGCGGTTTAGTGGTCTACAGGGTAATTAGGTTTATTGCGATGTGGGGGTTTTGTGGTTTAGGGGTTAATAGGGTAATTAGGTTTATTGCGATGTGGGGGGTTTGCGGTTTAGGGGTTAATAGGTTAATTAGGTTTATTGCAATGTGGGTTTTTTGCGGTTTAGGGGTTAATAGGGTAATTAAGTTTATTGTGATGTGTGGGTTTTGCGGTTTAGTGGTTTACAGGGTAATTAGATTTATTGTGATGTGGGGGTTTTGCGGTTTAGGGGTTAATAGGGTTATTTAGGTTTATTGTGATCTGGATTTTTTGCGGTTTAGGGGTTAATAGGGTAATTAGGTTTATTGCGATGTGTGGGTTTGTGGTTTAGGTATTAATACTTCGTGTGGGAGGTTAGGTTTTTTTTTTACTTCGTGCGGGCAGTGTTTTTTTTTTTGTAATGCTCCATTTGCCTTCGCTTCATCCCGGTGGATTCTGAAAATGGCATGGTATGAAAGAATCCATCGATGCCAACATTCTTTTGAGGATGTGTGCGCAACTGCCGAAGGCGACGGACATTACAAACGCAATTATAGTATAGATTATTAGTGCATAAACATGCTTTAACATAGAGATACATCTATACATCTATCTAAAGATAGATATCTATGTGAGTGCAGTCCCCTTGTTTCAGTTGATATGTCAATATATGTAAACATATGTATTTATGTGCATATACAGACATATATACACATATAAATACATAAATACATATGTACACATATATAGACAAATCGGGCCGATTTAACAAAGTGCGAGCGGATATCGATAAATGCAGACAGCATGCACTGTCGGTATTTATCATTGCACAAGCATTTCACTAGAAATGCTTGTGCAATGCCGCCCCCTGCAGATTCACTAACAGGGGGTGTCAATCTTTCTGTCCGCCGCCTCAGAGGTAGCGGACGAGTTAAGAAGCAGCGGTCTTAAGACCGTTGCTTCTTAACTCCTGTTTCCGGCGAGCCTGAAGGCTCATGCAGAAACAGAGGCATTGGGGCCGATACGGGGCTTGGTAAATCAGCCCCATCAACTGAAACAAGGGCACTGTACTCATATAGATATCTATTTTTAAACAGATATATAGACATATCTCTATGTTAAAGCCCTTTGCCTGCCTTTTTTTCTATCTCTATCTTTGAGCCCTTATAACTTTTATGTGCAATATTTTTTTTTAATAATGTTTATTAGATGGTGTTATTATCATTGTAACTGTACTTTGTAATGTATTATTAATTTGTTTTGTGACACTTTTTTGTTTCATAAAACAGTTAACCAGAGCTCTGAGGTTGTCGTAATCATTCTAGCATAAATTGTGATTGCGCTTATACGTTTACATTTACTTTCAATTTGTCATACCAGTGTAATTTAACTTGTACACAAACAAACGCGAAAACCTGATATCGCTCGCGCTCAATGATAGAGCTCCACTCATAATCTGGCCCTTTGTTTTTATAATTGGATTATGGTTCCATATCTTGATAAGTGCCTCTATGAGTTCTCTTTTAGTGTTGGGGGCAGTTTTACCAAATTACGTTTTCTGATTAATAGGTCTAATTTGACAAGGTACTGTACCATAACAAATTACATGGAAAGTGTACCACCGAGATAATTTAAAAGCTTCACTACTTTAAAGGACGTTTTGCCCTACAATGGTTTTGCCCAATTGAGTTACTTGATGAGAATAATTTTAGTGTTGGCACTAATAGAAATCTATTACACAGTCGCACTATCTGAGGTGGTTACTGTAGAGCACACACCGTACTAATGCTTGCATGATAAATATTGATTTGTAACATAAACACTCAAAAATACAAGCAATATGGATCGTAGTCTGTGGCAATTTGTTACTAAAGCAATAAAACAATGGTTGGCATATACATTCTACTTTGGAAGATCCATTGGAAGAAAGCTTTGTACTGGTTGCCAGCAAGCTGGCATGATGTGAATGACCAGTATGCATGAATGAGCACTTTCAATATAAGGATCATCAAACTTGTAAGTTGTTTTCTCTTTTCTCTATTTAAATTTAGATCTTAAAGATAATGAGCTATTGTGCCGCCCCTTTATTTTTTCTCCATGAAGAGAAATTATTGCCTGCATCTTTTCTTCATGCTTAATCTACAACTGCTTATTCCGTACCTCCTGCTGTAAACTCATCATGTCAATACCTGAGATTACAATTTGACAACAGTAATACAAAGAGACAGCAGTATACTCCAGACTTTCTTTTGTACTAGAAAGTATTTCTCCTGCTCCAAGTCATTTGTTATCGAAAATGCAAAAATTCTGATGTAAACTATAGATCAAAATGTATATATTGCCCTGAAAGAAATTTTAAAAGAGGTTTCACAGCAAACTCTCAGTTCATTTTAAAAGTTTGTATCTACATCAGAAAGATTTTCTTTATGAGGAAATAATGGCTCCTATCTTTTTTATCCTCTCAGTGTCCTTTCAAAATGTGTACCATAGTTTTCAAAATATATACATATATATAATTATCCCTAGTCTGGAGGAAAGAGGGCATGTAACCAGGAATGCTATTAAATATACACCTTAAAAACATATAAGGCTAGATTACGAGTGGATCTCTATTTAACTCTCCCGCTTTAGCTGCGCTAAAAGTAAGCTTTTTGTGCGCGTTTGTTAGCGCTCGTATTACAAGTTAAAAGTAAAAAGTTAACGCTCATGTGCTAACCCGATGAGTGCAAAAAGCCGAACTTAGAAAGTGGGGAAAAAAACACCCTATGTTCTTCACATAGAAGAATTTGTTCTATTTATTCATAAATACATATTTCTAGATATAACTAATGGGATTTTGGTTAAAAAAATAAAAATAAAATATATATATATATATATATATATAGATAGATAGATAGATAGATAGATAGATAGATAGATACAGATATATCTATATTGGAATATCTATTTAAAAATACTTAGAACATATTCCTCTATGTGCAGAAAATTGGAATGCGAACTATTTAAGTAAATACACTGTTAAACACTTCATTAAATATGAATATATATATATATATATATATATACATACATATTTAAACATACATATGTATATATGTGTATGTTAAAGCCCTTTGCATGCTTTTTTTCTAACATCACATCTTTGAGCCTTTATAACTTTTTTGTGATTTTTTTTTTCAAGTAATTTTTATTTATTATTTTATTGATTGAATAAAATCCATGTTTATTACAAAAAATAACTTAAAAACACATATACCATCACAAAGGAGAATGGAAAAACATATCCAGCCAAGAATACGTCTGACCGGTTAATTTTTATTAGATGGTGTTATGAGTGTAACTGTATTTTATTATGTATTTTTAATGTGTTTTATGCCACTTTTGTGTTAACTTCAATTGTGATTGAGCGATCAAATTTACTTTGAATACGAGCAATACTGCTGACGTGCGCAAATAGGCAAATATAAACCCGATATCGCTCACATGCAATTGTTAGCGCGCCACTAGTAATCAGGCCCAAAGTATTTTTATAAATCATTGCTAAAGTGTTAGAATCATAGTGCTCCTTAATAACTTGCTCAGATTATTTATTTCATTAAATGATATTGCTTTTAATGTTGCTTGGTTTGTTGCATAACTTTGCACAACCTAAAAAATTATTAAATTGTATATATGTTGAAGCTGCAGAAACCTGGTAATTATTTGAGATCTTAGAGTAAACAAGGTTTAATATATCAGATTTGTGTTTGAGCCTCCATATCTATGACACTGCCGTTCTGCCAGTTGGAATTTGCTTTTTAGAGTCTGTGCACTTCGCTTTGCCAGGCTTCAGTGGCATGGCACAGAGCAGTATTTAAAAAAAAAAAATGAAGTTCCAGTCTTTTCTAATGGTATAATTATTTTTTCCAGGGATTCATTTAGGCTCAACTGCACCATCATCGGCCACTTTTATTGTGGTTGGTGCTTTGCTTAAGAGCCTGGCATATGTACATATTTTGTTACTGTGGTCTAGATGCTATGTTGACTCATTTAACTTTGGCACACTGACCTTTTTATGTTTGATCATTCCCTGACATTCTGTTATTAATTTTTGCTTATCTCTTTCTACTTGCTTTCAGCTCAGTTTTTTATTTTTGTTACATCAATTTTTATGATTTTTTTTCAATAAAAAATTTAACAGTATAACAATATAATATGATTACAGTACATCAATAACACAATACTCTATTAGAAAATATATAATAATGTGGCATAGTTGCCATTTCTCCTGGTTTTCCCGGCTTCCTGCCCCTGTATATTAAGTCTGTCTCATGTTCAGTTCAGCCTGTGTTTAGTTTAATAATATTGTGTGCAGTGCAGTACTCCCACCAGAGAGGTCACTGTGGCTTTCAATTTTACTCCATTATTACTCAGTGCTTACTGTGTGTGTCATTTTTTTTTTAAACCTTATCTATGATCATCTGTTATGTTGAAGTTTAGCAGTGTGTAGTCAGGTTTTATATATTTGTATGTCATTAATAATAACAGGTAGGTTAGGAGGAAATGTGTGTGAAAGATAGGCGTCTCAATAGCATGGGCACTAAAACTTTACATATTTTTTTTTATATATTTAAGAACATAGTATAACTTAATACATCTGAATATTATTACCAAGCAGATCTTTGCTTATAATTCATTTTCATCTATCATTTATGTAGTGCGAGACTCCAAGTGGACCTTTACTGATTGTGGGAGGTGAAGCACAGCATAATGCACTGTACACTATCAATAGCATTCCACTTATAAATAATAAACAAGAAAATAAATTTAAAATTGTAGTGCCCATAAAGCAATAGGCACCACCATGTTGTAACCGTCCTAGGCTTCCCTCTCTGCTGTGGGCAAATAGGGGCAGTTATAAATGGGTCAGTATCCAATAACTGAGAGGAATTCTACATTTCTTGTGACACAGTGTAAGCACAGTGTAAGCTGCTTTTGAGCCCATGTGGCATAGGCTCTTACATGTGAGTCTGCTTCCTGCAATGTAGGAAGCAGCAGCCATCATAGGTTGTGGATTGAAATCACCCTGAACACGCTCACGGTTGTTGACATACCCTTGTCTCATTAGAGAGAAGGGGGCGGCATTACTCATTCACTTGAGTGGTACATACAGGCAGCGGGGCAGCAGATGTAGAGGGTCCGCTGCCCATTTGTTTTGAAGCCGTGCAGGCAGGTTCTCAAGTTGAGAACCTTGTCTGCACAGCCTTTAATACATGGGGCTGTAAATGGCTGGTCTATATAATATATTCAGTAGCTTTAACTTAAGAGATTTAAATCCATAAACGACACCATTTACAACTATAAATAGAGAGTAAGAAGGAAAAAGAAAAAGGAAACCATGAGAACTAGTGGTATATTATTTCCCTTTAATGTGTTCCCAATGATCCATTTTACCAGCAGGAATGTAAAATTGTTTACTTTTATTTTGTCATTTGAAAACTATTTAAATAAAAGACAACTGACTGAAATTAAGTTTAATTGCTCTTTCTAAATATTGGCCTTTGTGTATAGAGAGATAACATAATGAGGCCTTTATAGCTATATAAATAGATATGTAAATAGGCAGAGAGAGAGATAGCATAAGGATGTTTGCTCTTCCTGTAGACTCAGCCCATCTGGGTGGGCAGGTTCTCAAAATAATCTGTTTTAATTATAAAAATAAACCTAATGATTAATTTCCCATACCTTTAATACTCTGCTGCTGGAATAACATCATTAGAAATACATTAAAGTGAATCCAAGTTTACATTACAGTGTCTCTTTAACATCATTACCATAAGTATGAATCACCAAAAAACTCACAGGATAGGGAAATTAAAATAAAAAAAAGTGTCCTCAAAGGCAATACTAAGTGGAGTCTGAAGAAACTTCAGTTTTATATTGTTTCCTCATATTCATAGTCTATAATTTGTCCATGTTTCAAATAATAATACAGATCAAATGAGATTAATTCCTCAACCTTTACTATCCACATCTTAAAGGGACATGAAACCCAAACATTTTCCTTCATGATTTAAAGAGAACATACAATTTTAAACAACTTTCAATTTACTTCTATAAACTATTATTATTGTTTAGTTCTCTTGGTATCCTTTATTGAAAAGCATACCGAGGTAGGCTAAGCTTCTGATTGGCGGCTGCACATATATGCCTTTTTTATTAGCTTTTACAAATGTGTTCAACAAGCTCCCAGTACTGCATTGCTGCTCCTTCAACCAAGAATACCAAAAGAAGCTAAATTTATAATAAAAATATATTTGTAAATGGTTAAAAAAAGATTATTCTCTAATTGAATCGTGAAAGAAAAAAATGTTTTTCATATCCTTTTAAATGAAGGAAGAAGAAGACGGTTATTATATCTGCATATTTAACAAAACCTGCCACCGACAGCTGTGAGTACGAGGATTCAGAGTGCTAATTAGACTTAGGGTACAGTCTAGGGTTGCCACCCGTCCCTTAAAATACAGAACACTTATAAGTTACACATGCTGCAGGGTGTGCAGGGAGGAATATGAATAGTGCTGTCCAGAAACACAATACATGTTCCTCCCTACACACCCTGCAGCATGTGTAACTCATAAGTGTCCGGGAAAACATGGCTGAAGTGGCAACCCTAGGTACAGTAATTGTCACGCACCAATGCACATTTAAATGTTGAACTGTCAATCCCTTTAATGTTTTAAAACAAATAAATAGCTGATGTTTATGCATGAAAATTAGTTATCTAATATTTTATGAAAGAGTAACATTAAAAAGAAACAAAAATTAGCAAATCGGACCTTTAACAGCAAATTAAATAATGAAAGTGAGATCTAGAAGGTCATATAAGGGGTAAAATGGCTTATAAAAATGTTAGTAATCAAAGAGGGCTGTTAGTCATGTGCATACAAAGGATGATATTAAAGTAAGTCACTATATTTCTGTACCACTTCAGAGAGCTGTGTTCCATAATTTAAAATTACAAACAGGCCCCACATGCCACTTCTCTCAGTTATTGTAATGTAACGCAAAATAAACAAACAACTTCTATGTGTTACACATGTAAAAAAGGGGGTTCAAATGGCAGACAGGAAATGTGTATAACTCTAGTTTATCTTCTTTTATACTAAGAATAAAGTATGGTATCTTCTCCTCAGCTCAGCAATGACAGAAAAATAATTAAGGGTTATATTGCCATAACTTCACTCCCACCTTACCCCAATAAACACACAGACAACTGCTGGAGGTAAATGACCATGGAGCAAGATCGCGTTTATTTAGGCAAAAAAAAACAACTAAAATTTTTCTCAAATCTTAACTCGAGGTGGCAGCATCTAAGGTCCTAACATATATAAATAACTTAATATTTACAACAAGCGTATTGAGGTCAATGGCCACAAGTCGAGTGCTTCAATGCCCCTGCCAAGCATTGCCTTTCAGAGGTTGGCATCATCCGACAGGGATTTCTAGGTCAGCAGGCCTGAGGGTAGAGGCGTTACAAGCTATGACTTGCAACATCATGCCCCTCCCATTAGCTCTACCACACCCTTACTGAAGCCAGAAAAATTATTAGGCTGTGACCCCACCACGCTAGTTGGCAATATTCTAAACTTTTCCCGAGCTTCAAACCATAAGGGCCCCTGAGGATGTAAGATGCATCAACAAACATCAATGAAGGGAAGCAAACTTTACTACTTTGGTCTTACAATCAGCTAGCCTGAGTAGACATGCTTCTGCCAAAGTCCCAAAGCCACCCTAATTGTTGCTGCTTCCTCAGTGCCGCACCCACCTGTAAACAAAAGTAACGTTAGCCACAATCAAAATAGAGGGAGGGATTGGGTAGGAAAAAACTTCACTTGAACAGTCAGGAACAAAAGAGAGAATGATCAAGCTATCCATGCATGTATATATGGTAAGGAATATCCACCCCAACATTAGCAACAATGTTGCACACTCACACACAGTATCAGATTCAGATTCAGCATAACCCTTAAGACGTTTCAAGCACAAATATGCCCTACACTAGCCTAAGGGTTGAATCGCCATAATTTCACTCCCACCTTACCCCAATAAACACACAGACAACTGTTGGAGGTAAAAGACCATGGAGCAAGGTCGTGTTTATTTAAACAACCAGGCACAAAAAATATTAAACTTTTTCTCAAAGCTTAAAGCTTAACTCGAGGTGGCGGCATCTGAGGTCCTAACATATATAAATAACAATATTTATTGGGATAAATATGCCAATAATCCTGCAGATTATGCTCTGTAACTGACGTATAAATAATCTTACAGTTATCTAGTAACTGCTGTGTACATATACAGGTATTTAGGCCCAATTACCGGACGTCTGATAGGACATAGGCTATTCAAGAGTCTTTTTTTGCACAAACACATTTTTCCCAGTTTAATCTATATATTCTTTGTTGGTATTTTATTTTACCCACAACTAATCAGACACAGAATTGACATATTTGTTAAACACCATTTCTGAGGTTTAGTGCACCTCATTTTGATAGACTCTTCTAGGCAGGCTGTGTGCTGTGCCTCTAAATCTATTTATTTTTTTGACACACTTTTTTATACACAATCTTAGTTATAACAGACTTTTTTTGACAACTCTGTAACTATTAGTGAATAGATATTCACTTATACACTTTTCTTTCCCTTATCCATCTCTTTTTTCTCTTTTTTTATTTTTATTTTTTGTTTGCATAGTAAACTTCAGACTGACAGTATTTATGGAAAAATTCATTGCACATGGAAAAAGCAACTCTCCTTTTATGCCGCCCAAACAGCAAGAAAAAAAAGCCAGTAAACATGCTGAATATAGTATAGAAATGTCACATGATCGTAGAGAGATTGTTACCTCTAATGTAGATATATCTGAACTAGTCATGCAGATTTCCAAGATGATTATTCCACAACTAGACCTAGTAAAAACAGAAATTAAACAAGACCTTACCGGGTTAACTAATGAAACAAGACAATTTTCTACATGTTTAAATGAAGCCGAGACTAGGATCTCGGAGTTAGAGGATAGATTTACACTACAAGAACAAGCCTGTCAATCACAGATTAAGACAATGGGGTATACTTATTATAGTGCGAGCGGACATGATACAATGTAGCGTATCATGTCCACTGCACATCGATAAATGCCGACAGCATATGCTGTTGTCATTTATCATTGCACCAGCAGTTCTTGTGAACTGCTGGTGCAATGCCACCCCCAGCAGATTCGCGGCCAATCTGCCGCTAACTGGGGGTGTCAATCAACCCAATCATATTCGATCAGATTGATTTCTGCTGCGGAATGTCTTCCGGCACAGAGCGGGTCAATCCTGAAGACATCCGGCGTGGAGCTCCTCTTCAATGCGGACGCCGCCGTAAACTGGAACTTGAATGCAAGTGACGTCATCCAAGATGGCGTCCCTTGCATTCCTATTGGCTGAAAGGTTCCAATCAGTCAATAGGATGTGAGCTCAATCCTATTGGCTGTTCCAATCAGCCAATGGGATTGAGTTCTCATCCTATTGGCTGATTGGAACAGCCAATAGGATTTTAGCAGCTTTAATCCTACTGGCTAATTGGAACCTTTCAGCCAATAGGAATGCAAGGGACGCCATCTTGGATGATGTCACTTGCATTCAAGTTCCAGTTTACTGCGGCGACTGTATTGAAGAGGAGCTCCGCGCCGGATGTCTTCAGGATGGACCCGCTCCATGACATATGGATGAAGATAGAAGAGGCCGCATGGATGAAGACTTCACCGGATGGATGACGATGGAAGAGGCTGCCCGGATGAAGACTTCTTGCCGCCCAGATGAAGTAATCCTTTTAAGGACAATGCCCATACAAATGCCCTTTTCAGGGCAATTGGGAGCTTAGGTTTTTTAGATAGGCTTTGGTTGGTTGGGTGGTGGGTTTTACTGTTGGGGGTGTTTTGTATTTTTTTTTACAGGTAAAAGAGCTGATTTCTTTGGGGCAATGCCCCGCAAAAGGCCCTTTTAAGGGCCATTGGTAGTTTATTGTAGGCTAGGGTTTTTTTATTTTGGGGGGGCTTTTTTATTTTGATAGGGCTATTAGATTAGGTGTAATTCTTTTTTATTTTTGATACAGTGGTTTTTTTTTTCGTAATATAGTGTTTTTTATTTTTTTGTAACTTAGCGTTTATTTTTTTGTAATTTAGTAATTTGTAATAATGTTAAATAGTAGATTTATATAATTTGAGTAGGGTTAGGGTTTTTTTAATATGTAATATAGTTAATTTAATTGCTAGTTTAATGTAATTTTAGTATAATAGTTAGGGTAGGTTAATTAATAGTTTAGAATTAGTTTATTTTAATTCTACAGGTAAAACATAATTTATGCTTACCTGATAAATTCCTTTCTTCTGTAGTGTGATCAGTCCACGGGTCATCATTACTTCTGGGATATTACTCCTCCCCAACAGGAAGTGCAAGAGGATTCACCCAGCAGAGCTGCATATAGCTCCTCCCCTCTACGTCACTCCCAGTCATTCGACCAAGGACCAACGAGAAAGGAGAAGCCAAGGGTGTAGTGGTGACTGGAGTATAATTTAAAAAATATTTACCTGCCTTAAAAAACAGGGCGGGCCGTGGACTGATCACACTACAGAAGAAAGGAATTTATCAGGTAAGCATAAATTATGTTTTCTTCTGTTAAGTGTGATCAGTCCACGGGTCATCATTACTTCTGGGATACCAATACCAAAGCAAAAGTACACGGATGACGGGAGGGATAGGCAGGCTCTTTATACAGAAGGAACCACTGCCTGAAGAACCTTTCTCCCAAAAATAGCCTCCGAGGAAGCAAAAGTGTCAAATTTGTAAAATTTGGAAAAAGTATGAAGCGAAGACCAAGTTGCAGCCTTGCAAATCTGTTCAACAGAGGCCTCATTCTTGAAGGCCCAAGTGGAAGCCACAGCTCTAGTAGAATGAGCTGTAATTCTTTCAGGAGGCTGCTGTCCAGCAGTCTCATAAGCTAAACGAATTATGCTACGAAGCCAAAAAGAAAGAGAGGTAGCAGAAGCCTTTTGACCTCTCCTCTGACCAGAGTAAACGACAAACAGGGAAGACGTTTGTCGAAATTCCTTAGTTGCCTGTAAGTAAAATTTTAGGGCACGAACTACGTCCAGATTGTGCAGTAGACGTTCCTTCTTCGAAGAAGGATTTGGGCACAAAGAAGGAACAACAATCTCTTGATTGATATTCCTGTTAGTGACTACCTTAGGTAAGAACCCAGGTTTAGTACGCAGAACTACCTTATCCAAATGAAAAATCAAATAAGGAGAATCACAATGTAAGGCTGATAACTCAGAGACTCTTCGAGCCGAGGAAATAGCCATTAAAAATAGAACTTTCCAAGATAACAACTTTATATCAATGGAATGAAGGGGTTCAAACGGAACGCCCTGTAAAACATTAAGAACAAGGTTTAAACTCCATGGTGGAGCAACAGTTTTAAACACAGGCTTAATCCTGGCCAAAGCCTGACAAAAAGCCTGAACGTCTGGAACTTCTGACAGACGTTTGTGTAACAGAATGGACAGAGCTGAGATCTGTCCCTTTAATGAACTAGCAGATAAACCCTTTTCTAAACCTTCTTGTAGAAAAGACAATATCCTAGGAATCCTAACCTTACTCCAAGAGTAACCTTTGGATTCAAACCAATATAGGTATTTACGCCATATTTTATGGTAAATCCTTCTGGTAACAGGCTTCCTAGCCTGTATTAAGGTATCAATAACTGACTCAGAAAATCCACGTCTTGATAAAATCAAGCGTTCAATTTCCAAGCAGTCAGCTTCAGAGAAGTTAGATTTTGATGTTTGAAAGGACCCTGTATCAGAAGGTCCTGTTTCAGAGGTAGAGACCAAGGTGGACAGGATGACATGTCCACCAGGTCTGCATACCAAGTCCTGCGTGGCCATGCAGGTGCTATTAGAATCACTGATGCTCTCTCCTGTTTGATTCTGGCAATCAATCGAGGAAGCATCGGGAAGGGTGGAAACACGTAAGCCATCCTGAAGTCCCAAGGTGCTGTCAGGGCATCTATCAGGACTGCTCCTGGATCCCTGGATCTGGACCCGTAACGAGGAAGCTTGGCGTTCTGTCGAGACGCCATGAGATCTATCTCTGGTTTGCCCCAACGTCGAAGTATTTGGGCAAAGACCTCCGGATGAAGTTCCCACTCCCCCGGATGAAAAGTCTGACGACTTAAGAAATCCGCCTCCCAGTTCTCCACTCCCGGGATGTGGATTGCTGACAGGTGGCAAGAGTGAGACTCTGCCCAGCGAATTATCTTTGATACTTCCATCATTGCTAGGGAGCTTCTTGTCCCTCCCTGATGGTTGATGTAAGCTACAGTCGTGATGTTGTCCGACTGAAACCTGATGAACCCTCGAGTTGTCAACTGGGGCCAAGCCAGGAGGGCATTGAGAACTGCTCTCAATTCCAGAATGTTTATTGGTAGGAGACTCTCCTCCTGACTCCATTGTCCCTGAGCCTTTAGAGAATTCCAGACAGCACCCCAACCTAAAAGGCTGGCGTCTGTTGTTACAATTGTCCAGTCTGGCCTGCTGAATGGCATCCCCCTGGACAGATGTGGCCGAGAAAGCCACCATAGAAGAGAATTTCTGGTCTCTTGATCCAGATTCAGAGAAGGGGACAAGTCTGAGTAATCCCCATTCCACTGACTTAGCATGCACAGTTGCAGTGGTCTGAGGTGTAAGCGTGCAAAGGGTACTATGTCCATTGCCGCTACCATTAAGCCGATTACCTCCATGCATTGAGCCACTGACGGGTGTTGAATGGAATGAAGGGTGCGGCAAGCACTTTGAAGTCTTGTTAACCTGTCCTCTGTCAGGTAAATCTTCATTTCTACAGAATCTATAAGAGTCCCCAGGAAGGGAACTCTTGTGAGTGGAACGAGTGAACTTTTCTTTTCGTTCACCTTCCATCCATGTGACCTTAGAAAAGCCAGTACTAACTCTGTATGAGACTTGGCAGTTTGAAAGCTTGCAGCTTGTATCAGAATGTCGTCTAGGTACGGAGCTACCGAGATTCCCCGCGGTCTTAGAACCGCCAGAAGAGCACCCAGAACCTTTGTGAAGATTCTTGGAGCTGTAGCCAATCCGAATGGAAGAGCTACAAACTGGTAATGCCTGTCTAGGAAGGCAAATCTTAGGTACCGGTAATGATCTTTGTGAATCGGTATGTGAAGGTAAGCATCCTTTAAATCCACTGTGGTCATGTACTGACCCTTTTGGATCATAGGTAAAATTGTCCGAATAGTCTCCATTTTGAACGATGGAACTCTTAGGAATTTGTTTAGGATCTTTAAATCCAGGATTGGTCTGAAAGTTCCCTCTTTTTTGGGAACCACAAACAGATTTGAGTAAAACCCTTGTCCCTGTTCCGACCGTGGAACTGGATGGATTACTCCCATTAACAAGAGCTCTTGAACGCAGCGTAGAAACGCCTCTTTCTTTGTTTGGTTTGTTGACAACCTTGATAGATGAAATCTCTCTTTTGGAGGAGAGTATTTGAAGTCCAGAAGGTATCCCTGAGATATTATCTCTAGCGCCCAGGGATCCTGGACATCTCTTGCCCAAGCCTGGGCGAAGAGAGAAAGTCTGCCCCCCACTAGATCCGATCCAGGATCGGGGGCCCTCAATTCATGCTGTCTTAGGGGCAGCCGCAGGTTTCCTGGCCTGCTTGCCCTTGTTCCAAGACTGGTTAGGTCTCCAGCCTTGTCTGAAGCGAGCAACAGATCCCTCTTGTTTTGGAGCAGAGGAAGTTGATGCTGCTCCTGCTTTGAAATTCCGAAAGGAACGAAAATTAGACTGTCTAGCCTTAGGTTTGGCTCTGTCTTGAGGCAGGGCGTGGCCCTTACCTCCTGTAATGTCAGCGATAATTTCTTTCAAACCGGGCCCAAATAAGGTCTGCCCTTTGAAAGGTATATTAAGTAATTTGGACTTAGAAGTAACGTCAGCTGACCAGGATTTTAGCCACAGTGCTCTGCGCGCCTGAATGGCGAATCCGGAATTCTTAGCCGTAAGTTTAGTTAAATGTACTACGGCTTCCGAAATGAATGAATTAGCTAGCTTAAGGATTCTAAGCCTGTCCGTAATGTCGTCCAGAGTAGCTGAACTAATGTTCTCTTCCAGAGACTCAATCCAGAATGCCGCCGCAGCCGTGACCGGCGCAATGCATGCAAGGGGTTGCAATATAAAACCTTGTTGAACAAACATTTTCTTAAGGTAACCCTCTAACTTTTTATCCATTGGATCTGAAAAGGCACAGCTATCCTCCACCGGGATAGTGGTACGCTTAGCTAAAGTAGAAACTGCTCCCTCCACCTTAGGGACCGTTTGCCATAAGTCCGTGTGGTGGTGTCTATTGGAAACATCTTTCTAAATATCGGAGGGGGTGAGAACGGCACACCGGGTCTATCCCACTCCTTAGTAATAATTTCAGTTATTCTCTTAGGTATAGGAAAAACGTCAGTACTCGTTGGTACAGCAAAATATTTATCCAACCTACACATTTTCTCTGGTATTGCAACTGTGTTACAATCATTCAGAGCCGCTAACACCTCCCCTAGTAATACACGGAGGTTTTCCAGCTTAAATTTAAAATTTGAAATATCTGAATCCAATCTGTTTGGATCAGAACCGTCAGCCGCAGAATGAAGCTCTCCGTCCTCATGTTCTGCAAGTTGTGACGCAGTATCTGACATGGCCCTAGCATTATCAGCGCACTCTGTTCTCACCCCAGAGTGATCACGCTTGCCTCTTAGCTCTGGTAATTTAGCCAAAACCTCAGTCATAACAGTAGCCATATCTTGTAATGTTATTTGTAATGGCCGCCCAGATGTACTGGGCGCCACAATATCGCGCACCTCCCGAGCGGGAGATGCAGGTACTGTCACGTGAGGCGAGTTAGTCGGCATAACTCTCCCCTCGTTGTTTGGTGAAATTTGTTCAATTTGTACAGATTGACTTTTATTTAAAGTAGCATCAATACAGTTAGTACATAAATTTCTATTGGGCTCCACTTTGGCATTAGCACAAATAGCACAGGTCTCTTCCTCTGAATCAGACATGTTTAACACACTAGCAACTAAACTTGCAACTTGGAAATATTATTCAAGTAAAATACAATGAAAACGTACTGTGCCTAAGAAGCACAGAAAGATTTATGACAGTTGAAATTAATAAACTTAAAAGGTTACAGCATCAATCTTTGTAAAACAAAACACAATTTTAGCAAAGGTTTGTTCCCATTAGCAAAGAATAACTAACCCTGATGGCAGAAAAAAAAGTTAAAGAATAAACGTTTTTTATCACAGTCAACTACAATCTCACAGCTCTGTTGTGAAGATTACTTTCCTCAAAACAAGTTTTGAAGACCCCTGAGTTCTGTAGAGATGAACCGGAACATGCAGGAAAAACAATGAGCTTCTGACTGAAATTTTTGATGCGTAGCAAAAGCGCCAAAAAAGGCCCCTCCCCCTCACACACAACAGTGAGAGAGATCAGTAAACTGTCAGAATTAGATCAAGCAACTGCCAAGTGGAAAAATAGTGCCCAAACATTTTTTTCACCCAGTACCTCAGAAAATGAAAACGATGTTACATTCTAGCAAAAACGTTTAACATAAATTAAGAGTTATTAAAAAGCCTGTTGCTTGCAAAAAGGCTAAAGTCTTATGTACACAGTGTAATTCCAGTGAAGTACCATTCCCCAGAATACTGAAGTGTAAAATATACATACATGATATTATATCGGTATGGCAGGATTTTCTCATCAATTCCATTGTCAGAAAATAAAAGCTGCTACATACCTCTTTGCAGATTAATCTGCCCGCTGTCCCCTGATCTGAAGTTTACCTCTCCTCAGATGGCCGAGAAACAGCAATATGATCTTAACTACTCCGGCTAAAATCATAGTAAAAACTCAGGTAGATTCTTCTTCAAATTCTACCAGAGAAGGAATAACACACTCCGGTGCTATTAAAAAATAACAAACTTTTGATTGAAGGAATAAAACTAAATAAAATCACCATAGTCCTCTCACACATCCTATCTAGTCGTTGGGTGCAAGAGAATGACTGGGAGTGACGTAGAGGGGAGGAGCTATATGCAGCTCTGCTGGGTGAATCCTCTTGCACTTCCTGTTGGGGAGGAGTAATATCCCAGAAGTAATGATGACCCGTGGACTGATCACACTTAACAGAAGAAATTAAAATTTATTTTAAGATAGGGATGTTGTCATTTTAATGTAAAGTTAGCGGGTTGTTAGGTTTAGGGGTTAATAGCTTAATTTAGTTTATGGCAATGTGGGGGCTGGTGGTTTAGGGGTTAATAGGTTTAGTTAATTGTAGTGATGTGGGAGGCCAGAGGTTTAGGGGTTAGTACATTTACTTAGTGGCAGCGGGGTCTGGGAGCAGCGGGATAGGGGTTAATAACTTTATTTAGGTGGTGGCGGGGTCTGGGAGCGGCGGGATAGGGGTTAAAAACTTTATTTAGTTTGCAGTGGGGTACGGGAGTGGCGGGATAGGGGTTAAACATTTTAGTATAGTGGCAGCGTTTAGTGACAGGGTATAAATAAAGTTGGTAAAAAGCCGAATAGCAGCGAGATCGATGACTGTTAGTTAACAGTCTGATGCTCATCGCCCCGTACTTGGTGCATCGCTTTTTGCCGTCTTTCTTTATAAATATGGAGATCATATTCAGGCCCGCGGCGAGCGTATTGGTGCCATTGAATGCAGCATAGTTGAGGCTTTGATAAATATCCCCCTATGTGTCTATAAAGCTAACTAATCAATGAACTAAGGAATAAATATTAATTTTAATAAATATATTGTTATGTATATACATTTTATTGGTTGGCAACTGCTAAGATATTAATAAATGATATTGTAAACCTAGTATATACTGACAACTGTGATTACAAATTAATGACAGCAATTATAGCAAATCGATTGAAAGTACATCTTAGCAAAATTATTTATGAAGACCAGGTAGGTTTTATGTGCTGCAGGAACCCAGTGAAAAATATGATAAAGGTTATGTTAATAGTGGACTATGTTTGGAATAAAGCTCAACAAAATAAATCTACACTGCCGTCTAGCTTAGTACTGTTAATTCTAGATGCAGAAAAAGCTTTCGTTTATATATGCTGGGATAACTTGTTTAACACATTAGAAAAGTTTGGGTTCTCAGGTCATTTTGTTAACTTTGTGATGTTGATTTATAATGCACCAATCTATTAATAGATCTATAACAGAACACTTCACGCTACAGAGAGACCCTAGACAAGGGTGCCCGCTTTCCCCTTTACTTTTTAACATCTGTATAGAATCATTGGCTGTTTTACTTCACAAATATATGACTGGCATCCAAATGGGTGGCCGAAGTTTTACACTTTCTCTTTATGTGGATGATTTATTTCTTAGTAATCTGGAAGCTAAGCTACCAATACTACTGTACCATATTAAAAAATGTAGCGCTTTTTCCAGATATAAAATCAATTTAACAAAATCCAAACTTCTTTGGTTAATTAAATAATTGAATTGTCATGTAAACCACCCGTTCAAAGAAACCATCCATATTATTAAATATCTAGAAATAATGCTAAGTAAAAACCCCAAAGAATAGTACAAATTAAATTTTAGGAAGTTTTTTGAGGATTCTAACAAGAAGCTAGATAAATGGATGAACTTACCATTTCCCTTAACTGCACAAATAATGCTAATCAAAATTATTTTACTGCCAAAATTATTATATTTGTTACAAAATATCCCAAATATGCTACACATATCTGATAGTAGAACTTTTAACCAAAGTTGCTCCAAATTTATATGGAAAGGGACGCGACCGTGCATTTCGCTTCATAGCTTGATGAGTTCAAGATTGGCAGCTGGTCTTGCATTCCCTAATATAAAGCATTATAATTTGGTGGCTCTGTTGAAGTTTGCGATCAATTGGATCACAGAGGAAGAATATGTGACATTTTTCACCTATGAATCCAACCTTGTAGCCCCATTTGGCTTAAAAGTGCTTATTCATTGTCCTGTAGCAAAGTTACCATCAAGTGTTCTTGATTTATGCATGTTTAAAAATATAATAGTAACTTGGCAAAATTACTGCCAAGAGATTAGCTTAGTTACGTACAAGGTTTTCAGAAATTGGGAAAGTAGGGGATTGAAATGGGTTAAACAGTTATTGTTACCAGACTTGACAATAAGAACATTTAAGGATTTGAGTCAGCAATTTGAATTATCGAAACAGGATTTTTTTGACATTTTATTACAGAACTAAAAACTAAATACAATGCGGATTGGACAGTTGAATCTTTGTCTGGTAAAATTAAACAATATCAAAACGGCCTACATTTCATTACATCTTTCTATAATATTGTGAATTCCCATAAAAATTACTTACAATGGGAAGGGATTCAAAAGAAATGGCAAAAGTAGTTTCCAAAAATCAGTGCACAGGATATTCAAGAAAGTTTGAAACTAAGTAACAAATACTGGGTTCATACAGTATGGAGAGAAAGTCACCTAATATTGATTAACTCTGCCTATATAACGCCAGAGAGACAAAATTGGTACAAAAAGATATGTCAGTGTACAAGATGTAATGCCCAGTGTGCAGACATATATCATTGCTTCTAGCCGTGCTCTAAGATCAATCAACTATGGAGTAAAATTAAACATTGGATTAACAATATTTTAAAGATGGAAATTAAGATTCTTCTAAAACATGTTTTCTTTCTGGTTAATTATTTACTTACTGCTCAGAATTATAACATAATGAATACAATAATCCTAGTGGTAAGGAACCTTATTTTAAAGACTTGGAAAGCCTCTCAGGCTCCAAAGTTTAAAGTTGTTAAAACAGCATTAATTACACAGTATACATCAGAACAACTTAATGTGAAGAACCCAGATAATATCCAATTAAAAAGTTTTTTTACTAAATTGTTAACGGTAATTACTTCATTTCCCGTTGATAGACAAAAACAATTGGTTAAACCTTTTATTAATTCTGAATATATACAACTAAATATCCTTGTCGGACATTTCCCACATGCCTGGAATGAATAGAGTTATAGGCATGAAAGAGTTTTAGGGGGCCCCTTTTTTCCCCCTCTTCTCTTCTTTTTCGTTTTGTATGCATATGATATGAAGAGATGTACTTGCTTTATTATTTTTGATTGTGAAATGAATCTATATATGTTCCAGTATGAATATGTATAAATCAAATACCTGAATACAAATTATATCTAAAAAAAATAATAATATTTACAACAAGCGTATTGAGTTCAACGGCCACAGGTCGAGTGCTGCAATGCTTCTGCCGAGCATAGCCCTTCAGGGGTTGGCATCATCTGACAGGGATTTCTAGGTCAGCAGGCCTGCGGGGAGAGGCGTTACAAGCTGCGACTTGCAACATCATGCCCCTCCCATTAGCTTGACCACACCATTACGGAAGCCAGAAAAATTATTAGGCTGTGACCCCGACATACTATACCCCTTAAAAAAATGGAATCTCTTGCCGCCACCAACAAACAATCTAAGGCATAACTATAGGACATGGCATCTAAACGCCTCTTTAAAATTTGTCAAAAATAAATCAAAGCCTCCATCAGTTAAGTGCATGCCATAATGTCGATATAGGCATTTGAAGACCCCCAAAATATTTTCTTTCCTAATCACAAACCCGCCTTCCTCCATGATCAACCTCCCTACATCCCTATTCAGCTTCTTCCTGATCCAATAAGCTGACCTATGCACCCTCACCTGCCTCCACTGCAAATGAGCAATGACATTCGACCAGGCCACTCTCACTCCTGGGAATCACTCTTTCATCCAGCGAACATCCAACTGTATGATAGATGCTAATTCAAGCTTAGGCACACTACCCACATAATTTTCCCCCAGATGCAGCACAATCAAGAAGGCCTTCCCCAGCGGAGAAAGGCTTCTTCAAGACAACCTGGCAAATCTCTCCAAAGCATTCCCCTCCTCCCTAGCCATCTAATTGAAACCACAACTGGTTGAAGCTCCAGCTGCTGGCTGCCCGGGCACTTCAAAGTGTGGATTGCCGCCCAGTGGGCATACGAATGGCCGACTATCCACGCTCTACACCAAGGGGTCCTTATACTTAAAATAGAGGAAATTGAAAAATAACTGTACAAACGCTTATAACTTAACCCAACAGCATTCTTCTAACTAGTTGTTTCCCCTTAATGGCCTAATGTACAGCTTGTACCTTGAGCTCCACCTACCCAACCTCTGTATACCTTGTTCTGGTAATCCCAGCATCTGCCGCACTAGTGGCCGAGCCAATGCAAAATGAATGGGGAGCTATGACATCAGGGTTAAGGCCAGCCTTTTCTGCTGTCCAATTCAAAACTTTTCTAAACTGGAATTTAGACAAATTAGCGCCATCACTGTGAATAAAAAACTGCCCTGAATTCCCTTGACATCTCAGAGATGAGCCTTACTGGACAACACTGCTGTTGCATCAACAACCATACACCCTTCCTTTCTTGATCTGTCTTATATGTAGGGATGAACAATTGTAATGCTTGCAAATCGAACCTAAAATTTATTTGTATTCCAGCTACTGAAACCCTAGACTGCACCACCATTTCACCTATCCTAAGAGCCCCAAAGACTGCCAATGAAAACGCTGCTTGAAATAAATAGACCTTGTAATTATCCACCTCTAACCTCTGCACTGTAATTGGTTCATGCCTGTTCATGCCTGTCAACTGACCGAACTTCAGTTCTACCCCAACCTTTCATCACTTGCCTGATGAAGAAAGTACCCATACAATCTGGGAGGCCCCTCCATTTACTGAAAAATGCCAAAGTTGCAAGCTTCCCCTGCATCGCCCCTTTTGTGCATCCACACTCCTTCAAATGCACCATCCATTCAAGTAACAATGCTAGAGAGCCAGCTGCTAAAGGAACACCCTTACCCGCCAGGAAGGCTTCCTACTCTGCCCAGTTTTTTACGTAAGCCCGCCAAGTAGCAGGGGCCAATGATGCTCTCACCAGTGAACTCAGCATGTCCCCCCTCAGCCACCTACCAAAGAAATGAAGGACAAGAAGCACCAACTTAATCCACTCCTGGAACCAACTTCCTAAACAGATCTCACTGACAGAGAGACAGCCCGTCCGCTACTACATTATTAACCCCCGGCACTTGCCATGCCGAGAAGTCAATATTGACCTGCAAACACCACAGCACTAACCACCATAGGTACTTCACAACAATTGGGGAAGAAGCTGAAATATTGTTGATAGCAAACATGACACTCATATTGTTGCACCAAAAGATACCAGTTCTATTGGCCAACTGCCACTCCCATAACTCAATAGCTATTACATTGGGAAACAACTCCAGCAGAGTTAGATTCCTGGTCAAGTCCTCCACCACCCACTCCCTTGGTCAAGGCTCCGTGCTCCAAGCGCTGTTGAAATATGCCCCATAGCCATGAGCGCCTGTCGCGTCCGGGAACAAATGCAAAGCTTGACTAGACATCCTACCCTGCCTCCACAAAAATATTCTGTTAAATTCCTCTAAGAACAGCTTCCAGACTTTCAAATCTTCCCTCATTTCTCCAGATATCCTACACTGCCTGCGCTCCCTGCCATCGCCCTTCAATAGGCTTTTCAAACTCCTGTTGAACACCCTCCCCATCGGAATTACCTTACATGCAAAATTCAACAGACCAAATAATGACTGAAGCTCTCTTAACGGAGTCATTCTGCTGCTATGGCCGCTACAACCACGGCTAGCATGCGTGCCAGCTTGTCTGCTGGTAATCTGCATTGCCTTTCCATGGTATCGTTTTTGATACCCAGGAACGTTAGGAAAGTGCACGGTCTCTGGGTCTTGGCTTCCACCAAAGGAACCCCAAACTGAAAGAGTAAGTTCCTCATCACCAAAATTAGCCTTGCGCATTCCGATGACCCTGCCCTACCTACCAGCAAAAAGTCATCCAAATAATTTGCTATCAGGCCCCCGGCTGCCGATGAAACTGCCCAGTGCAAAAATGTACTGAACGCTTCAAAGAAAGCAAAGGGAACCAAGCAGCCCATTGGTAGATAATGATCTACAAAGTAGGCACCCTCAAACCAACACCCCATTAGCTGAAAGGATGCCGGATGAATTGGCAACAAACGGAAAGCCAACTCTATGTCCAGCTTAGCCAATAGGGCCCCCACCCCTGCCTGCTGCACCAAAGCCATTGGCTGATCAAACAACTTCTAATGGATGGAACTAACTTCCGGGCTGATTGCTAAGCTGGACATCGAGTCGGCTTTCCATTTGTTGCCAATTCATCCGGCATCCTTTCAGCTGATGGGGTGTTGGTTTGAGGGTGCCTACTTTGTAGATTGTTGTCTACCAATGGGCTGCTCAGTTTCCTGTGCTTTCTTTGAATCATTCAGTACATTTTGGCACTGGGCGGGGCCTGATAGCAAATTATTTGGATAGCTTTTTGCTGGTAGGTAGGGCAGGGTCATCGGAATGTGCAAGGCTCATGTCGGTAATGAGGAACTTACTCATTCACAGATTTACCCTTTGGGTATGACAATTGCTGAATCAACCATAATTTCCCCGGTTCCTTCTTTGGCACAACCACCAAAGGGGAGACCACCAGCCCTTTCAAAGGATGTTCCCTAAATGGGCCTGCCATGCACCCCAACTTCAACTCCTTGTCCAACTTTTCCCTGACTACCCAAGGGTACTCATATGCCGACTTCAAGTTCCGCTTCTGTTGAGCCTCCCTGTTTAGGTAAGCCCTGAGCCATGGCTCAAGAGTGCCCAACCTCAGCAGAGTTGGGGCCCTTTGCACCAGTTGCTTCTCTACCTGCGCCTCTGCCAACACCTTCCTTTCTCCTTGAACTTTCTGTCCCAGAATGTGCTACCCCACAATATAAGCAGGAGTGACGAAAGGAGCGGTTCCAAAAGTGGAAGTGCCAGTCTCTCCTGTCCCACCGAATGCACTCCAGGTCCTGAATTCCCCGATGGTCCGGAGCCTCCTCATGCTACACAGACAAACTGCTGCCCGAGCTGACACCTTCCTGCAATGAAAAAGACGAGCCGGGAGTACCAAGGACCACAGGATGGGTGCCAAAACCCCCGCCCTGGCTAGGATCCCCTGCCAAGTGCCCTCCCCCCGACCTAGGACTAGGAGCCCAAAATTGTCCAGTTGCACTCACAGCCACACTCGCAGGGGGACCCCTGCCCCACTGCCCAACATCCACGCTGCCCTGTGCATATGGTGCCACATTAAGCCTGTGAATTCCCCCATTCCCACTACTAGATGCGACCTGATTAAACTGGACACTTTCTTCGGGCAAAACCCCTGTGCCCTGAGCTAGCATAGAAGCCAGCCGAAATATTTCCCTCATCACAGCCTGCTGTCCTCTCCCCAGAGGCTCATGCACAAATGCAAGTGAACTTGATCCACCTTGCACATCACTTCCATGTTGTCCAAATTCCCCAGAACCAGTACCCCTGCCAAGCACCCTCTCTCATGAAATGCGCACTACCTCTGAACACCCCTTGTGGACCCTGACCCGGAGCTCCCCCTTTGCCCTTGTCTATAGTTTGCCGCCTGAGCTGAGGAATCAACTTCTAGCGCCACCTGCCTGCTCCCGTAGCCACCCACCCTGGATCCCCGGACTCCTGACTCACCTGCACCATTGAATCCGACCCACCACACCTGCTATACCTCTGCCATGCCCGCGAATGGAAATGACGTCACTGCCGTAACTTCCGTAAGTGACGTCATGACCACGCCATACCGCCTGGAAGTCGCCGACCGAGAAGGACGCCCTGCCTGCCGCTCCCGACGAAGGCCCGGAACCAGGGGAGGGACCACTCACCGATGATCCAATGCCTACAGGACCCAGATGGGAACCGCCGAACTGCCCGCCGCCCCCTGCCCCCGCGACGACCAGACCGGAGACCGATGATGCAATGGCCTAGACCAAGGCCGCAACCACCGACATCGCTGCATCATTAAGAGGTAAGTTAGGTGAGTGTCCTGTCTGAGAGGGGTCTGCTGGACCACTGGGCCCACCAGAGCCACCACTGCAGGAGGTCAATGCCACTAGGCCGCCGCCTAGAGTACCTGCGGGTGGATTTGGAGGGGGAAGGCTGCTAGGCCACCAGGCGATGATTGAGGAAAATTGAGGCCTAAAAGCCCGCTAACCACTACCTTGATCCCCGTATGCCCTGGAATGTCCCCTAAAATGCCTTCCGGCCCACGATTAGACCCTCCGACCTGCACAAACCCTCCATCATCATCCCCACTTCACAAGGCCCCTGGGAACCATCCAGGGCCGTATCCTCCTAATCCTCTTATTCTAATCCTCCCATAAGTAAAAACAATTGCAACGCGTTTCTTAGCCCACCAGTGGCTGTTTCATCATGATGAAACAGCCACTGGTGGGCTGAGAAATGCGTTGCAATTGTTATTACTTATTTTAATAAAGTAAGTTATATTCAAACTTACCACTTGCTGCCATATCATCTTTGTTCTCACATCATTAATCTGAGATTGGATATTGGAAGTTCCTGACCCCTGTGGGATAAGTCTACTGGGTGACCATATTGATCCCAGCTTGCCTCTATAGCACAAAGGGAGGTGCTCTACCAAATGTGAGTGTATTTTTACCTTTACCTCATATTGTTACTAGGCCATATTGGCACCCCGTGTTTTTCTATATAATCCTCTGCAGATACCCGGGTACACACCACAGGCCAGTCTTCTGGGTGACTGATATTGATCCCAGACCGTACTTTATTGCTGTATTCGCTTTATTGTGTGGTCTGAAACCGAACCTGCAATATCTCTGAGGTACACCTGTAGTTACTATTCTTTTGTAGTTGTGCACAGCAGTTTACTTGAGCTTCAATCCTACAGCAGTTTACTTGAGCTTCAATCCTATTGGCTGATGCGACGGCGATGTTGGGGGAGGCAGATTAGGGGTTAATAAGTGTAGGTAGGTAGCGACGACATTGGGGGCAGCAGATTAGGGGTTAATAAGTGTAGGTAGGTAGCAACGACATTGGGGGTGGCAGATTAGGGGTTAATAAGTGTAATGTAGGTGTCGGCGATGTTGGGCGGCATATTAGGGGTTAATAAGTGTAGGTAGGTGGCGGCAACATTGGGGGTGGCAGATTAGGGGTTAATAAGTGTAGTTAGGTGTTGGCGATGTTGGGGGCAGCAAATTAGGGGTTAATAAGTGCAATGTAGGTGTTGGTGATGTCGGGGGCAGCAGATTAATGGTGTTTAGACTCTGGTTTTATGTTAGGGTGTTAAGTGTAAACATACATTTTCTTTCCCCATAGGAATCATCGGGGCTGCATTACGGAGCTTTACGCTCCTTTATTGCAGGTGTTAGGCTTTTTTTTTATCCAGCTCTCCCCATTGATGTCTATGGGGAAATCGTGCATGAGCACGTAAAAACCAGCTCAAAGCATCGCTGGTATCTGTGTGCGGTATGGAGCTCAATGCTGCCATATTGCCTGCTAACGCCGGGTTTTTGAAACCTGCAATAGCAGTGCTATTAAAGGTGAGCGGTGGAAATAACTTTCAAGTTAGTACCGAGCCGCTCATAACGCAATACTCGTAATCTGGCTGTGTGTTTTTTAAATGTAATATTCAAATTTGAATGCTACATTCGAATTCAAATGTAAAATTCGAATTCGAAATAGTATTTCTAGTCTAATACTGTGTTTTATAAATGTAATATTCAAATTCGAATGTCACATTCAAATTCAAATGTCACATTCAAATTTGAAATAGTATTTCTAGTCTAATACTGTGTTTTATAAATGTAATATTCGAATTCAAATATGACATTCAAATTCAAAAGTGATATTCGAATTCGAAAGTGACATTCGAAAACAATAAATAACATTTGATAATAGAAATTTTTAGAATATTCGTTCTAACATTCGAATTTGAATATAAACACATTCACCCATCCCTAGTCCTGATATAACTATGGAAAGGGAAATTATGCTACCACCTGATAATGAAGAGCATATACATTTGAACAGTGAGGGAGAAGTAAATCTAAAATTTCAGGATCTTTGCATGAGACACTCATTGCTAGAGTTAGAACATGACTCAGGTAGAGACATATCTTCCATAGGAATACATAAAGTGTGGAATAAAGCTTTAAAGAGAAAAATCACTTTCTATCCAATACAAACAAGAGACAAGGTTATAGATCAGTTTCAAGAGAAAATATACAAAGACTTTACACAATTAAACAGGAGTGCAAAGAAAGTAGACCCTCCAAATATAAAAAATATATATACAAAATAGAGCTATTTGGTCCCTAGCTAAGAATGAACAAATAGCCATTACCCCTGCAGACAAGGGTGGTTCAATCATTGTTCAGAATAGGGAAGCATACCGACAAGAGGCTGGAAGACAGCTGAGTGACCAGGTTACCTATCAAAAATTGGTATTTAATCTCACAGAACAATTCAAACAAGAATTAATCCAACTTTTGGATACAGTATGTGAGATAGGTATCCTGGACACTCAACTAACAGAATATCTACTTCCAGATAAACCAACAACAGCCAATTTTTGGCAGGTCCCCAAGGTCCATAAAAACCTGAACTCCCCCACCTGGGAGACCTATTGTTTCAGGAGTTTGGGCCTTGGGGGAACATCTAGGTGAGTGGGTAGACAACCTGCTTCAACCAATAGTCAAAATCTTAAGGATACCAAACAGCTATTACAAACAATCAAACATGTAAAATGGAAAAACACATATAGCTGGTTAACAGTTGATGTGAGTTATTATTATTATTATTATTATCGGTTATTTGTAGAGCGCCAACAGATTCCGCAGAGCTAAAGTGTTCACTATATTCATGTATTCCTCATAATCAAGGTTTGGAGGCTGTAAAATATAACTTGGAACTTTACTCATCATACCCCAATGAGTTGATTGAATATATGCTGGAGGTTTTAAAGTATTTGCTGACCCCATAATTATTTTTTGTTTGATGGGGAGTTCTATCTACAGAGGTGCGGGACGGCTATTGGGGCCAAGTTTGTGCCCTCATATGCCAACCTATTTTTAGGTTGGTATGAGGCTTCCCGCATCTTTGTAGATTGAAGTCAGTTTGGGGACTCTATAAAACTGTATGTTGGCTATATAGACGATTTACTGTTTATATGGGATGGAACTAAATCAGAGTCCAAGTAATTTGCAGAATATTTAAACCAGAACACATGTAATCTAAACTTTACCTGTGAGTATGTCTCAGAGAAAATCAAATACCTAGATGTACTACTGAAAGGGAATGTGATAAGTACCAAAGTGGATGTTGAACTATACAGGAAAGAAATAAAGGGTAACACAATTCTTAGATATGAATTTTGCCACCCAAGGCACCTAAAGAAATCTATCCCACGAGGACAATTCATCCGCATCAGCAGAAACTGTACATCAGTGGCAGATTATGATAAACATGTAAAGAGCAGTAAAGTATGAAGCTATGTTAGCACTTCCCTTCAGATGCTCGCTGCCAGCCCCGGTTCCCCCAGACCATATCCAGAAACAAGAAATATTGAATGTAGCGACGCTGTGTCACCTCAGGGGATGCAAGCTGCTCTTTTCCTCTGTGAAACCTGCCTTCTTTCACCTCCAAAATAAAAAGCTCACAATGGTGTAGCACGTTTCAAATAAAATGGTAGGTGCACAAACAGGTCATACTCACAGGATTTCAGTTTTAAATCAGCCTTTTATTTAAACCATTGTGTAGATTGAATTTATATGCGCTATAGGAAAACAACCCAGCTTAACTATGTATTTCCCCTCCAGGAAAAAACAAAAAGTGAGAACAAAGAGAACAAGTATAGTTAAGTGCTAAAAGCGAAGGTTGAAGAGGAGATAAGTAAATCTATAAGTAAATCTATAGTGGACGAAGCAACAGCGTGTTGGGATCTAATAGGGAATTTATATGGATTGGATACTGAAGTAACACTATATATACATATATATATGCGCTATTAAAATAAAAGAAAGTGAAGGATGCAGATGGATACAATATAAATACAATTTATTAAAACAAAGTGTCAAGTGATATGCAAAGGCAATATATAAGGGCAAAGAATATACTTAAACAAATGTATCTACACGCTGTTGCTTCGTCCACTATAGATTTACTTATAGATTTACTTATCTCCTCTTCAACCTTCGCTTTTAGCGCTTAACTATACTTGTTCTCTTTTTATTTAAACCATCACAAGGGTATCTTCAGATTTGATTCAAATATAGCGTTTCTGAAAAACTTGCTATGACATATATTGATTTTATGCTCTTGAGAAAGGCTTGTTTTGCCAAAATGTGTTGAGCTATATTTTAATAAAATCTGTTGGATTGCTGGCTTTGAGTGCACTAACTGTGAATTTGTATACTACCCTGTTAGTGTCCACGTATCTCTAAGGTGTATGTACATGCTACTATTATGAAAGATCTTCACATCTATTATGTTGTCTCTGATCCGGACAAGGTGAAATTGTTTGGTGAATATGTATGGCTTAGGATTGGGCCATTGAGGATTGTCTCTGCTATAACCCTTAACTGGTGGATATGGGGGAGTCTTCAATAAGCAATACACTCATAATAACATTGTTTAATAAACATTATTTTAAAAAATGCTTTAAAAAGTTATATGTGCTCAAATATATGAGATCTCAGGTGTTAGAAAAAAGGCATTCAAAGGGTTTCACATTGTTAGGAATTATTGTTAGCATGACCAGCGCCATATTGTTCTTGGGTGCCATTTTGTCTTTGGCATCCATTTTGTCTCAATAACCTTTTATTATAGTGGTTTATTATGTAGTGAGAAATATGCTGATGTTAGGGAGACTTGCATAGCTAGAATAGCCCTGAGAATTACCCTGATGATGTGCTTGGATGCATTGTTATCTCTACAAGATGTCAAACGGCTTTGATTTGTGCTGGGCTATGAGGCCCAGAGTTACTGTTATCTGAAGTTAGGTATTTCTATAGAAATGACTCCCTAACACTCCTTTTCTTCCAATTATATATTAAATGAGTTTCTTTGTTCTTGCAGAAATACTATGAAGATGAGGTAATTATGAATGCATCACTTGTTAACCCTATATGCTGTAACTCTTGGCTATAAGAAGTGCCTTTCAACTTGCAATAAACAGAATAGCTTTTGGAATCATAGCTGTGTGGTCTGAAATCTATTTTCGTGGATATCCTCATCAAATACAGTCATTTCCAGCTGATATGGTGTGTTCCATGCCAAGCCCTGAATGACACGGCCCCCCCTCTGAAAACAACATCTAACAATTCTGGTGTCAGAAGTGGGATTCACAGTTGGTGAGTAGATTAGTGTTTTTTTACTCTACTTTCCCTCTGTGAATCTGAACCTAAATTTAGTCATTTTTATATTTTGTAATAGGTGTTGGTAATATATGATAAAGGGTTAAAAGGGATTCCTGCAGTAAAGAAAGAAGCAGGGTTTGTGCGAAGGTTTGAGTCCTGTCGGCACTTGTGATAATCCCTCTAGACAGGTTAATAGTCCTGTGCTAGTTTAAGACAGATATTGTAGTTCTGTCTGATTGAAGCGCGCAAGATAAAAGTTGGCATAGCTGTTTGGTGATGAGTGAGCCTCATCAGTGTTGAAATTGTCCTTATACACTCCTATAGTAAAGTTTTATGTTACCAATCACTGGATTTGATATTTTTGATGCCGCTTTTTGCTTTTTGGTTTTGCTTGCTTTTAATTGCTATAAAAGTGTTCTGTGCTGAGCTGTGCTTAGAAAATATTAAGTGATTGTGCATTTTATCATTGCTGCTGTTATTTTGCTGTTATTGTATAGTGAAAATGGGGTCTTCTCATGGAAAAAATGTGACAATAATGCTGATGTTCAGAAATGTAATATTAAGTATAAATCTGCGCAGCATGTGCCATCTAGTGCTGTTAAAAATACTTTGCGTGTTACAAATCCTAAGCCACTTAAAGGGGAAACTCCTAAAGATTTTGTAGCTAGAATAGCAGGGGAATATTACATCACGCCCTTCATCGATAACGTATGTGCGTAGATGGAGTCATTGTCTCCTCAGGAGACAAATCCGTTCCCCCGAACATGTTCTCTGTGTGAACCACATGTGACTATGATCAGGGGTATGTGTTTAAAGGATTCTGCTTATCAGGGTCCTAAGGCCGACCCCTTGTGGGATAAAAAATACATGAGAGAATGTGGAAAGGTTTGGGTGAAACTGTCATATTTTTGGACTGAGTGTTACACCCTACCTCCTCCATACCCGGCTATTCCCACAGCCCCGGCGCTCCCCTCACCACCTCCAGCTGCACTGTATCCTGCATTGGCTGTATTTACTAAAGCACAGAGCCAGGAGACAGAGCAGATGGAAGACACTGCTGTTGCAAACTTAGTAGCTAAGAAGGGGTTAACAGTTTCTTTTCAGGATAAGAGCAATGTAGACAAAGGAATGTCCAAGGAGGAGGGGTCAAGGAATTGGAATTTCAGGCTTCTAGCAGCACAAAAGGGACAGCTCATATATTCACTAGTGCTGTGGGCAAGGAAGGGGGGCTACAGGGAGCTTCAAAACAGCCTAAAATGAAAGCTGTGAAAATTACAGCTGTTAAAGATCCCAGGCCTGTAGGCAAACATACCAGATCACACATGCAGGATATAGACAATTCAGACTCAGACACGGACGCAGACATTAATGCACCATTCGTAACCATAGGTGACCAGACTATGGTCCGAGCCCCAGACTCCGAGCGTTTGATGGATTGGGCATTAAAATGCCCTGACCCTGTGAAGCATCTGATGGGAGCAATTACCTATCTTAAGAGGGTCAAAAATGATATGTGTCTGGGTGGTCCTGATTATAGATTTTTGTTAAATGTGATTACTAAATATGCAGATGTGAATTTTACTGAAGCGTACAAGTTTCTGGATACTAAATATGATGTTCCAACTGGTGTTGATTATGTGTGGAGAGAACCGACAATTGTAAGTGAAATGTGGGTGGCGATTGAGAGATTCTTTAAGAGTCAGCCTGGTGATCGTGCGTGTAAGCAAAAGAAAGGTGAACAGGTGTCTGAATTTTTGAAGAGGTTTGGTGATTGCTTGAGACAAGAATGTTGTTTGGGAACGCAAGGAGATTTAGGACAATTGTATGTGCAACATCTGTTGAATAATATGCATTTGCAAACTGCGCAATTGGTGAGACAGACAATTTCAGGTATACATGCAATGAAAGTGGAGGAGTTTGAAAAGGCTGTGCGAGAGAAAGAAGCAGCAGATGTTTTTTGTATGTGTAATGAGAAAGGTCAAGAGAGTATGTTTAATGATTCAGCTAGCAGGAGAGGAAGAGTACAGAATAGAGGTTTTAGAAGGCGAGGGAGAGACAGATCTCAGTGGGACGGTAATAGGAGAGGAAGGGTGAATACCTCTGCAGACAGATCTTGCTGGAATTGTGGGTCTTATGATCATTGGCAGCGGGACTGCACACATCCTAAGAGGGATAGAAATGATCAGTATGATGGGAATAATAACTCCCCCCAAAATCACAGCTATGCTCCTAGATACCAGATTCCCTGGACTCAGTCTTCATCCCAGAATCAGCATAATACCCACTAGGATTGCCAGCAGAAGGGACTTCTCACATGTTATACGGCTCAATTGTCATCATTGGCAGGATTTACCATTAATGTCCTTAGTTGTGCAAGGTGTCCCACATGATTTTTTGGTAGAATACAATGGGCCAGTAACTAATACATGTGAAAAATCTGTTGGCATTATAGGAGTCCCAATTATGTGTCCCAGAACACCACCTTTAGAGGTGTATCCAAATGATAGCCCTTCAAACAGGTTTATTTATGCTTTTTGCATAATATCCAATAGTCCTGTTAATTTGCTGGGAAGAGATTTAATGGATAAAATGCAAATGTCTGTTAACATTGATTCTAAGGGTGGACTGCATGTTAACACCCCCTGGGACACGGTTCAATCACTGTATGCAGCTGATCATGAACCTGTCATTACTAAACAGTTGTACCTTGACAGACTCAGTTTACAGACTCTTGAGAATGTGTTTGAGTATGCCTCACACCCTGACAAAATTGTGACACAAGCTTTTTACAGACCCTGGATTACCGACAATGTTGATAAAGAAATGTGGAAAGCACCAGTTCACGCAGTTGTACTCACACCAGATACAGTATATGTGCAAACACCTGAACATTTGTGGACATGGAAATATGGTAGGGGTATTGTGAAAACTCCTAAGATTATACCTGTACAATTAGAGCCAGATGCATTCACACATGCTTCACGCATCACTAATGACGTGCCAGATGCACTTGGTGATTTAAAAAAGAGTTTATGAGCCACTGGGTCTAATGATCCAGGTTTCATTTCATGCACACCATATAAAGCCACTTTCAAACCAAATACTAAACCTGTATATATTAAACAGTACCATGTGTCAAAAGAAAAGGAACAGGGAATAGCTCCTGTAATTAAGGATCTATTATACAAGGGAGTTATTAGACATACACTGTCACCATACAATACACCTATCAATCCTGTTCCTAAACCTGGAGGTACAGAATACAGATTTACACAAGACTTGCGAGCAGTAAATGCCTTAGTGCAACCACTAGCCCTGATAGTGCCAGATGTTAATGCCATTTTAACAGCCATCCCAAGTACTGAAACTTGCTTTACTGCCATTGATCTCTGCAGTGCATTCTTTAGCATCCCTGTGCATCCCGACACTCAACCATTGTTTGGTTTCACGTACTTAGGGGATCAGTATACGTGGAATCGATTACCGATGGGCTTTATTGACTCCCCTGCCAAGTACTCAGCTGTAGTCCGTAAGACTCTAGAATCCTGGACACCTCCTGGAGGTGCCACATTGATACAGTATGTGGATGATTTGTTGTTGTGCAGTGTTGATGAACAGACTTGTAAAACTGACACTCTCCATTTGCTTCAGCACTTAGGTGATGCAGGACACAAAGTGACTTTGAGAAAAATGCAATTTTATCTTCCACAAGTAACATACCTGGGTTTTATTCTTTCAGCAGGCAAGAGACTGTTATCCCCTGAAAGAGTTAAAGCTCTCATGGTTCTTCCTCGACCACAAACAAAGACTGCTATGTTATCATTTTTGGGTATGGTTACTTATTGTAGGCAATGGATACCAGACTGTTCATATTATGATCATATTTTACGCTCAGTTACAGGTCAGAATGAACCAGAACAGCCTTAGGTTTACCGAACTATAACCTACCATTTCACCTGTATTGCACAGAAGGGCGAGGCACAGCAGCAGGGGTCCTTGCTCAGGAACACGGTAATGGGTACAGAGCGGTAGCTTTTTTTCCAAAATTGTTGCCAATGGTGGTACAGGGTATGCCAGCATGCTTAAGAGCTACAGCAGCATGTGCTATGATGGTGGAGGCGGCACAAACATTGGTACTGTCACATTCTTTGACATTGCATACATCACATCAAGTCTTCCAAGTGTTAAACAATCTCACTACACAACATATGACCGCACAGAGAAGGTCAGGCTATGAAACAATTCTCACATCTACTGCAAACCTCACTATTAAATACATTGCACCTACAGGAGGCCTAGCACCTTCTTTACATGCATTGATTTCTAATGGTTCTTTAGAACACACTGATGACCACAATTGTATAGACACTGTACACACAGAGACGTCACCCCGTCTTGACTTGCAAACAACCCCACTAGAGGAGGGAGAAGTTGTTTTTGTTGATGGGTCATGTTCTAAACCTGCTGATGGTGTTTATCTTACAGGCTTTGCCATGGTACAGTTACCTAACACAGTGATTACTGCTGGTTCCCTGCCTTTTGTGTCAGCTCAGGCAGCTGAACTGGTAGCCTTAGCTCAGGCATGTAGAGCATTTGCAATGAAAGATGTGACCATATACACTGACTCAAGGTATGCATTTGGATTTGTGCATGATTTTGGAGTGATTTGGCAGAATAGAGGTTTTGTTGCTGCTGATGGTAAGAGTATCTCACATTCTATATTGGTACAAGAACTCTTGGATGCAATTAAATTGCCACATAAGCTAGCAATTGTTAAATGTAAAGGTCACAGTACTGACTCCACTGACATTAGGTTTGGTAATGATTTTGCAGACACAATAGCTAAAGAAAATGCACTTCAGGGACCACCCCACCCTGACTATCTCAACACTAATACACATGAACAGTTACATATGGTAATGAGGTAATGATTCCTGCACTAGCATCTGATGTGGATGTGGCGCACCTCCAATTTGGCGCAACTGAAACTGATTTACAGACTTGGATGTCTGCAGGTCTGACCAAAGGCCAGGATGGCCTGTGGGCAGACGAGGAGGGGAGAGTGGGAATACCAGAAATAGCTGCACCCTTGTTTATTAGTCATTTTCATGGTTTTGGCCACATAAGTAAACAACAGACCAAGAATCTGATGACATCCAAATATGTCATCAAAGATCTGTCGCACATGATTGATAGACAACTGGACAGATGTCTAACTTGTGCTAGAAATAATCCTGGAGGCCTTGTACATGATAAACTTGAGCATTTACCGCCCCCTGATGGCCCTATGCAGGTATTGCAAATTGATTTTACACACATGCCGACTACTCGAGGTGGGTACAAGCATCTTTTAGTCATTGTTGATCAATTCAGTAAGTGGGTTGAGGCGTTTCTAACCACTAGAGAAAATGCACATACTGTAGCTAAGATATTGTGCAAAGAAATTATTCCTCGTTTTGGGTGTCCATTACAGATAAACAGTGACAAAGGTACTCCTTTCACCTCACAGATTACACAAATGGTTTGTACTATGTTATCCATTGATTGGAAATGTCATAGTCCTTATCATCCACAGTCATCAGGACAGGTAGAACGAATGAATAGAACCATTAAAGATAAATTCAGGAAGGGAACTGGTGGTACATTTACTAATTGGCTCGAACATTTACCTGCAGTTTTGCCAGAAATCAGAATGACCCCTAGCACCACTACGGGTTATTCACCTTTTGAAATTTTAATGGGCAGACCTTTTCCAACCCCATGGTGTAGACAGAAAGGTTCTCCTGTGGTAAGGGAAGACATAAATATTGTAAGGGAAGAATATGTGAGTAAATTGATTGAAACCCTGAATGGCATCTATGGTGATGTTTCTTCTACTCTCCCTCAACCCACAGGTACCCCAACACATCCGTTCAAGCCTGGAGATACTGTCCTGGTGAAACAGCTTCACAAGAATAAGTCATTGGATCCTCCCTTTGGTCTTCCAACTACAGTGATTGCCGTGACGAGAACCGCTGTCCTTACAGAGGAGGCTCCAGTATGGATCCACGCGAATCGGATCAAGAAAGCACCAGACAATAAGGGAAGACATAAATGTTGTAAGGGAAGAATATGTGAGTAAATTGATTGAAACCCTGAATGGCATCTATGGTGATGTTCCTTCTACTCTCCCTCAACCCACAGGTACCCCAACACATCCGTTCAAGCCTGGAGATACTGTCCTGGTGAAACAGCTTCACAAGAATAAGTCATTGGATCCTCCCTTTGGTCTTCCAACTACAGTGATTGCCGTGACGAGAACCGCTGTCCTTACAGAGGAGGCTCCAGTATGGATCCACGCGAATCGGATCAAGAAAGCACCAGACAATGTCAACCCTGGTCGCCGGAGGATTCCATTGAGTATCGAATAGTGTGGTACCTCCTGCCAGGAGCGTTCCTGATGGCAACTCTTATCATCCTGGTCCTGATCCTCAATCCTGGTGAGCTCCTGCACAAGCCCAAGCCATTCCCTAGTCCTGGTGCTCCCCGGCACAATGATAATAAAAGTGTAATTGACAATGTCACTAATCCCTTATCCATCCATGTCACCCATGACAAAAGAGAGTTGCATGTGTCGTTGTGGGAAACTGACAATGCATTTGTTAAAGCTGCAACTAACATATACAAAGTGACTAATCAGACTGCCTCTTGTTGGGTTTGTGGCTATGTGCCTCATGGGGGAAATGGGGTTATCCTTTTGTTGGTTTTCCTATCACCGCACACAACTTGACATAAATGATAAATGATGGTACTATGTGGAATTTTACACCAAAAGTTAACACTGATAAAGGTTTTGAAAAGGATAGGGTTCACATAGTTAATTATGTAAACCATGGTGTTATTGTTTCCCATAATCTTAATGGTACTATTTTCCACCCCCATACACTAATTCAAAGTCCCACTACAGTTTCTTTAATCTACAATGCAGCTACACCAGTTAATGCTACACTGTTAAATGTATGGGATGGGTATTATCTTTCTTTTGAGTATATTCGCAACTTTACTGCTAGTTACATTGAACCACATAACACAATTCGTAACTGGTTTTTGCATAACAATAAAAATATAGGTAAGCAGACAGGTGCTTCTCCAGAAGCTAAGAGGAGAAGATTTCCTTCCTGTCCTCCAGTTATTAAGTTACCCTATGGTTATTATTGGCTTTGTGAAAGATGGGCAGTTAAAATTATACTATGTAGCCATCTATCACCCTGATACTTGGGTTACATATTCCCAGCATTAAGTATTCACGACACACTCCCTAGTGATAAACTGCATACACATAGAGTTCCTAGACTCACAGTTAAGACTAGTAATGCAGATTGATAGCTGCTGCATCCTGGCTTCCTACTGCCGCTGTCATGCGATTATATTATAAGCTTAATTTGTTTGCCACACTTGTAAATGCAGCCTTTAATTCTATTGCAGATGCTATAGAGTCTTTGACTATGCGACAAGAACAGATAGCTCAGACCGCTCTCCAGAATAGAATGGCATTTGATTATTTGCTAGCCGCAGAAGGAGGGGTATGTAAGCGCATAGGTTCTTCTTGCTGTGTTTTTATTTGGAATAACACTGGTAGAATACACCATGATCTTGATACTGGGTTTTGCATTTATTCTTTTTCTTTTTCTTGCTTTCTTTTTTATATATAAGCTTACTGTGTGTTTGGTTAATAAGCTTACCAGTACTCATGCTAACCCTTACCATTCTCTTTTACACAATGTAACTACTCAGCCATCTCACTGTAAAGTTCTTTATATTCGTTAATTTTTCTGATTTTTATGTTATTCTATTAGAATAAAGGGTGGTATGTTAGGAATTATTGTTAGCATGACCAGCGCCATCTTGTTCTTGGCTGCGATTTTGTCTTTGGCATCCATTTTGTCTCAATAACCTTTTATTATAGTGGTTTATTATGTAGTGAGAAATATGCTGATGTTAGGGAGACTTGCATAGCTAGAATAGCCCTGAGAATGACTCTGACAATGTGCTTGGATGCATTGTTATCTCTACAAGATGTCAAATGGCTTTGATTTGTGCTGGGCTATGAGGCCCAGAGTTACTGTTATCTGAAGTTAGGTATTTCTGTAGAAATGACTCCCTAACACTCCTGTTCTTCCAATTATATTTTAAATGAGTTTCTTTGTTCTTGCAGAAATACAATGGCCTAGATTTAGAGTTTTGTCGGTAAAGACCCGCGTAGCTAACGCAGCTTTTTTCCCTACCGCTGCTTCCAAACAACGCTGGTATTGAGAGTTGTCTGAGGGGCTGTGTTAGGCTCCAAAAAGGGAGCGTTGAGCCAAATTTACCGCCACTTCAACCCTCAATATCAGCGTTGCTTACGGTAGCGGTAAGCTGGCAAAACGTGCTCATGCACGATTCCCCCATAGGAAACAATGGGGCAGTTTGGGATGAAAAAAACCTAACACCTGCAAAAAAGCAGCGTTAAGCTTCCAACGCAGCCCCATTGTTTCCTATGGGGAAACACTCTCTAAGTCTGCACCTAACATTCTAACATGAACCCGAGTCTAAACACCCCTAACCTTACACTTATTAACCCCTAATCTGCCGCCCCACTATCGCTGACACCTGCATTACACAATTAACCCCTAATCTGCCGCTCCGGACACCGCCGCTACCTACATTATCCCTATGAACCCCTAATCTGCTGCCCCTAACACCGCCGACCCCTATATTATATTTATTAACCCCTAATCGGCCTCCCCAATGTCGCCGCTACCTTACCTACACTTATTAACCCCTAATCTGCCGACTGGACCTCGCCGCCACTATAATAAATGTATTAACCCCTAAATCGCCGCACTCCCGCCTCGCAAACACTAGAATAAATAGTATTAACCCCTAATCTGCCCCCTCAACATCGCCGCCACCTAACTTCAAGTATTAACCCCTAATCTGCCAACCGGACATCGCCGCTACTATAATAAATGTATTAACCCCTAAAGCTAAGTCTAACCCTAACACCCCCCTAAATTAAATATCATTTTAATCTAACGAAATAAATTAACTCTTATTAACTAAAGTATTCCTATTTAAAACTAAATACTTTCCTGTAAAATAAACCCTAATATATCTACAATATAACGAATAATTATATTGTAGCTATTTTAGGATTTATATTTATTTTAACTAAGTACAATAGATATTAAATAGTTAATAACTATTTAATAGCTACCTAGTTAAAATAAGTACAAAATTACCTGTAAAATAAATCCTAACCTAAATTACAAAAACACCTAACACTACACTATCAATAAATTAATTAAACAAATTACCTACAATTACATACAATTAAATAAACTAAACTATATTACAAAAACAAACACTAAATTACAAAAAAAAACATTACAAGAATATTAGGCTAATTACACCTACTCTAAGCCCCCTAATACAATAAAAAAAAATAATAATAATAATAATAAAGGCCCCTACCCTATTCTAAATTAAAAAGTAATCAGCTCTTTTACCAGCCCCCAACATTAAAACCCACCACCCACATACCCCTACTCTAACCCAAACCCCCCTTAAATAAACCTAACACTACCCCCCTGAAGATCTCCCTACCTTGAGTCGTCTTCACCCAGCCAGGCCGAAGTCTTCATCCAATGGGGCAGAAGAGGACATCCAGACCGGCAGACATCTTCATTCAAGCGACATCTTCTATCTTCATCCATCCGGAGCGGAGCGGAGCCATCTTCTTCCCAGCCGACGCGGGTCCATCCTCTTCAACCGACGCCTACTCGCCGAATGAAAGTTCCTTTAAATGACGTCATCCAAGATGGCGTCCCTCGAATTCCGATTGGCTGATAGGATTCTATCAGCCAATCGGAATCAAGGTAGGAAAAATCTGATTGGCTGATTCAATCAGCCAATAAGATTCAAGTTCAATCCAATTGGTTGATCCAATCAGCCATTCAGATTGAGCTCGCATTCTATTGGCTGATCGGAACAGCCAATAGAATGCAAGCTCAATCTGATTTGCTGATTGAATCAGCCAGTCAGATTTTTCCTACATTAATTCCGATTGGCTGATAGAATCCTATCAGCCAATCGGAATTTGAGGGACGCCATCTTGGATGACGTCATTTAAAGGAACTTTCATTCGGCGAGTAGGCGTCGGTTGAAGAGGATGGACCCGCGTCGGCTGGGAAGAAGATGGCTCCGCTCCGCTCCGGATGAAGATAGAAGATGCCGCTTGGATGAAGATGTCTGCCGGTCCGGATTTCCTCTTCTACCAGGATAGGATGAAGACTTCTGCTGGTCTGGATGTCCTATTCTGCCCCATCGGATGAAGACTTCGGCCCGGCTGGGTGAAGACAACTCAAGGTAGGGAGATCTTCAGGGGGGTAGTGTTAGGTTTATTTAAGGGGGGTTTGGGTAAGAGTAGGGGTATGTGGGTGGTGGGTTTTAATGTTGGGGGGTTGTATTTATTTTACAGGCAAAAGAGCTGATTACTTTGGGGTATGCCCTGCAAAAAGCCCTTTTAAGGGCTGGTAAAAGAGCTGATTACTTTTTAATTTAGAATAGGGTAGGGACCTTTATTATTTTGGGGGGCTTTTTTATTTTATTAGGGGGCTTAGAGTAGGTGTAATTAGTCTAATATTCTTGTAATGTTTTTTTTTGTAATTTAGTGGGGGGGGTTTGTAATTTAGTTTAGTTTATTTAATTGTATGTAATTGTAGGTCATTTATTTAATTAATTTATTGATAGTGTAGTGTTAGGTTTAATTGTAACTTAGGTTAGGATTTATTTTACAGGTAATTACAGGTTAATTATTTTAACTAGGTAGCTATTAAATAGTAAATAACTATTTAATAGCTATTGTACCTAGTTAAAATAAATACAAAGTTGCCTGTAAAATAAATATAAATCCTAAAATAGCTACAATATAATTATTCGTTATATTGTAACTATATTAGGGTTTATTTTACAGGTAAGCATTTAGCTTTAAATAGGATTAATTTATTTAATAAGAGTCAATTTATTTTGTTAGATTAAAATTATATTTAATTTAGGGGGTGTTAGGGTTAGGGTTAGACTTAGCTTTAGAGGTTAATACATTTATTATAGTAGCTGCGAGGTCTGGTCGGCAGATTAGGGGTTAATACTTGAAGTTAGGTGGAGGCAACGTTGGGGGGATCAGATTAGGGGTTAATACAATATATTCTAGTGTTTGCGAGGCGGGAGTGCGGCGGTTTAGGGGTTAATACATTTTTTATAGTGGCGGCGATGTCTGGTTGGCAGATTAGGGGTTAATAAGTGTAGGTAAGGTAGCGGCGATGTTGGGCAGGGGCAGATTAAGGGTTAATAAATATTATGTAGGTATCGGCGATGTTAGGGGCAGCATATTAGGTGTTCATAGGGATAATGTAGGTGGCGGCGATATGCGGTCGGCAGATTAGGGGTTAAAAATATGTATTATAGTGGCGGCAATGTGGGGGGACCTCGGTTTAGAGGTACATAGGTAGTTTATGGGTGTTAGTGTACTTTAGAGCACTGTAGTTAAGAGCTTTATATACCGGCGTTAGACCATAAAGCTCTTAACTACAGCCTTTCCATATGCATTAGGAGTCTTGTCAGTAGAGGCTCTACCACTCACTTCAGCCAAGACTCTAAATACCGAAGTTAGGAAGATCCCATTGAAAAGATAGGATACGCAATTGGGGTAAGGGGATCTGCGGTATGGAAAAGTCGCGGCTTGAAAGTGAGCGGTAGACCCTTTCCTGGCTGACTCTAAATACCAGTGGGCGGCCAAAAGCAGCAGTAGGACCCCTTAACGCTGCTTTTGACGGCTAACGCAGAACTCTAAATCTAGGCGTATGTAAGATGATGTAATTATGAATACGTCACTTGTTAACCCTATATGCTGTAACTCTTGGCTATAAGAAGTGCCTTTCAACTTGCAATAAACAGAATAGCTTTTGGAATCATAGCTGCGTGGTCTGAAATCTATTCTCGTGGATATCCTCATCAAATACAGTCATTTCCAGCTGATATGGTGTGTTCCAGGCCAAGCCCTGACTGACACGGCCCCCCCTCTGAAAACAACATCTAACACACATATAGATGCATACATATACTGTAGATGTCTAAATATATATATATATATATATATATATATATATATATATATATATATATCAATGTAAATATTTGCATAGGAAATTAGCACATCTAGGCAAGATTCCCCGCTTGCTTTTTCCCAGAAATACCTCATATACAATGTTACCAATGCACAAGAGAATTCTGGGTAAGATATGCCAATTAGATATGCAAATTCTCAGGTTTTTTTGCTTCAAAATACTGTTTTAACACAGCTATCCTTTTAACAGGATTATTGCAGCAAACCAGAAATTACTCACTAGACAGCCTGTTTCGTTCTTTTTGGAACTCATCAGTAGGAGATAGATTTCTGGTTGCCTCATTGGTAAAGCTATTTTCAAGGTTAAACTAAAATTCATTAAAATTATGGGGGGAGATAAAAAAAACTGAAATTAAAATCCTCCATGTCTCAAAATATTTGCATACGAAATTAGCCCATCTAGGCAAGATTCCCCACTTGCTTTTTCCCAGAAATACCTCATCTACAATGTTACCAATGCACAAGAGAATTCTGGGTAAGATATGCAAATTAGATATGCAAATTCTCAGTTTTTTATTTTCTCTTGTGCATTGGTAACATTGTATATGAGGTATTTCTGGGAAAAGGCAAGCAGGGAATCTTGCATAGATGTGCTAATTTCCTATGCAAATATTTACATTGATTTAATTTTGAGACATGGAGGATTTTAATTTCAGTTTTTTATCTCCCCCCATAATTTTAATGAATTTTGGTTTAACCTTGAAAATAGCTTTACCAATGCAGCAACCTGAAATCTATCTCCTACTGGTGATGAGTTCCAAAAAAAATGAAACAGGCTGTCTAGTGAGTGATTTCTGGTTTGCTGCAATAATCCTGTTTAAAGGATAGCTGTGTTAAAACAGTATTTTGAAGCAAAAAAACTGAGAATTTGCATATCTTACCCAGAATTCTCTTGTGCATTGGTAAAATTGTATATGAGGTATTTCTGGGAAAAAGCAAGTGGGGAATCTTGCCTAGATGGGCTAATTTTCTATGCAAATATTTACATTTATTGAATTTTGAGACATGGAGGATTTTAATTTCAGTTTTTTATCTCCCCATATAATTTTAATGAATTTTGATTTAACCTTGAAAATAGCTTTACCAATGCAGCAACCAGAAATCTATCTTCTACTGATGAGTTCCAAAAAGAACGAAACAGGCTGTCTAGTGAGTGATTTCTCGTTTGCTGCAATAATCCTGTTAAAAGGATAGCTTTGTTAAAACAGTATTATGAAGCAAAAAAACCTGAGAATTCGCATATCTAATTGGCATATCTTACCCAGAATTCTCTTGTGCATTGGTAACATTGTATATGAGGTATTTCTGGGAAAAAGCAAGCCGGAATCTTGCCTAGATGTGCTAATTTCCTATGCAAATATTTACATTGATTTAATTTTGAGACATGGAGGATTTTAATTTCAGTTTTTTATCTCCCCCCATAATTTTAATGAATTTTATATATATATATATATATATATATATATATATATATATATATATATATATATATATATATATATATATATAATTATTTATATTTATGTACATACTGTATGCATTTATATGTGTATATATGCAATTTCAGACATATATACACATATGAACACTTAACTACATATGTATACGCAGTGTTCTCCACAGGACCTGATGCACCTCCCGGCTGATTTTACTGACCACCTGGCTAAAATTTTAGCCATAATTAAGCTAAAATTATCTAATATTAAAAAAAATGATTGTACAAATGATCATTAAATACATTTTTCTTAAATTATGCAATTAATTTGTGCTTTGGATAAATTATATAATATTAAAAAATATTGAACAGCCCCCTCCCAGCTACTTCCTAATGCCACCCGGTTTGCAATATTTCTACTTTTTGCGCTCCATTGAAGTCTACAGGGGAATTCATGAACATGGTTGTAATATTTAAACTTTTTACTTTCAATTTGTAATATGCGTACAAAAAGGTTACTTCAAGAGAATTTATCGCTCGAGCAGGAGTGCTAAATAAATCGCCACTTGTAATCTAGTCTATAATGTACTTTTACCAACCAAATCCCTGTGTGTTTGTTTCTATCACTTAATTTTTCAAATATCTGATTTGAAGTACTGCTCTGAGATCAAGAGCGGGTGATTCTCTTTCAAATAAGGGGCAAGATTACATATTCGGCGTTGCCCGCAAAAGCCAGGGATGTCGTTTTTTACGCGGTTTTGGTATCATATATATGGTGCTGCATGTAAATGCAGCACGTATATTTCACCCGTCGCCCACAATTTTTACTCCTATAAGCTAACATAGAACCGCGTTGCAAATCGGTATCACATATTCAGCACAAGGACTTACATGGCGAAAATGGAGAAATTTTACTCAATTTTCACCTTGCCACACATAGGCAGGCACAGCAAGCCTTGCACTGAAAATGTGAGCAGCGTAACTGCCTGAAAATATAACCTAATATCTAACGCATGCGCAATATCTATCTACCTGTCAACCGCAATCCTCCCCAGCAATAACTAATAAATGGCTAGATTACGAATTTTGCGTTATGAGTGAAAAAGCAGCGTTATGGGTCTTTTTCACTACCGCTGGTATTATAAGTTTTGCAGGTATATCTGTACAGCACACTTTTTTGACCGTAACGCAACGTAACTACCGCAGCTTTCAAAAAGTCTTTTTTCAATGGGACTTCCATAGCGCCGGTATTACGAGTTTGCCTGGGAGGTCAAAAAGTGAGCGGTATAGCCTATACCGTCAAGATCCATACCGTAAACTGAAAGTCAGTAGTTATGGGTTTTGCACTACAAAGCTGTAACAAAACTCATAACTAAAGTGCTAAAAAGTACACTAACACCCATAAACTACCTATTAAACCCTAGATCAAGGCCCTCCCGCATTGCAAACACTAAAATAAAATTATTAACCCCTAATCTGCCGCTCCAGACATCGCCGCCACTATAATAAACATATTAACCCCTAAACTGCCGTACTCCCGCATCGCAAAAACTAGTTAAATATTATTAACCCCTAATCTGCTGTACCTAACATCGTTGCAACCTACATTACTGTTATTAACCCCTAATCTGCTACCCCCAAAATCGCAGCCACTATACTAAAGTTATAAACCCCTAAACCTAACCCTACGTCTAACCCTAACTTTACTGTAATTAAAATAAATCTAAATAAAAATTACTATCATTAACTAAATAATTCCTATTTAAAACTAAATACTTACCTGTAAAATAAACCCTAAGCTAGCTACAATATAACTAATAGTTACATTGTTTCTATCTTAGGTTTTATTTTTATTTAACAGGCAAGTTTGTATTTATTTTAACTAGGTAGACTAGTTAGTAAATAGTTATTACCTAGCTAAAATAAATGCAAATTTACCTGTAAAATAAAACCTAACCTGTCTTACACTAACACCTAACCTTACACTACAATTAAATAAATTACATTAATTAAAAACAATTAACTAAATTACAAAAAAAACCCACTAAATTACACAAAATAAAAAAGAAATGATCAAATATTTAAACTAATTACACCTAATCTAATAGCCCTATGAAAAAAAGCCCCCCAAAATAAAAAACCCTAGCCTAAACTAAACTGCCAATAGCCCTTAAAAGGGCCTTTTGTGGGGCATTGCCCCAAATAAATCAGCTCTTTTATCTGTAAATAAAAATACAAATACCCTGCAACAGTAAAACCCACCACCCACACAACCAACCCCCCAAATAAAAATCTAAAAAAACCTAAGCTCTCCATTGCCTTGAAAAGGGCATTTGGATGGGTATTGCCCTTAATAGGGAATTTAGCTCTTTTTCAGCCCAAACCCCTAATCTAAAATTAAAACCCATCCAATAAACCCTTAAAAAAACCTAACACTAACCCCCTCCCTCACTTGTTCCTGTAGCATAGTGGCCCATCACTCCCCTACCTTACCAAAAAAAAATCTGTAGCATAGGGAGCCCCCCTTCCTGTGATTTGCCACTCGCCTGCCTCCTTCCTTCTCATCACCACAAACTGATACAGACAGTGACATAGAGTGTCACTATCTGTATTGGCAATCTGCCTTCATATGGTAAAGGATGAACTATCAGTTCTTCCTTACCATATGAAGGCAGATGCCTTCTGCCTCTGGCTGTAGTCTTTGCTGTCAAAGCTGACAGCAAGAACCATAGCATGAGTCAGAAGGTTGGACGTACGTACTACATCTTCAGAGTACGCTAGGCAAAGTACTTGTGAAGTAGTACCTATGTCCAAATGGCTTAAGGGGCTTAAAAAACGTTATAATTTACTTCCATTATCTAGTTTGTTTCATTCTCTTGGTATCCTTTGTTGGAAAGCATACCTAGGTAGGCTTAGGAGCAGCAATGCACTGCTGGGAGATAGCTGCTTACTGTTTGCTGCCTCTTGTCATCAGGAGAAAACTGCCAATGTTTGGCCCAGAGGGCAAGTTCAATCAAGTGTCCATGGTCCAGCAAGTCTGACTCTTGTCATATTTTATATTTAAAGAACAGGGGAAGCAAAATAAATATATAAAATGTAAAAACTACCCATTTAGCAATATTTTACATTATACAAAAATGATACTGCTAGGCAGAGAAATGTAAAGATACGGTGGTTCCGGAGAACAATAATGTGCATTAAAAAAAGAGAGACTTGCTTTGGAGCACTGTGCTCAGGGTACGGGCAGAGGGATAGTGCAACCTTAGAGTACAGATACCATAAATTACAGATACCCTGAAATACTGTATAACCAACTGTAAGGATCATTTTCCTTAACAAGAGAAAAGTATTTTTAGATGTATAAAGTAGCGAGAAATGCATTGATGGTCAGACATACAGGGTCATAATTAGTCACACACATACAGATTTTGATGCACACTTACACATGGGTGGCACTTGCATGTATATGTACAGGGATACACACACATATATATACACAGGTTCACACACACAAGGTAACATTTACAAAAAAGTGCAGTGTCATATTCTCACACATGGGTCAAATACACCCATACCCAAGCACACATAAGGTCACATCAGCACACAACAGCCTTTGTACATGAACACATCACAAATGGACACATACAGGGTCGTACACACATGATCATAATTACTGGATCAATTTTACATATGCAGTGCCTCCAAACAATATCACATTTACTTCCAAGAACACATCCAAATATACACACACTCACACACACAGGGGCAGAACTACCATTGGTGCAGCAGGTACCCAAGTGCTGGGGGGACCCATAGCAGCCAGTCTATACATAGGCATGTGCATAATTTATTCAATCCTAATGCAGGGGAACCTTTTATTATTGCAATTGCAGGTCTATTTATCTATCTATCCTCAAAATCATTATACAGAGTCGCATGTATATTATTACTGTTGCAGACTACTGAGTTACCTTTGGGGGTCCCGAAAAAAAAAAATTTGCACCAGGGCCCTCTGCTGAGTAGGTCCGCTTCTGCACACATACACACACACACACAAAGGGTCACATACACGATCATAATAACATACAGTAACATGTACACACAGGGACACATACACACAGTAAAATGTACTCTGGGTCACATACAACGGGTTATATTTACATAGGAAATACACACGTACAAATACAATCACACATAGGTAATGTTTATATACAGTGACACCCAGGGTAACGTTTACATACAGACAGTCGCATTTACCTGCAGCGTCTCATACGTGTCCTCGCTTACATACACATAGGGGCCAATTTATCAAGGGCTGAATGGCCCCTGTTTCTGCGCGACCCTTCAGGCTCGCTGGAAACAGTAGTTAGGAAGCAGCAGTCTTAAGACTGCTGCTCCTTAACTGGTCCGCTGCCTCTGAGGCTACAGACATCAGTCCCCCGGATCGTGTTGATTGACACCCCCTGCTAGCGGAATCTGCAGGGGGCGGTATTGCACAAGTAGTTCATCAGAACTGCTTGTTCAATGTTTAATGCCGACATCGTATGCTGTCCGCATTCAGCGATGTCTGTCAGATATTGGTAAATCGGCCCCATACTGTCAAAGTTACACGCAGTTTCACTCACACAAACAGGGTCACATGCACACATAGTTTATCACTTAAAAATGCTCTTTTTATCTCACATTTGGGTTATAGCATTGATAGAATATACAGTTTATTTGAACATAAGTGTGTTTTATAATAAGCAATATACTTATATTTAAAAAAAAATAAAAAAATATATATATATATATATATATATATATATATATTTACTTACATATTTACATATACAGGTATGTACACAAATTGTGACTATAAACTAAACAAATCTTACTGTAGTAGATTGGACTAAGTTTCCTTATAGTCCCTATAGTCACAGCATGTCATCTTAATGTTGCTGAAATTATGGGAATATTTTAATGCAACCCCCAGACATAGCAACCCCCAGACATGGCAAGCAATAAAATTGAACTGAATGGGGAGGAGTATAACCGGACACTTGATCATAATAAAAAGACATAAGATGATTGTATGAAGGGAGGAGTATAACCGGACACTTGATCATAATAAAAAGACATAAGATGATTGCATGAAAGGAGGAGTATAACCGGACACTTGATCATAACAAAAAGACATAAGATTATTGCATAAGGGGAGGAGTATAACCGGACACTTGATCATAATAAAAATACATAAGATGATTACATGAAGGGAGGAGTATAACCAGACACTTGATCATAACAAAAAGACATAAGATGATTGCATAAGGGGAGGAGTATAAACAGACACTTGATCATAACAAAATGACATAAAATGATTACAATAATTATTACAGTTTAGCTGACGTCATGCATGTGGTAGGTACCTTCAGTTAAAACAATTGTGATACGTATAATTTACCATCACATTAATCCAGTGAATGGATAACCACCAGAGGCAGGACATTAAGTTCTGAATGCTGCAGCTACTTCCTGGTCTTTAGTCACCGAGCAGCTCCATCCCTTCAATTGGCTAAGCTTCTCTAGCTGCTGGAAATACAGGCGTGAATGCAGTGAAGCAGCACACAGCAGCTCAAACTGAATCTATATATAACTGAATATATATAGAATATATATATATTTCTCTTGTAAGGTGTATCCAGTCCACGGATCATCCATTACTTGTGGGATATTCTCATTCCCAACAGGAAGTTGCAAGAGGACACCCACAGCAGAGCTGTCTATATAGCTCCTCCCCTAACTGCCATACCCAGTCATTCTCTTGCAACTCTCAACAAACATGGAGGTAGTAAGAGAGAAGTGGTGAAATGTAGCTGTTATTTTGCTTCAATCAAAAGTTTATTATTTTTAAATGGTACCGGAGTTGTACTATTTTGTCCCAGGCAGAAAATAGAAGAAGAATCTGCCTGTGATTTCTATGATCTTAGCAGGTTGTAACTAAGATCCATTGCTGTTCTCACACATGACTGAAGAGAGAGATGACTTCAGCGGGGGAATGACGTGCAGGTTATCCTGCTATGAGGTATGTGCAGTTAAGATTTTTCTAGAAGATGTGAATGCTAGAAAATGCTGCTGATGCCAAATTTATGTAAGGTAAGCCTGAATACAGTGATTTAATAACGACTGGTATCATGCTTACTTTCTGAGGTAATACAATATAAAACGTTTGCTGACATGTTTAAACATTTTTATATATACTTTGGTGATAAAACTTTATTGGGGCCTAGTTTTTTCCACATGGCTTGCTTAAATTTGCCTAGAAACAGTTTCCTGAGGCTTTCCACTGTGTTACTAGGACCACAGCAAGGCTGTGGCAGTTTGGTGTGACTGTTAAAAAACGTTTTTTTGATCCGTTTTTTGAACTAAGGGGTTAATCATCCATTTGCAAGTGGGTGCAATGCTCTGTTAGCTTATTATACACACTGTAAAAATTTCGTTTGATTTACTGCCTTTTTTTACTGTTTTTCAAATTCTGACAAAATTTGTTTCTCTTAAAGGCACAGTACCGTTTTTATATTTGCTTGTTAACTTGATTTAAAGTGTTTTCCAAGCTTGCTAGTCTCATTGCTAGTCTGTACAAACATGTCTGACATAGAGGAAACTCCTTGTTCATTATGTTTAAAAGCCATGGTGGAACCCCCTCTTAGAATGTGTACCAAATGTACTGATTTCACTTTAAGCAATAAAGATCATATTCTGTCTTTAAAAAATTTATCACCAGAGGAATCTGACGAGGGGAAAGTTATGCCGACTAACTCTCCCCACGTGTCAGATCCTTTGACTCCCGCTCAAGGGACTCACGCTCAAATGGCGCCAAGTACATCTAGGGCGCCCATAGCGTTTACTTTACAAGACATGGCGGCAGTCATGGATAATACACTGTCAGCGGTATTAGCCAGACTACCTGAATTTATAGGAAAGCGAGATAGCTCTGGAGTTAGACGAAATACAGAGCATACTGACGCTTTAAGAGCTATGTCTGATACTGCCTCACAATATGCAGAAGCTGAAGAAGGAGAGCTTCTTTCTGTGGGTGATGTTTCTGACTCAGGGAAGATGATGCAACCTGATTCTGATATCTCTACATTTAAATTTAAGCTTGAACACCTCCACGTGTTACTCAGGGAGGTTTTAGCTGCTCTGAATGACTGTGATACAATTGCAGTGCCAGAGAAATTGTGTAGACTGGATAAATACTATGCAGTGCCGGTGTGCACTGATGTTTTTCCAATACCTAAAAGGTTTACAGAAATTATTACTAAGGAATGGGATAGACCAGGTGTGCCGTTCTCTCCCACTCCTATTTTTAGAAAAATGTTTCCAATAGACGCCACCACACGGGACTTATGGCAGACAGTTCCTAAGGTGGAGGGAGCAGTTTCTACTCTAGCAAAGCGTACTACTATCCCTGTCGAGGACAGTTGTGCTTTCTTAGATCCAATGGATAAAAAGTTAGAGGGTTACCTTAAGAAAATGTTTATTCAACAAGGTTTTATCCTACAGCCTCTTGCATGCATTGCTCCTGTCACTGCTGCTGCGGCGTTCTGGTTTGAGTCTCTGGAAGAGGCTTTACAGGTAGCGACTCCATTGGATGACATACTTGACAAGCTTAGAGCACTTAAGCTAGCCAATTCTTTTGTTTCTGATGCCATTGTTCATTTGACTAAACTAATGGCTAAGAATTCTGGTTTTGCTATCCAGGCACGCAGAGGGCTATGGCTTAAATTTGTCCCCTCTACTAAATCTGGATCAAGAGACCAGGGATTCTCTTCTCTGGTGGCTATCTCGGGTCCATCTGTCCAAAGGTATGACCTTTCGCAGGCCAGATTGGACAATTGTAATGACAGATGCCAGCCTTCTAGGTTGAGGTGCAGTCTGGAACTCCCTGAAGGCTCAGGGATCGTGGACTCAGGAGAAGTCACTCCTTCCAATAAACATTCTGGAACTAAGAGCGATATTCAATGCTCTTCAGGCTTGGCCTCAGCTAGTGACAATGAGGTTCATCAGATTTCAGTCGGACAACATCACGACTGTGGCTTACATCAACCATCAAGGGGGAACAAGGAGTTCCCTAGCGATGTTAGAAGTCTCAAAGATAATTCGCTGGGCAGAGATTCACTCTTGCCACCTATCAGCTATCCATATCCCAGGTGTAGAGAACTGGGAGGCGGATTTTCTAAGTCAACAGACTTTTCATCCGGGGGAGTGGGAACTCCATCCGGAGGTGTTTGCACAATTGGTTCATCGTTGGGGCAAACCAGAACTGGATCTCATGGTGTCTCGCCAGAACGCCAAGCTTCCTTGTTACGGATCCAGGTCCAGGGACCCCAAGGCAACGCTGATAGATGCTCTAGCAGCGCCTTGGTCCTTCAACTTGGCTTATATGTTTCCACCGTTTTCCTCTGCTCCCTCGTTTGATTGCCAAGATCAAGCAGGAGAGAGCATCAGTGATCTTGATAGCGCCTGCGTGGCCACGCAGGACTTGGTATGCAGATCTAGTGGACATGTCATCTTTTCCACCATGGACTCTGCCGCTGAGACAGGAACTTCTACTTCAAGGTCCTTTCAACCATCCAAATCTAATTTCTCTGAGGCTGACTGCCTGGAGATTGAACGCTTGATTTTATCAAAGCGTGGTTTCTCCGAGTCAGTCATTGATACCTTAATTCAGGCACAAAAGCCTGTCACCAGGAAAATCTATCATAAGATATGGCGTAAATATCTTTATTGGTGTGAATCCAAAAGCTATTCATGGAGTAAGGTCAGGATTCCCAGGATATTATCTTTTCTCCAAGAAGGATTGGAGAAAGGATTGTCAGCTAGTTCCTTAAAGGGACAGATTTCTGCGCTATCTATTCTATTGCACAAGTGTCTGGCGGATGTCCCAGACGTTCAGCCATTTTGTCAGGCTTTAGTTAGAATCAAGCCTGTGTTTAAACCTGTTGCTCCACCTTGGAGCTTAAATTTGGTTCTTAAAGTTCTTCAGGGGGTTCCGTTTGAACCTCTTCATTCCATAGATATCAAACATTTATCTTGGAAAGTTCTTTTTTTGGTAGCTATTTCCTCAGCTCGTAGAGTTTCCGAGTTATCTGCCTTACAATGTGATTCTCCTTATCTGATCTTCCATGCAGATAAGGTAGTTCTGCGTACCAAACCTGGGTTTTTACCTAAGGTGGTATCTAATAAGAATATCAATCAAGAGATTGTTGTTCCGTCTTTGTGTTCTAATCCTTCTTCAAAGAAGGAACGTCTATTACACAATCTGGACGAGGTTCATGCTTTAAAGTTTTACTTACAAGCTACTAAAGATTTTCGTCCAACATCTGCTTTGTTTGTTGTCTACTCTGGACAGAGGAGAGGTCAAAAGGCTTCTGCAACCTCTTTTTCTTTTTGGCTAAGAAGCATAATCTGCTTAGCCTATGAGACTGCTGGCCAGCAGCCTCCAGAAAGGATTACAGCTTATTGTACTAGAGCTGTGGCTTCCACATGGGCCTTTAAAAATGAGGCTTCTGTTGAACAGATTTGCAAGGCGGCGACTTGGTCTTCGCTTCATACTTTTTCAAAATTCTACAAATTTGATACTTTTGCTTCTTCGGAGGCTATTTTTGGGAGAAAGGTTTTACAGGCAGTGGTACCTTCCATTTAAGTACCTGCCTTGTCCCTCCCTTCATCCGTGTACTTTAGCTTTGGTATTGGTATCCCACAAGTAATGGATGATCCGTGGACTGGATACACCTTACAAGAGAAAACATAATTTATGCTTACCTGATAAATTTATTTCTCTTGTGGTGTATCCAGTCCACGGCCCGCCCTGTCATTTTAAGGCAGGTATTTTTTAATTTTAAACTACAGTCACCACTGCACCCTATGGTTTCTCCTTTCTCTGTTTGTTTTCGGTCGAATGACTGGATATGGCAGTTAGGGGAGGAGCTATATAGACAGCTCTGCTGTGGGTGTCCTCTTGCAACTTCCTGTTGGGAATGAGAATATCCCACAAGTAATGGATGATCCGTGGACTGGATACACCACAAGAGAAATAAATTTATCAGGTAAGCATAAATTATGTTTTATATATATATATATATATATATATATATATATATATATATATATATATATATATATCACACAGAGAAAACCCAGCACTCACTTACAAGCTCTCAGCTAAGATTTAAAAGCAAAAATGGAAAGGTTAGTCACCGCATCTGGCCAAATGGGACAAGCTCAGGTACCACGTCAAGGTCCTCTCCAATACCTGAGACCCTAAAACAGCCACACAATGCAAGCTTTCAAATCCAAACAAACTGAAAACAAAAAAAGGGTGCACAGGAATATGTAATCACCCTAGACATATACAAAACACGGAAGGGAACTGAACTCTCATACCGGACCGGGTACACATCCTATGACCCTGCAACATGCTCAGCCCTGGGTGCCACTGGCACTCACAGGAAGCTGTGCTGTCCCCAGAGCCACAAGCAGTTAACCCCAGACAGGTCTGGGTGCAAGAACCATAGGGAAAATTACAAAACAAATTAATACAACACACAGAGAAAACCCAGCACTCACTTACAAGCTCTCAGCTAAGATTTAAAAGCAAAAATGGAAAGGTTAGTCACCGCATCTGGCCAAATGGGACAAGCTCAGGTACCATGTCAAGGTCCTCTCCAATACCTGAGACCCTAAAACAGCCACACAATGCAAGCTTTCAAATCCAAACAAACTGAAAACAAAAAAAGGGTGCACAGGAATATGTAATCACCATAGACATATACAAAACACGGAAGGGAACTGCACTCTCATACCGGACCGGGTACACATCCTATGACCCTGCAACATGCTCAGCCTTGGGTGCCACTGGCACTCACAGGAAGCTGTGCTGTCCCCAGAGCCACAAGCAGTTAACCCCAGACAGGTCTGGGTGCAAGAACCATAGGGAAAATTACAAAACAAATTAATACAACACACAGAGAAAACCCAGCACTCACTTACAAGCTCTCAGCTAAGATTTAAAAGTAAAAATGGAAAGGTTAGTTACCGCATCTGGCCAAATGGGACAAGCTCAGGTACCACGTCAAGGTCCTCTCCAATACCTGAGACCCTAAAACAGCCACACAATGCAAGCTTTCAAATCCAAACAAACTGAAAACAAAAAAAGGGTGCACAGGAATATGTAATCACCCTAGACATATACAAAACACGGAAGGGAACTGCACTCTCATACCGGACCGGGTACACATCCTATGACCCTGCAACATGCTCAGCCCTGGGTGCCACTGACACTCACAGGAAGCTGTGCTGTCCCCAGAGCCACAAGCAGTTAACCCCAGACAGGTCTGGGTGCAAGAACCATAGGGAAAATTACAAAACAAATTAATACAACACACAGAGAAAACCCAGCACTCACTTACAAGCTCTCAGCTAAGATTTAAAAGCAAAAATGGAAAGGTTAGTCACCGCATCTGGCCAAATGGGACAAGCTCAGGTACCACGTCAAGGTCCTCTCCAATACCTGAGACCCTAAAACAGCCACACAATGCAAGCTTTCAAATCCAAACAAACTGAAAACAAAAAAAGGGTGCACAGGAATATGTAATCACCCTAGACATATACAAAACACGGAAGGGAACTGCACTCTCATACCGGACCGGGTACACATCCTATGACCCTGCAACATGCTCAGCCCTGGGTGCCACTGGCACTCACAGGAAGCTGTGCTGTCCCCAGAGCCACAAGCAGTTAACCCCAGAGTGCAGTCCCCTTCCGTGTTTTGTATATGTCTAGGGTGATTACATATTCCTGTGCACCCTTTTTTTGTTTTCAGTTTGTTTGGATTTGAAAGCTTGCATTGTGTGGCTGTTTTAGGGTCTCAGGTATTGGAGAGGACCTTGACGTGGTACCTGAGCTTGTCCCATTTGGCCAGATGCGGTGACTAACCTTTCCATTTTTGCTTTTAAATCTTAGCTGAGAGCTTGTAAGTGAGTGCTGGGTTTTCTCTGTGTGTTGTATTAATTTGTTTTGTAATTTTCCCTATGGTTCTTGCACCCAGACCTGTCTGGGGTTAACTGCTTGTGGCTCTGGGGACAGCACAGCTTCCTGTGAGTGCCAGTGGCACCCAGGGCTGAGCATGTTGCAGGGTCATAGGATGTGTACCCGGTCCGGTATGAGAGTGCAGTTCCCTTCCGTGTTTTGTATATAACGGTGGATATATTGTATATATATCCACCGTTCCAGAAAAAAGACAGCACTCACTGGTCTTAAAAAAGTAAAAATTTACTTTTAATCATGTAAAGGGTAATAAGGCAGGCACAGAGAATATATATATATATATATTTTCTCTGTGCCTGCCTTATTACACCAATTGTAACGGCCCAGGTCCCCCCGGCTCAGTCCGCCTCTGCTTGTCATTAGCTCACCCGATGTGTTCAGCAAACTCCAAGTAGTGCATTCACTGCATTGCTGACCCTTCAACAAAGGATACCAAGAGAATGAAGGACATTTTATAATGCAAGCAAATTCGAAAGTTTTTTTAAAATGGTATGCTCTATATGAATCTTGAAATAAATATTATGAGTTTCGTGTTCCTGTAAAGATAATCATTAAACAACTGGGTGATATGCTATTTACAATTAACGCATCAACCAAATAGATGCAATTTTAAAAATTGACAGATTTACTTTTTTCTGTTAGTATCCTTTGTGGAAAAGCATACATAGGTAGGCTTAGGTGCCTGCCAGAAGTGTTTTATGTATAACATTATAAACACTGCTAAGAGTGTTGATATTAGTAGTAAATTGGATTTATTTTAACATTATGACCTATCTGAATTATTAAAGTCAAATTTTTACTTTCATGTCCCTTTAAAGTTCTCATTACAGAGTCATAAAGCAGTTACAATACAGGGTCCAGTGCCCCCAGTTCATATTCTAGTATGTACTTCTAATAAAGGGACACCAAACCCAAATTTTTTCTTTCGTGATTCAGATAGAGCATGCAATTTTAAGCAACTTTTTAATTTACTCCTATTATAAAATTTTCTTCATTCTCTTGGTAACTTTATTTGAAAAGCAAGAATGTAAGTTTAGATGTCGGCCCATTTTTGGTGAACAACCTGGGTTGTTCTTGCTGATTGGTGGATAATTTCACCCACCAATAAACAAGTGCTGTCCAGAGGTCTGAACCAAAAATTGGATGGCTTCTTAGCTTAGATGCCTTCTTTTTCAAATAAAGATAGCAAGAGAACGAAGAAAAATTAATAATAGGAGTAAATTAGAAAGTTGCTTAAAATTACATGCTCTATCTAAACCATGGAAGAAAAAAATTGGGTTCAGTGTCCCTTTAAAGCTTTCAGAGAAGATGAACACAATTTGCTACAATTGTTTTTCAATGGTTAAAATAATGAGCCAATCTCAACACTTGTTTGAGAAGATTCCATTGTTTTGAAGTTCTTGATCTAATTTGTTTTGCTATGTCTAATTAGGGCTGGTATGCAGTAGGGTTAGGCTTGTAAAGTCTGCAGTGTGCACTAATGACCTATTCTCACTTAGCTATTCTCAGAATTGGAAAACACGCAATGCAAATACTTAACCCCTTAATGACAGATGACGGCTGTCTTTAGCACTTACAGCGCTGTAATACTGTGGCAGTGAGACATGCAAAATAGTGTTGTCTCACCCCTTGTGATGGGTAATGTACGGGGTATGTTGGTGTTCTTAAGTGGTTAAATTACACAGGCTAAATAAATATAGAAAAAAATTGCAAAGCTACATTTTTACCAAGACAGGCAGCAACTCAGGTAAGAAGCTAGAGGTCATCATAGTCAAAGTAGCTCCCTTCCCCAATTGGGAAGAAGATTTTTGCTGCTGTCTCTTGTTTACATAGCTTTTCTTTAGCCAATGCTGCAGTATTGAAATGTTTCATTATAGATGGAGGTTTTAAAAGGAAAAATAGAGGTAAAGAAGCTATTTGTAAGCATTGTAAAATTGATAATTATGATTACTTTAAAGAGGAGAACATTATAGAGTACAATGCCCTGTTAAATTCCTACTTGGGGACTGTGGGCATTGCAGTTGCAAGGCTTATGGCTCAAAAGTGGAATTTTTACTGTACGTTTAGTCTCTTTGCAGGGTTTAAACAAATAAAAACACTGGAGTAATTAATGTAAAAATGGCATGCAATAAAGCATTAGCGCATGTAAAGTGATATATGAGAGAGCTAGCAAAAAATGCAACTACTAAATATAAGTAATAATATACCATCAAAATAATATAGGGTGAATAATTTCAGAGATAATTACAGTTATAGAGGTGTGCACCGCTGCTATCTTACATATAAGATATTGTTTGCCTGATGATGCATTTCAGGGTTCCACTCCTTCATTAGGTGTATCAAATCATCATACACCTGATGGAGTGGGACCCTAAAATGCATTGTGGATCCCAGTCTGGCCAGGTAATAGTAGTTGTTTTATTACTTTCCTAAATTTAAGCATGTGTATGTACAGAGATTGGACAAAATAATGGGAACACTATTATTATAGTGGTTAATATTATTAGAGTAGTATATAGTGGGAAAAAAAAAATTTGTGATTATCTTCTTCTTGTTCTCTAGGAGGTTGCATGCCAGTGTAGTACAAGTTGTGTTCAGCAGAAGTTAGTACTAGCGGTGAAATAGTTTGACTTGTCAGACTTTCAAAGAAGACAAATTATGGGAGCCCATTTAGCAAGAGCATCTGTCACCATAATGGCAAAATTGTTTGGTGTTTCAAGTTGAACCATCTCCACATGGCAAAACTTCATTGGCGAAGGGCAAAAACCAAAATTGAATGATAGGAACTGTCAAACAACAAAGATTGTGCCCAAACAACACAAAACTACTACAGCAAAAGTGACAGCTGAACTCAATATCCACCTTGAAGATCCTGTTTCCATAAAACCAGTCCATAAAGAACTTCACAAAGCTAACAGTCATGGTTTTACTAAACATTTAATCACAGGAACCAATGCTAAAATACGAAAAAGATGGTGTCATGAACATAAAACCTGGTCAGGCGAAAACTGGATCTGAGTCATTATTCCCAACAGCAGATTAGATTTATGTATAGAAACCCTCAAGTTTGTGTTCAACTCAAACATGACGGTTCATCTGTGATGATTTTGGTAGCCATATCTTGGTATTCAGCTGTCCCCATCATTACCCTAAATGGTTGAGTTGCTGCTAACAAGTACTTGGACATTTTAGGTGATAAGGCGTATACTATGGTCCAAATTTTACAACAATAATGTAATTTTCAACATCTGCCCGGGGCAGCTCAATCACAGGACTTGAATATCGTTGAACTTCTGTGGACAGTTTTGGGCAGCAGAGTGAGAAGCAGATTTCCTCCTCCAACATCTCTAAAGCAACTGGCAGATGCTCTAATAGATAAGTGGTACAAAATTATACTGGAGACTATTCAAAAGTTGTATGAATCTATTCCAAGAGGCTTGAAATCTGTATAAAAGGCAAACAGTGGTCCAACACCTTATTGATAACTAAATATTGCCTATTAAATTTCCCAGTTGTTCGCATTATTTTGTCCAACCCGTCCGTGTATGTATATATGTGTGTAAAGGTATATGTGTATGTATGTGTATATGTGTGCACACATACATACATACACATACATATGTACACACATATTGTATATACATAGATACATACAAATCCACACACAAAAAAATACACTTTGGAGCCCTTCCCAATCCAACACTTAGACAAATAAGCATGTTCGCCCTTCCTCCCATACTCATATATAAACACAACAGGGATTTAGCTTCAAACAGTTCCCAAGGCACACAGTAAACATCGTAATTTAAATTAGCGGACCCTACCGCTTACTCAGAAATCTGATCAGCCACATAGAGCCGGCTATAGCTCACTGTTCTCCAGGAGTACAGAGTGAGTCATGAATGATATGATATATGCTGACAGCTCCACTGGGTATTCATCTAGGTGCCCAAGACATCCAATCCCACAGTCCCAGAACATGTGAACAAGCTGTAAACCAGTCCCAGCGCCGCCATCACCACTCTAGGAAAACAGTGATCTCCTTCAAATCGCTAAGTGATAAGAACAGAAAACAACAAAGTTCTTCCAGGAGGGAATATATAAAAACTTCAAAATGTATTAGTAAACAAAATGAAACATAGGAAATATATCAATTAATATTTTAGACATGCATTTTGGTAACACTTTACTTTAGGTCTCCAGCTGCACTAAATGTTTCAGCTCTATTAGGTTTTGTGCTCGCATATAACTCTCTTCTTATAATATGAGCGAGGATAGTTCAGCCTGCGCTATCTATTGGAAGTATAAAAATGTAAAAAGATGTAAGTAGTGTTAAGATTATATACTAAATCTTTTTTACAATTGACTTGTAATGCCAGAGTCTCAGCTATTCTTAACACAGGGTTTCAATATGGATATCGCTCCACTTGTAATCTAGGCCAATGTACGTCATAATGTGAATAGTCTGCACTGCAAGAAATCTGTCTTTTCTATATTTTTAAATGTGAAACGTCCCTTTGACCATCAGAGGTCGATTGCAGTGCTAGAACATTTAAGGGCCTACACAGCAAGCAATGCATTTAGAAAAATCATATTTATATTTATATTTCAGTTTAGAATATACTGAACCTACTGAATCTATTTCAATTTGTACATTTAATTAAAAAAATCTATTTAGAGTAATATTTACATAAAAACGTGGATATTTTACATTTAAAGAGATGATTCTAACCTAAAAGGGATCAGTTATTAAAGAAAGCATTCTACTTCCTATTTGCAGCTTCAGATTATTTATTGTAATGAATTATTTCATTTTACCAGTAGGTGGAGCTCCAATTTTGCATTTATTTGTTTAGCATATTGGAATGTTTTCCTTTTCTCATGAATCGATAAACAAAATTAAATTATTTAAAATATTGTATGAATCTAAAGTTTTATATCACTGACAAAAATAAATAATACAAAATAAACATTTTAGGCCTCTGTGTATTTAGAATAAGGAGATGTATATAAATATCCAATGGCCTTAGCACAAATGTATCCACTAATTTATGCATAGTAATTTGAAGACTGCTCTTAATTAGTAAATAAAGCAAGCAACACCTGTTGTTTACTTTAGGCCACAGCTGGGCACAGAATATATTAGTTATGCACTCGCTTCAGCACCATATAAACTAAAATTAGAACATACCTATGTAAAAACAAATCTATACATTTTCCACTTGTACTTGAAAGTCATACAGTTCCATACCATATTGTCCACAAGTTCAAAACCTGTAGAATGTAGGAAGTGAACCTTGGGCTTCTTGTAAAATGTGGTTTGCCAATACAATGTTTAATGTCCTATGCAGTGCTGCCTCCTTTGCTATAGCCATAATGTTCAGTGCCAACTCCTAGCCCCACAATGTATGTGAGAGACTTTGTTAGATTATCACCAATTCTGACGCATGCTCTAAAAGAGGTTTGTATCCCCTGCTGTAGGTCTTGATCTGTCATCTGTGCCCAAATTAATTCAAGGTTAGAGCTCCTAACATCCTTCATTTTGCAGAAAAATACTGATTTTGGAACTGTCCACCTGTTCATTTCACAAGTGAGCTTAGTAACTGCTTCACAGTATGCCAGATCCTGCCCACATCATACCCTGACTCCACTTCACGTATGCCCTGATTCTACCCAAGGTTAACCCTGCTCCAAACATGCATCTCCCCAAGCCGGTCCCAGAGGATAAAGTGATATAGTGCTCGTTCTGTATGTCTACACGCACACACAAACACACACACACACACACACGCAAACACACACACACAAACACACACACGCACATACAAACACACACACACCACCCACACACACATACACACAAACCACCCACACACACACCACCCACACACACATACAAACACACACACAAACAAACAAACACACACACACCACACACATACACACATCACCCACACAAACATACATACACCACCCACACAATATTGGGCAAGATTACAAGTAAAGCGCTAATTTAACATGTGCCTATAAACGTGAAAATCTGCCCGTTAACGGGCGCACATTTAATAACCAGCCATTACAAGTGGCTGGTTTATGCTACCACAAGCTTGCGCTCAGTGAATTATCCAGATGTCAGACCTCTGGTTAATTTAAAAAATGTCCCCATATTTGGCCCAAAATAAAGTGTTAAGTTCTTTTATTACAATAAAAATAGTAGCATATTTATTTTTTTAAATAATAATGGCACAAATCAGTTTTAAAGGGTTAAAGTGTGTGGATGTGGGGTGTTTACCTTTACATTGTGGTCTATGGGCACTGTGTTATTACTCTGCTATGCTTATATACATACTGTATATATTTATGTGTTACTATGTGTATATACACATATAAACACATAAATATATATGTATTTATATACATACATATTTTATTTTTGCTGCCCAATGCTGCGTTCCCCCCTTTGCTGCTTTGGTTGTCTGCCGTGACTATCAGCATTAGAACAAGGCTCCCATTGGAGCCTTTGGAAGCACGCTCTCATGACGCAAAGCTTCCGTGCAATGCGAATGCGAGGTCATGTTCGCATTGCACTCAACTTCAAATACCTACAGGCATTGCGTGTGCTGGTATTAAGAGTGGAGCGCAAATATTGTGCTTGCGAAAGTACAATTTTGCGTTCCACTCATAATCTAGCCGAATATGGGTCAGATTACAAGTGGAGCAATAAATATTAAAAATATAAAACGATAATGTGCGCTGGTATTACAGGTTAATCTTAATGCGAACGTGAGCTTGTGTTCGCATTGCGAGGAAGCATTGTGCTCACAATGGTGCACTTCCATAGGTGGTAAGTAGCGTAGTTAGTAGTGCAGCAATAGGCAGCATTTTGAAATATATATGTATATGACTATATACATATATATTTATATGTTCATATGTGTATAAAGAGGCACAAGAGGCAGATGGGCCGCAAGAAGGGGCAGAGGCAGATCGAACAAATACACGCTTTAAAAATTATTAACTTATCCTCTATGACACTGAGTCAGAAACACAAGTTCTGGGTTTGGGTTTAGGTTATGTTCAGAAGAATGATTTCAATTTGTTTGACACCATAGTCGATGTAAATAAAATGATAAGAGATCTTACTCTAAAAAAATTATTTTGGAAAAGGACAACACCCAGAGACTAATGACACCCCCACTAATTGTGACACAACATCTACCAACCCCTATACTAGTCAAGAGATTTTTGATTTAGTACATTTTCAAGATACATGTGATTTTATTAACTTACAGGATCTCTATATAGAGTCCACAGCTGACAAACACAGTCTTAAAACTTCACATGGAGGCTTCAAGCCGAGGTCTGTGTTCTATACCACTATGGAGTGGGGGCCTTTTTTGGAAGCTTTCCATAAAAGGATTGAAGAAGATTTGATTAGTTTATCTTTGAATCACAAAAAAACATACCCAAATCTTACCAAATCTTAGAGGTGCATAGACAACTCTATGATGAATGTGTTTATCAAAAACTCAGTAGGGACCCCACAGAATCTTTTAAAGAACAGCTTTGGGATCTACTGGACGACGGACTGGAGGAGGGTATTCTTGACTCAGACACAGCAGAGTACTTGTATGTATCTCGACCAGTGACATCGGTCTTCCATCACCTACCCAAAGTACACAAGTCTTTGGAAATGGTGAAGGGGAGACCGATAGTCTCAGCATTGGTTCCCTTTTTGAGCGATTAGCTAGCTGGGTTGAGTCCCTCCTCCAGCCCCTTGTCCTTCAGATCCCGTCCTATTTAAAGGACACAAAGCACCTTTTGAATTACCTTACTCAAGTAGAGTGGAACAAGAACTGTTCATGGCTCACCATAGATGTGGTGGGTCTTTATTCGGCCATACCCCATCAAGATGGCCTGCGGGCGGTCAAATTTTTTCTGAACAATCAAAGTAACTATGATACCCCATTAATAGCATACATCATGAGGGTATTGGATTTTCTCCTGAGTCACAACTATTTCAAATTTGAGGGTGAGTTTTTTCTGCAGAGACGTGGGACCGCCATGGGGCGAAGTTTGCCCCATCATACGCCAATATTTTCATGGCTTGGTGGGAGCCGTTCCATGTCTATGCAGAAAATAACCCCTATAGGAAATATATTAAAATATACAAAAGGTATATAGACGACCTTCTGATCGTTTGGACAGGTACAGGGCAACAAATGAGAGACTTTGTCCAGTATATCAATCAGAACAATTTGAATCTACAGTTCACTTCCCAACACGAAATTGAACAGGTTCCATATTTGGACCTCATACTTTGAGGTAATGCTGAACTAGGCCAGGTTACTACTAGTCTCTATAGGAAACCAATAATGTCCAATGCGTTGCTACATGCACGCAGTAACCATCCCAAGCACACAGGCTTTGGAGTGGCGAAGGGACAATTTATGCGCATAAAATGTAATTGCACAAGTGAAATGGATTTTTTCAAAGAGAGTGAGGTTCTAAAATTACAATTGGCTGAGAGAGGTTACTCAGGGAAAACCATCAACAGGGCCCTCCTAGAAGTAACAAGGATGGATAGGCACACTATGCTTACTCAAAGTACAAACACACAGTGCACAAACACCTTTGACAAGTCCAAACCACTTTTTGTCACTACATACAGTTCTCAGTACAAACAAATTTGTGACATAATTTCCAAACATCTTCCTATCTTGACAGCAGAGGACAGCCTCAAAGAGTATGTCAGCAAAGGCTGCAATTTTGCAGCAAGAAGGGGATGTACACTGGCCAAAATGCTGTCACCCAGTATGCTTAGGAAACCAGTAGTCAACACCAGTAGTTGGCTAAGTGTAAAAGGTCACTACAAGTGCCATTTTTCTAAATGTATTGCTTGTGGCTGTTCGAGGGTTACCAAACACTTTCAATCAAAGGTAACACAAAGAGTGTACAATCTAGCAAGCTGCACGAACTGTCGCACTTCAAATGTGATTTATTTGGTGGACTGCACCCTCTGTAACAAACAATATGAAGGGTGTTCTACTAGAGAAGTGCGAGTAAGCACAAGGGAACACCTAAATAATATTGAAAATGGTGCAGAGGTGTCAGATCTAGCCAGACATTTCATTAATATCCATGGGAAAGATGTGAATAGTTTCAAGTGGCAGATCATAGAACAGATTAAAACCCCAGAAAGAGGGGGGACACTACCAGCAAACTTCTATACCAAGAGGCCTTCTGGATTTTCCAAATGAAGACCAGAAGGCCGAATGGTTTTAATATCGATGGGGATATGATTAACTTCTGGCAGCGTGAAAAATAAATATACCCACATACACACATGAGTGATACCCAACTAATATAATTAATACAAATAGCACATGTTAGGTTACATGACACTTTTTTGGTGTCATGAAGAACAAGCATACTCACATACCTATGGGTGAGTCCCAATAAATTTAGCAAGTACTAATATGAAGTGTTAAGCCTTATGATATATTTATTTATTCATACTCCTTTTCCATAACTTTAAGTCCAATACTAAGTATATACCATTTTATATGATTAATTTTATTTATGATGGATAAGATAGGAGTAATAATGAAATTATTAACATAATTTGAGTATTTATTAGCATGAACTGTAGCCAGAAGAATCTATTAACATTCATCCAAGTTATAAGAGTATTCTTTAATACCATTTTTTGAACAGCCATTCACGTCACTTATGTATCTTATTTGTTAAGGTCTTCAAATGGAGTGACTCTATTTGTCTGATGCAGCCTGTTTTAGGATTAATCTTTATTGTGTCAGTTTATTTGCACAGCAGTGTTTGAATGTTAATATTTTTCATGTTATCAAGTTTCAATTTTGTATTGTGGTATCTTTTCCCCCTCCCCGCCCACTTTCTAATATGTGCATATCCTGTAATAGTGATGTCTTTTCATTAACTACTGACAGCTTGAGTTAATTCATGACCCTGGACACTGGCTATTTAAGCGCGTGGTTCCGGGTCATGAATATGTCTATGAGTAAGGCTTATCTGTAGCCGAAACGCGTAAGCCGGTTTGTCTTGGAGCTGTCAGGCTTCGTTATGTTTATTTTTTAACCGTTTCTAATAAAGCTAACTATATTCTTAGAAATTTGGTGCCTTGAGTCTCGCCTGGTCGCTTTGTTTGTCTATGTACACATATTAACACATATTATTATTATTATTGGTTATTTGTAGAGTGCCGTCAGATTCCGCAGTGTATAAATATATATATACTATTTGTTGTGCTCCATGGATTATTTTAAATTATGTTCCTGAATAAAGACTTTGTTTTCTTTTAAACCGACCGCTATCTGCACTTTCCTTTGCTGTGTTTATATATATATATATATATATAATCATATACATACATATATTTACATTGCGGTCAATGGGAACACACAGTTCCCATAAACTGCAATGTAAAGGCACTTTTCAGTCCCTTTTTTTTTAAAACCAAGTTTAGGCCCCAAAAACTGCCTTGTGCAGTTGTAGTTAATTAAAAAAGATGCTAAATTGTTTTAAGTTAAAAACTATAATGCCCTTTATTTTGAGGGCACTAGAAAATTAACCAGAAATCTATTTTCTTGTTTATTTTCGGAGCTCGTGGTAGCAAAAACCAGCTACTTGTAGCAGCTGGTTAATGATTGCGCTCCCACAAACGGCGAATATGTCTGCGGGAGTACAAAAATGTAGCACTCCACTTGTAATCTAGCCCTTTGTGTTTAAATAAGGAAAAACAAATTGATAATAAGGTTTTTTGACTCAGTTATTTCTTTCTTTAATTCCACCGGATGTAGTTAATCCATAAAGAAAAAGAAAGCACAGGGAGTAGTGGAGGCACTAACCAACATATAGTAAATGTAAAGTGCACATCTACTTACATTACAAAGTCATGGTGCATGGTGACTTTTAAGCGTACTGTATGTTTTACAATTAATGGTTGTAACTTGCTTGAAGACGTTGGTCTCTTTTCCTTTTGGGTCTTATTATCAAACGCACACCACTCGGAGCTACATTTCTGGCAATTGCTAGGGGTTTATTAGTATTAACGGACTTCCCTATTTGTATGTGACTTATTTTCCTTTGAGGATTGGATACCTTGACACTTTAAAGAGATTAATTTGATTCCAAATTACTCTGTTGCCAATTTTTGGGGACACTGTATTCATTATATATTTGTTTCCAACATTGTTTATTATTAAAAAAATAAAACTGGCACAACATGGGTATATTTTTAAATTAGTATATAATATGTACAGTATCTGTCTTTGTTGAGAGACACATAAGCAATATACATAATAAGCACCACAAGAAGAGAGGGCAATACACTTTCTACAAAATCCTTTTCATTTCAGCTGATTGCCTCTCTCTCTCTAAATTAATTGTCTTAGGATATTGTGTTAACATCACATGGACCCTTTGTCCACAAAGCCTGGAGATATATGATTGCATCACTACCTACAATCTCCAAGATGGTGGCGTTGAATATGAAGATGAGTAGTTTAACAAACCGACACCTGTAAGTGGTTAAAGTAAGAGAAAAGATTTAAAGATTGCTGGGGGATCAGAAGGAAAAAAATATAATAATGAGTGGTAACCCTAATACTGTAGTTGTACCCAGCAGATTAATGTTAGTTTAATTGTGTTGTTCTCATTAAGATTAGTGATGTCCCGAACTGTTCGCCCGCGAACGGTTCACAGCGAACATAGGTTGTTCGCGTTTGTGGGCGAACACATGGCGATGTTCGATCCGCCCCTATGTGTCATCATTGTGGAAACTTTGACCCTTTATGTCACAGCCGCCTGACGCATTAGAGGCAATCAACATCAGACACTCCCTCACAGACACTCCCAGCTACTCGGAATCCGCCATTTTAGACTCATAACGACCTTGCTTTTTTAATGAGAGGACGTGTTATGTTTTTGCTCCTGACATTAATAGGAAAAACATAGCTAGGCTAGGGTATTTACAGTCCAGAAGGACTCCACTCATCTCTGCTGCAAGCACAGCACCCCAAAAAGCCCTTTTTAGGGCTATATTTCGTGCTGTTTTTTTTTTTTTTCTTTTTTTATTAGCATTTGCCTGGCTTTCAGCTGTGTGTTTAAGGCTCACAGCATATGCTGTGACTACTGCCACCACTGATATCTCCCTAACAACATTAGTTTAAATTTAACTAACCCAAAAATATAATTATTTTTCTAGTGTAATTTTTTTTCATTTTCTATCAGGCCAGTGTCACACAGCATATACTCTGGTTCATTGCTCTGTGCCAGCCAGCAGCCAGCAGTGTTAATATCCGTTTATAACATTATTTTTAATTTAAAAAAAAACACAAAAAAATATTTTTCTAGTGTAATCTAATTACATTTACTATCATGCCTGTGTCTGTCAGGCTCACTCAGCATTAATATACCTCTTTTTTTTTCAGTCTTTTGGTTAATTGGTCTGTGCAAGGCAGCCACCCAGCACTCATATCTATTTTTCTTTCACCTTAATTTTAATATAAAAAAAAAAAAAGTTTAAATTTGTTTGCTAGTGTAATCAAATCTAATTTTCTATCCGGCCTGTGTGTTTTGCTGACATAGAGAGCCTACTGTGTTTACTTGCTGCCCTCCCTAGTCTATGAGCCATGACTCATATGTGTTTAACCTTTTTTTAATCCCCCCCCCAAAAAAAATAATTTCAATCATTTTTCTAGTGTAATCTAATATTATTTTCTATCAGGCGTGTGTTTATCCGACATACATAGCCTATTGTTTTTAATAGCTGCCCTTCCAAGGCTATCAGCCACGACTCATATGTATGTGCTTAACCTTTTTCTTAAAATTTCCAAAAAAAGTCTTTAAATCATTATGCTAGTGTAATCTAATTGTATTTTCTATCAGGCCTGTGTCTAACTGTCTATCTGACTTATACAGCATACTGTTGTTATAATTGCTGCCCTACGTAGCAGCCAGCCAGTGCGACCACTCATAGAGTCATATGTGCATTGCACTTCTTAACATAATTTTAATATTAAAATCTAAAATTTTAAAATATTTTGCTAGTGTAATGTAACTTAATTTTCTATCAGACCTGTGTTTTTGTCACTTACACAGCATACTGTGTTAAATTACTGCCCTACCTACCATCCACCTCTCATATCTGCCAGCCTGTCTGCCAGGCCCAAGTAGCCAATTAGTGGCACCAATCACAATTCTTGTAACAGTAATAAAAAAAAAAAAAAACATAATTTTTTGGACTGCAAATATTCAGTCTCCTAGGGCCATTGAATTTCATTTACCTCCTGCCTGCCACTGCCAGCCTTTTGTGCCAGGCCGTCTAGCCAACTATTTACACCAATCATAATTGTTGTCACAGTCAGACAGTATAGTTATTAATTTAAATAAAACATTTTTTTAGTGTTGATCTTAACCCTCAGTTTGCTCGTGCCTTTGAATTGCACTTTTCTACAGCCTTCCAAGCCTGTGTGCCAGGCCTACTTAAAAAATATTTACACCAATCATATTTGTTGTGACAGTATTCTAATAATTAAAAATTAAAATGTTTGGTAATAGTTGCTGTGATTTGAATCCCCAGTTTGCTGGTGCCATTGAATAGCACTTTCCTCCTGCCTTGCAGCCTGCTGTGAGCCAGGCCCACCTAGACAATTGTTGTCAGCAATCATATTTCTGTTAACAGTATTGCAAAAATTGTCAATCATCACTGTTTAGACTGTCAGTAATCAGTCTCCTAGTGTCCTTGAATTGCATCTCCCTCCTGCCTGCCATCCTTTTGTGCCAGGCCGTCTTGCCAACTATTTACACCAATCCTAATTTTTTGTCACAGTATAGTTACTAATTAAAATTAAAAAAATCTTTATTGTTGATGATCTTAACCCTCAGTTTGCTCGTGCCTTTGAATTGCACTTTTCTACAGCCTTCCAAGCCTGTGTGCCAGGCCTACTTAAAAAATATTTACACCAATCATATTTGTTGTGACAGTATTCTAATAATTAAAAATTAAAATTTTTGGTAATAGTTGCTGTGATTTGAATCGTCAGTTTGCTGGTGCCATTGAATAGCACTTTCCTCCTGCCTTGCAGCCTGCTGTGAGCCAGGCCTACCTAGCCAATTGTTGTCAGCAATCATATTTCTGTTAACAGTATTTCAAAAATTGTCAATCATCACTGTTTAGACTGTCAGTAATCAGTCTCCTAGTTTCCTTGAATTGCATCTCCCTCCTGCCTGCCATCCTTTTGTGCCAGGCCGTCTTGCCAACTATTTACACCAATCCAAATATTTTGTCACAGTATAGTTACTAATTACAATTAAAAAAATCTTTATTGTTGATGATCTTAACCCTCAGTTTGCTCGTGCCTTTGAATTGCACTTTTCTACAGCCTTCCAAGCCTGTGTGCCAGGCCTACTTAAAAAATATTTACACCAATCATATTTGTTGTGACAGTATTCTAATAATTAAAAATTAAAATTTTTGGTAATAGTTGCTGTGATTTGAATCGTCAGTTCACTGGTGCCATTGAATAGCACTTTCCTCCTGCCTTGCAGCCTGCTGTGAGCCAGGCCCACCTAGCCAATTGTTGTCAGCAATCATATTTCTGTTAACAGTATTGCAAAAATTGTCAATCATCACTGTTTAGACTGTCAGTAATCAGTCTCCTAGTTTCCTTGAATTGCATCTCCCTCCTGCCTGCCATCCTTTTGTGCCTGGCCGTCTTGCCAAAATACAGCCAATGAAGGGCCTTAGGAAGACTGGGCCAAGGTTGGATTGTAGTATTTGGTTAGGCTAATCATGATGGCCATGTAGACCACCACCACCGAGAGTCCTGGAAGTAACAGGGATGATGAGATGAAAGAGCTAAGAATATTAGAACTTGAAACAACAGAGTTAGCCATGGGTGTTAGTGCAAAACCGCTTGGCTTTTTTTTGGCTTTGGGTGCGGCTATTCATGCAGGCCATATAGAGCTGACAACATTCGGTGTCGTATCAGCTATTAAACTAATAAGAACAGTACTACCAAAATACAGCCAATGAAGGGCCTTAGGAAGACTGAGCCAAGGTTGGATTGTAGTATTTGGTTAGGCTAATCATGATGGCCATGTAGACCACCATGTAGTAATAAGAACAGTACTACCAAAATACAGCCAATGAAGGGCCTTAGGAAGACTGAGCCAAGGTTGGATTGTAGTATTTGGTTAGGCTAATCATGATGGCCATGTAGACCACCATGTAGTAATAAGAACAGTACTACCAAAATACAGCCAATGAAGGGCCTTAGGAAGACTGAGCCAAGTTTGGATTGTAGTATTTGGTTAGGCTAATCATGATGGCCATGTAGACCACCACCACCGAGAGTCCTGGAAGTAACAGGGATGATGAGATGAAAGTGCTAAGAATAGTACTACTTGAAACAACAGAGTTAGCCATGGGTGTTAATCCAAGACCGCTTGGATTTATTTTTGTATTGGGTGCAGCTAATCATGCAGGCCATATAGAGCTGACAACATTCAGTGTTGTATCAGCTATAAAAATAATAAGAACTGTACTATCAAAATACAGACAATGAAGGGCCTATGAAGACTGAGCAAAGGTTGGATTGTAGTATTTTGTTCGGCTAATCATGATGGCCATGTAGACCGCCCGTAACAGGGATGAAAGTGCTAAGAATAGTACTAATTGAAACAACAGAGTTAGCCATGGGTGTTAGTCTAAGACCACTCGGCTTTTTTTTGTGTTTGGGTGCAGCTAATCATGAAGGACAGATAGACCTGCCACCATTTGGTATTGTAACAGGTATGAAAATGCAAAGAACAGTACTACATAACACAACCTACTTACCATGGGTCCCAGAACATATGTTTGGTTGTTATATTTTGTAAGGGTAATCATGCAGGCCATATAGACCTCCACCAATAGGGTGAGTATGAGTAACAGCTATTAAAATGCGAAGGACATTACTAATTAACACAACATAGTTACCATGGGTCGCAGACCAAGAGCAGATGTCTTATTATTATATTTTGTATGGGTAATCATCCAGGCCGTATAGACCTCCCCAAATAGGGGGAGTTACAGAGATTATAGTGCTAAGAATGGTAGTACTTAAAACACAACCTCGTTAAAATAGGTAGCAGACCACATGTCTTATTATTATAATTTTTCAGGGTAATCTGGCAGGCCATATAGAACTCCCCCGATAGGGGGGGGGAACAGGGATTAAAGTGCTAAGAAAAGTACTAATTGACACAAGCTAGTTGGGTCCAAGAACGCATGTTTGATTATTAGAATTTATTAGGGTAATTATATATCTAACAAATCTATCTATTTCTCTTCTATCGATTCTATCTATCAATCTATGTATATCTATCTATCCTATCTATCACTATCAATCTATCTTCTGTCCGGGATGTTTTGAGACAGCCACTTTAGGAATGTTAGTTGATTTAGACCCATTATGGCTTAAAAGCAGACTCTGCATCAACTATGTAATTTTCCATGGGAGTTTTGCCAGGGATCCCCCTCCAGCATGCAACAGTCCAGGTGTTAGTACCCTTGAAACAACTTTTCCATCACTATTGTGGCCAGAAAGAGTCCTTGTAGGTTTTAAAGTTCGCCTGCCTATTGAATTCAATGGCGGTTCGCGCGTTCGAGAAACAATACCGGAAGTCCGAGTCCGCGGTTCGCGAACCGAAAATTTTAGGTTCACGACATCACTAATTAAGATTGTGTCTGGTAATTTTGGGCTAGGCTGTCACTTTTGATAGGAGTACAAGAAATTAAAAGCTATATTGCAAACTAGTTGTTTTCAAAATATGTAGCAATGTCATTTTTTTTGTTAGTACAATTTACAAAGGAATACAACTTCAGAAAAGCCTGGTGTATCAGTTATGGATATATGTAAATGAGCAGGAGCTCTGATGTAACCAATCACTGTGTAGAATGTTGCAGGCTCAGGTGCTCAGGTATTTGTATAAAGCTAATCAAAAGCTACCTTGTTTGGAGGTTAGAGCCCACTGTGCAGGAGATGTGGTGCTGTCAGGAACCTGCTGCATGTTTCATGGTCTCTGGAGCACTTAAAGACGCCACAAGCCTTTTAAAACTGCCTGTGCAACATTTGTCGCAAGCCTACTGCTGTCACAAGAAGCACTACCGTTAGCGCAGGCATCACAACCAGACACATAATGTCAGCATGGACATCTGGGGCATGATCCGATATACGGCGTAGTTTTCAGCGCAAGCGAGGGAACCCGCGCCTCCTGTAATTTCACCTCGCACATCGGGGTATAACATATACCCCGCCGGCAGTTCCAAAAGTGCCATAAGTCAGATAAACTAGCGATGTCCAGAAATGAGCGTAACTACAAATCTCTGGAGTCGCCAGTGACTTACGGCACTTTAGAAACTGCCTGCGCCTAAGAAAACTAACTAAAATTTTAAATCTCCCGTAACTGTCTAACCTGCCTCCCAAAAATAAGCCCGACACGTACACCCCTATATCCGCAATCCCTCCTCTCACTCCTAATAATAAATGTATTAACCCCTAAACCGCCATAGCCCACAACGCAATACACCTAATAAAGTATTAACCCCTAAACCGCCATAGCCCACAACGCAATACACCTATTAAAGTATTAACCCCTAAACAACCATAGCCCACATAGCCTAGTAAATCTATTAACCCCTAATCTGCCGCCGCCAACGTCGCTGCCACTATAATAAAGTTATTAAAACCTAAACCTAACCCTGACACCCCCTAACTTAATTATTATTTAAATAAATCTAAATAATATTACTATTAATAACTAAAGTATTCCTATTTAAAACTAAATACTTACCTATAAAATAAACCCTAAGATAGCTACAATATAATTAATTACATTGTAGCTATTTTAGGATTTATTTTTATTTTACAGGAAACTTTGTATTTATTTTAACTAGGTACAATAGCTATTAAATAGTTAATAACTATTTAATAGCTACCTAGTTAAAATAATTACAAAATTACCTGTAAAATAAATCCTAACCTAAGTTACAATTAAACCTAACACTACACTATCAATAAATTAATTAACTAAACTACCTACAATTAAATCAACTAAACTAAATAACAAAAAACAAACAAACACTAAATTACAAAAAATTTAAAAAAATTACAAGAAGTTTAAACTAATTACACCTAATCTAAGCCCCCTAATAAAATAAAAAAAGCCCCCCAAAATAATAAAATGCCCTACCCTATACTAAATTACAAAATAGCCCTTAAAAGCACCTTTTGCGGGGCATTGCCCCAAAGTAATCAGCTGATTTAATCAGCCAATTGGATTGAAGTTCAATACGATTGACTGATTGGATCAGCCAATCGGATTGCCGCTTGGATGAAGCCTTCTCCCGGTCCAGATGTCCTCTCCTGCCCGGATAGGATGAAGACTTCGGCCCGGCTGGGTGAAGATGGCTCAAGGTAGGGTGATCTTCAATGGGGTAATGTTAGTTTTTTTTAAGGAGGGATCGGGTGGGTTTTAGAGTAGGGGTGTGTGGGTGGTAGGTTGTAATGTTGGGGGGGATTGTTCTTTTTTTTACAGGTGAAAGAGCTGATTACTTTGGGGCAATGCCCCGCAAAAGGCCCTTTTAACCCCTTAATGACCAAGGACGTACGCCACACGTCCTCAAAAAAAATACAGTTAATGACCGAGGACGTGTGGCGTACGTCCTTGGTCTGGAAAGCAGCTGGAAGCGATCCTGCTCGTTTTCAGCTGCTTTCCGGTTATTGCAGTGATGCCTCGATATGGAGGCATCCTGCAATAACCCCCCTTGGCCATCCGATGCAGAGAGAGCCACTCTGTGGCCCTCTCTGCACCGGACATCGGTGGCCGGTATCGTTGGTGGGTGGGAGCAAGTCTGGGAGGCGGGTGGGCGGCCATCAATGTGCCGAGTGGAGAGAAGGGGGGCGGGATCGGGGGCGGAACCGTCGGGAGCGCGCACGGGAGCGCGCGCGTGCACGGGGGGAGGCGGGCGGGCGCGTGCACGGGGCAGGAGCGGGAGGGAACCGCTACACTACGGAAAAATAAGGCTGTGAAAAGTTAAAATAAAAAGTTTTAAAATATTACAAATAAACAGCTAAGGGATCTGGAAGGGGTGGGGGATGCTCTTGGGGGGGGGGAAAGCTACACTACAGAAAAGGGAATATTTTTTTAAAAAAAAGGCACATTTGTTACTAAACTGGGTACTGGCAGACAGCTGCCAGTACCCAAGATGGCGCCCATTAAGGCAGAGGGGGAGGGTTAGAGAGCTGTTTGGTGGGGGATCAGTGAGGTTGGGGACTAAGGGGGGATCCTACACAGCAGCATATGTAAATATGCCAAAAAAAAAAAACAAAAAAAGCCCAAGTATAGCTTTTATTTTAGTACTGGCAGAGTTGCTGCCAGTACTTAAGATGGCGGGGACAATTGTGGGGTGGGGGAGGGAAGAGAGCTGTTTGGGAGGGATCAGGGGGTCTCATGTTTCAGGTGGGAGGCTGAGCTCTACACTAAAGCTAAAATTAACCCTGCAAGCTACATAATTAACCCCTTCACTGCTAGCCATAATACATGTGTGAAATGCAGCGGCATTTGGCGGCCTTTTAATTACCAAAAAGCAACGCCAAAGCCATATATGTCTGCTATTTCTGAACAAAGGGGATCCCAGAGAAGCATTTACAACCATTTGTGCCATAATTGCACAAGCTGTTTGTAAATGATTTCAGTGAGAAACCTAAAATTGTGAAAAATTTAACGTTTTTTTTAATTTGATCGCATTTGGCGGTGAAATGGTGGCATGAAATATACCAAAATTGGCCTAGATCAATACTTGGGGTTGTCTACTACACTACACTAAAGCTAAAAGTATCCCTAAAAGCTCCCTAAATGCTCCATAATTAACCCCTTCACTGCTGGGCATAATACACATGTGGTGCGCAGTGGCATTTAGCAGCCTTCTAATTACTAAAAAGCAACGCCAAAGCCATATATGTCTGCTATTTCTGAACAAAGGGGATCCCAGAGAAGCATTTACAACCATTTAAGCCATAATTGCACAAGCTGTTTGTAAATAATTTCAGTGAGAAACCAAAAGTTTGTGAAAAAATTAGTAAAAAAGTGAACAATTTTTTGTATTTAATCGCATTTGGCGGTGAAATGGTGGCATGAAATATACCAAAATGGGCCTAGATGAATAATTTGGGATGTCTACTAAAAAAAAAAATATATACATGTCAATGGATATTCAGAGATTCCTGAAAGATATTAGTGTTCTAATGTAACTAGCGCTAATTTTGAAAAATAATGGTTTGGAAATAGCAAAGTGCTACTTGTATTTATGGCCCTATAACTTACAAAAAAAGCAAAGAACATGTAAACATTGGGTATTTCTAAACTCAGGACAAAATTTAGAAACTATTTAGCATGGGTGTTTTTTGGTGGTTGTAGATGTGTAACAGATTTTGGGGGTCAAAGTTAGAAAAAGTGTGTTTTTTTCAATTTTTTCCTCATATTTTATAATTTTGTTTTATAGTAAATTATAAGATATGATGAAAATAATGGTGTCTTTAGAAAGTCCATTTAATGGCGAGAAAAACGGTATATAATATGTGTGGGTACAGTAAATGAGTAAGAGGAAAATTACAGCTAAACACAAACACCGCAGAAATGTAAAAATAGCCTTGGTCCCAAACGGACAGAAAATGGAAAAGTGCTGTGGTCATTAAGGGGTTAAGGACTATTTTGTAATTTAGTATAGGGTAGGGCATTTTATTATTTTGGGGGGCTTTTTTATTTTATTAGTGGTCTTAGATTAGGTGTAAATATTTTAAACTTCTTGTAATTTTTTTTGTAATTTAGTGGGGGGGTTTTTGTACTATAGTTTACTTTATTTAATTGTATTTAATTTTAGATAATTGTAGTTAATTTATTTAATTAATTTATTGATAGTGTAGTGTTAGGTGTATTTGTAATTTAGTTTAGGATTTATTTTACAGGTAATTTTGTAATTATTTTAACTAGGTAGCTATTAAATAGTTAATAACTATTTAATAGCTATTGTACCTAGTTAAAATAAATACAAAGTTGCCTGTAAAATAAAAATAAATCCAAAAATAGCTACAATGTAATTATTAATTATATTGTAGCTATCTTAGGCCTAGATTTAGAGTTCGGCGGTAGCCGTCAAAACCAGCGTTAGAGGCTCCTAACGCTGGTTTTGGCCGCCCGCTGGTATTTGGAGTCAGTGATTAAAGGGTCTAACGCTCACTTTACAGCCGCGACTTTTCCATACCGCAGATCCCCCTACGCCATTTGCGTAGCCTATCTTTTCAATGGGATCTTTCTAACGCCGGTATTTAGAGTCGTTTCTGCAGTGAGCGTTAGAGCTCTAACGACAAGATTCCAGCCGCCTGAAAATAGCAGGAGTTAAGAGCTTTCTGGCTAACGCCGGTTTATAAAGCTCTTAACTACTGTACCCTAAAGTACACTAACACCCATAAACTACCTATGTACCCCTAAACCGAGGTCCCCCCACATCGCCGCCACTCGATTAAAAATGTTAACCCCTAATCTTCCGACCGCCACCTACGTTATACTTATGTACCCCTAATCTGCTGCCCCTAACCCCGCCGACCCCTATATTACATTTATTAACCCCTAATCTGCCCCCCACAACATCGCCGCCAGCTACTTAAAATAATTAACCCCTAATCTTCCGACCGCAAAGCGCCGCCACCTACGTTATCCCTATGTACCCCTAATCTGCTGCCCCTAACACCGCCGACCCCTATATTATATTTATTATCCCCTAATCTGCCCCCCTCAACGTCGCCGACACCTGCCTACACTTATTAACCCCTAATCTGCCGAGCGGACCGCACCGCTACTATAATAAAGTTATTAACCCCTAACCCGCCTCACTAACCCTATCATAAATAGTATTAACCCCTAATCTGCCCTCCCTAACATCGCCGACACCTAACTTCAATTATTAACCCCTAATCTTCCGATCGGAGCTCACCGCTACTATAATAAATGTATTAACCCCTAAAGCTAAGTCTAACCCTAACACTAACACCCCCCTAACTTAAATATAATTTTAATCTAACAAAATAAATTAACTCTTATTAAATAAATTAATCCTATTTAAAGCTAAATACTTACCTGTAAAATAAATCCTAATATAGCTACAATATAAATTATAATTACATTGTAGCTATTTTAGGATTAATATTTATTTTACAGGCAACTTGGTATTTATTTTAACTAGGTACAATAGCTATTAAATAGTTAAGAACTATTTAATAGTTACCTAGTTAAAATAATAACAAATTTACCTGTAAAATAAATCCTAACCTAAGATATAATTAAACCTAACACTACCCTATCAATAAAATAATTAAATAAACTACCTACAATTACCTACAATTAACCTAACACTACACTATCAATAAATTAAATAAACACAATTGCTACAAATAAATACAATTAAATAAACTAGCTAAAGTACAAAAAATAAAAAAGAACTAAGTTACAGAAAATAAAAAAATATTTACAAACATAAGAAAAATATTACAACAATTTTAAACTAATTACACCTACTCTAAGCCCCCTAATAAAATAACAAAGCCCCCCAAAATAATAAATTCCCTACCCTATTCTAAATTAAAACAGTTACAAGCTCTTTTACCTTACCAGCCCTGAACAGGGCCCTTTGCGGGGCATGCCCCAAGAAGTTCAGCTCTTTTGCCTGTTAAAAAAAACATACAATACCCCCCCCCCCAACATTACAACCCACCACCCACATACCCCTAATCTAACCCAAACCCCCCTTAAATAAACCTAACACTAATCCCCTGAAGATCTTCCTACCTTGTCTTCACCATCCAGGTATCACCGATCCGTCCTGGCTCCAAGATCTTCATCCAACCCAAGGGGGGGTTGGCGATCCATAATCCGGTGCTGAAGAGGTCCAGAAGAGGGTCCAAAGTCTTCATCCTATCCGGCAAGAAGAGGACATCCGGACCGGCAAACATCTTCTCCAAGCGGCATCTTCTATCTTCTTCCATCCGGTGCGGAGCGGGTCCATCTTGAAGCAGGCGACGCGGATCCATCCTCTTCTTCCGATGTCTCCCGACGAATGACGGTTCCTTTAAGGGACGTCATCCAAGATGGCGTCCCTCGAATTCCGATTGGCTGATAGGATTCTATCAGCCAATCGGAATTAAGGTAGGAATTTTCTGATTGGCTGATGGAATCAGCCAATCAGAATCTAGTTCAATCCGATTGGCCGATCCAATCAGCCAATCAGATTGAGCTCGCATTCTATTGGCTGATCGGAACAGCCAATAGAATGCAAGCTCAATCTGATTGGCTGATTGGATCAGCCAATCGGATTGAACTTGATTCTGATTGGCTGATTCCATCAGCCAATCAGAAAATTCCTACCTTAATTCCGATTGGCTGATAGAATCCTATCAGCCAATCGGAATTCGAGGGACGGCATCTTGGATGACGTCCCTTAAAGGAACCGTCATTCGTCGGGAGACATCGGAAGAAGAGGATGGATCCGCGTCGCCTGCTTCAAGATGGACCCGCTCCGCACCGGATGGAAGAAGATAGAAGATGCCGCTTGGAGAAGATGTTTGCCGGTCCGGATGTCCTCTTCTTGCCGGATAGGAGGAAGACTTTGGACCCTCTTCTGGACTTCTTCAGTGGATGTCTAGCCCCCGCTTGGGTTGGATGAAGATATCGGAGCCAGGACGGATCGGTGAACCTGGTATGGTGAAGACAAGGTAGGAAGATCTTCAGGGGCTTAGTGTTAGGTTTATTTAAGGGTGGTTTGGGTTAGATTAGGGGTATGTGGGTGGTGGGTTGTAATGTTGGGGGGGGGGTATTGTATGTTTTCTTTTACAGGCAAAAGAGCTGAACTTCTTGGGGCATGCCCCGCAAAGGGCCCTGTTCAGGGCTGGTAAGGTAAAAGAGCTTGTAACTTTTTAAATTTAGAATAGGGTAGGGAATTATTTATTTTGGGGGGCTTTGTTATTTTATTAGGGGGCTTAGAGTAGGTGTAATTAGTTTAAAATTGTTGTAATATTTTTCTTATGTTTGTAAATATTTTTTTATTTTCTGTAACTTAGTTCTTTTTTATTTTTTGTACTTTAGCTAGTTTATTTAATTGTATTTATTTGTAGCAATTGTATTTAATTTATTTATTGATAGTGTAGTGTTAGGTTAATTGTAGGTAATTGTAGGTAGTTTATTTAATTATTTTATTGATAGGGTAGTGTTAGGTTTAATTATATCTTAGGTTAGGATTTATTTTACAGGTAATTTTGTATTTATTTTAACTAGGTAACTATTAAATAGGTATTAACTATTTAATAGCTATTGTACCTGGTTAAAATAAATACCAAGTTGCCTGTAAAATAAATATTAATCCTAAAATAGCTAAAATATAATTATAATTTATATTGTAGCTATATTAGGATTTATTTTACAGGTAAGTATTTAGCTTTAAATAGGATTAATTTATTTAATAAGAGTTAATTTATTTCGTTATATGTAAATTATATTTAAGTTAGGGGGGTGTTAGTGTTAGGGTTAGACTTAGCTTTAGGGGTTAATACATTTATTAGAATAGCGGTGAGCTCCGATCGGAAGATTAGGGGTTAATAATTGAAGGTAGGTGTCGGCGATGTTAGGGAGGGCAGATTAGGGGTTAATACTATTTATGATAGGGTTAGTGAGACGGATTAGGGGTTAATAACTTTATTATAGTAGCGCTCAGGTCCGCTCGGCAGATTAGGGGTTAATAAGTGTAGGCAGGTGTCGGCGACGTTGTGGGGGGCAGATTAGGGGTTAATAAATATAACATAGGGGTCGGCGATGTTAGGGCAGCAGATTAGGGGTACATAGGGATAACGTAGGTTGCGGCGGTTTACGGAGCGGAAGATTAGGGGTTAAAACTGTAATGCAGGGGTCAGCGATAGCGGGGGCGGCAGATTAGGGGTTAATAAGTGTAAGGTTAGGGGTGTTTAGACTCGGGGTACATGTTAGGGTGTTAGGTGCAGACGTAGGAAGTGTTTCCCCATAGGAAACAATGGGGCTGCGTTAGGAGCTGGTGTTAGGTTTTTTTTCAGCTCAAACAGTCCCATTGTTTCCTATGGGAGAATCGTGCACGAGCACGTTTTTGAGGCTGGCCGCGTCCGTAAGCAACTCTGGTATCGAGAGTTGCATTTGTGGTAAAAATGCCCTACGCTCCTTTTTTGGAGCCTAACGCAGCATTTGTTTTAACTCTCGATACCAGAGTTAAATTTATGGTGCGGCCAGAAAAAAGCCTGCGGAGCGTTAACAGCCCTTTTACCGCCGAACTCTAAATCTAGGCCTTAGGGTTTATTTTATAGGTAAGTATTTAGTTTTAAATTGGAATAATTTAGTTAATAATAGTAATATTATTTAAATAATATTTAAGTTAGGGGGTGTTAGGGTTAGACTTAGGTTTAGGGGTTAATAAATTTAATATAGTGGCAGCGACGTTGGGGGCGGGAGATTAGGGTTTTATAAATTTAATGTAGGTGGCGGTGGTGTAGGGGGGTCAGATTAGGGGTTAATAAATTTAATGTAGGTGGCGGCGGGGTCCCGGAGCGGCGGTTTAGGTGTTAAACACTTTATTTAGGTGTGGCGGGGTCCGGGAGTGGCGGTTTAGGGGTTAATACATATAATGTAGGTGGCGGTGGGCTCCAGGAGCGGTGGTTTAGGGGTTAATAGACTTTATTAGTTATTGCGGTGGGATATTGCGGTTGTTAGGTAGATAGACATTGCGCATGCGTTAGATGTTAGTTTTTTTTTGGAAGGCATTTTAGGGAGTTACGGTGGTCCCATACTCAGTGCAAGGCCTGCTATGGCTGCATTTTATGGCGAGGTGAAAATGGAGTAAGGCCTTGCGCTGGATATTGGATACTGATTTATGACGCGGTCCCATGTTAGCCTATGGGAGTAAGAATTGCGGGCGACGGGTGAAATATATGGGCGTAAGTTGTATGCTACTCCGTATATGTGATACCAAACCCGTGCAAAAACCGGCATCGCCGGCTTTTGCGGGCGACGCTGCATATCGGATGGGGCCCCTGTCACGCTATTATTAGTGCATCCAGCCTCCCATTGATGTTCTAAACCCAGAACTCTTCTCAGTTGTTGGACCAGCAATAGTACCCCTTACAGTAATGACTATGTAAACCTAGGATTTGTCTTTGCATGCTCATAGTGTGTACAAGTAAGTTATCCGATCTCTGACAAAATGTGACCATACTTAGATATGATGGAGGCCCTACAGTCTCTCTTTTCTGAGATATTTTAAAGCAAATGCAGGCAAAATAATGAATGTAAGTTGCAACATTGTTTATTTCCTTACCATTTTATAGGAAGATTAATTGATAAATAATATGTTATTCCTGTGAATAGCATGGGTGAGCTAAAAGACGTTTTTAGTACAAAAACAAACACTAAATTACAAAAAATAAAAAAAATTACAAGAAGTTTAAACTAATTACACCTAATCTAAGCCCCCTAATAAAATTTAAAAAAAAATGCCCCAAAATAATAAAATGCCCTACCCTATACTAAACTACAAAATAGCCCTTAAAAGCGCCTTTTGCAGGGCATTGCCCCAAAGTAATCAGCTGATTTAATCAGCCAATTGGATTGAAGTTCAATACGATTGGCTGATTGGATCAGCCAATAGAATGCAAGGTCAATTCTATTGGCTGATCCAATCAGCCAATCGGATTGAGCTTCAATCCGATTGGCTGATTAAATCAACCAATCAGATTTTTCCTACCTTAATTCCGATTGGCTGATAGAATCCTATCAGCCAATCGGAATTCGAGGGACGCCATCTTGGATGACGTCATGTAAAGGAATATTCATTCGTCGTTAGTCATCGGCCTGGAAGGATGCTCCGCGCAGGAGATCTTCAAGATGGAGCCGTTCCTCATCGGATGGATGAAGATAGAAGATGCCGCTTGGATGAAGCCTTCTCCCAGTCCGGATGTCCTCTCCTGCCCGGATAGGATGAAGACTTCTGCCGGTCTGGATGTCCTTTTCTGCCCCATCGGATGAAGACTTCGGCCCGGCTGGGTGAAGATGGCTCAAGGTAGGGTGATCTTCAATGGGGTAGTGTTAGGTTTTTTAAGGGGGGATCGGGTGGGTTTTAGAGTAGGGGTGTGTGGGTGGTGGGTTGTAATGTTGGGGGGGGGGATTGTTCTTTTTTTTTACAGGCGAAAGAGCTGATTACTTTGGGGCAATGCACCGCAAAAGGCCCTTTTAAGGGCTATTTTGTAATTTAGTATAGGGTAGGGCATTTTATTATTTTGGGGGGCTTTTTTATTTTATTAGGGGCTTAGATTTGGTGTAATTAGTTTAAACTTCTTGTAATTTTTTTTATTTTTTGTAATTTAGTGGGGGGGTTTTGTACTATAGTTTAGTTTATTTAATTGTATTTAATTTTAGATAATTGTAGTTAATTTATTTAATGTGTAAGCACAATGTTGTGAATACAGTATTGTAAATATACTTATAAGTGAATGAAAAAAATATACAGTGGTTTAGAAAAAAACATTTACTTAAAACATGTTAAAATACAAATACAAATACTGTTGCTGAAGACAATTCATATGGTGTTCCGTATCTTTGTAATTAAAGCATATATTAGAGCATATCCATATCCTATGAAAAAGTGTAATTGTTTAAAAATAATGTTTTTCAGTGAGTTCAGATATTGTGATTCTTTAGTAATATATCTGATAGGATATTCCTAAATTGTGGCCACAACTAGTCCATAGATTAAAAAGTCCCAATGGTAAAAGCAAATTGGCTCGACTCCCCCTAACCGGACCTCCGATATCCCTTACCTCCGTGATATTTATCGTGGTGCCGTGGGTTCTGGGAAGAGTGCTTCTGTGTACAAGCCGAGTTTGTTGTTTCTCCGGTCGGCGTGCCGCCGTTTGGGTCGCTTCCGCAACTACTTTCTACCCAGGTGTGTTTGATGTCCGTCTGACGTGGTGCACGGAGGACCTATCGGGTAGCCGGATCGTGGGGGGAGTGTTCCTGTGATCCTTCTGCTGGAGCTAATAGTATCCACACTCGATGTCGTTTTCTACGCGTTTCAGCGCTGTACCTTGCGCCTTTATCAAGACTGTATACTCTAGTGTGTTCCTTAAGCTCCTTTATAGTTCTTAGAAATTTGGATACTCCCCCCAGCAGCAGCTGCACAGGAAGTAAATGGGAGGAGAACAACAGAACACTTTTTCATAGGATATGGATATGCTCTAATATATGCTTTAATTACAAAGATACGGAACACCATATGAATTGTCTTCAGCAACAGTATTTGTATTTGTATTTTAACATGTTTTAAGTAAATGTTTTTTTCTAAACCACTGTATATTTTTTTCATTCACTTATAAGTATATTTACAATACTGTATTCACAACATTGTGCTTACACATTACGGATAGAAGTGTTAAGGAATAGGATAAATACCAGTAGCATCTGTTGCGGATGGGAATATTACTAATGCACATATATACACGCACTGCACTTTATACTAAGTTTCAAACAATATATATTGTTACAAAATTGCCGATTAGGGGAAATATGTTTTAACACGGAGTACACTCTTTTGTAGAACAACACTAGCACAGTGATTAATTTATTAACACTTTAATTTAGGATTTTTGTGAGAAGATTTGAAGGATTTTAAGGAATAGTTAAGAATCACAGTCCAACTCACAGCTCTTTTTGAGCGCTCCCCACCCCCACCTTGCAAGCTATTAAATAGTTATTAACTATTTAATAGCTATTGTACCTAGTTAAAATAAATACAAAGTTGCCTGTAAAATAAATATAAATCTTAAAATAGCTACAATGTAATTATTAATTATATTGTAGCTATCTTAGGGTTTATTTTATAGGTAAGTATTTAGTTTTAAATTGGAATAATTTAGTTAATAATAGTTATATTATTTAGATTTATTTAAATAATAATTAAGTTAGGGGGGTGTTAGGGTTAGACTTAGGTTTAGGGGTTAATACATTTAATATAGTGGTAGCGATGTTGGGGGTGGGAGATTAGGGGTTTATAAATTTAATGTAGGTGGCGGCCGTGTAGGGGGTCAGATTAGGGGTTAATAAATTTAATGTAGGTGGCGGCGGGGTCCAGGAGCGGTGGTTTAGGGGTTAAACACTTTATTTAGGTGTGGCGGGGTCTGGGAGCGGTGGTTTAGGGGTTAATACATATAATGTAGGTGGCGGTGGGCTCCGGGAGCGGCGGTTTAGGGGTTAATAGACATTATTAGTTATTGCGGTGGGATATTGCGGTTGTTAGGTAGATAGACATTGTGCATGCTTTAGGTGTTAGTTTTTTTTTTAAAGGCATTTTAGGGAGTTACGGTGCTCCCATACTCAGCGCAAGGCCTGCTACGGCTGCATTTTATGGCGAGGTGAAAATGGAGTAATATTTCTCCATTTTCACCACGTAAGGCCTTGCGCTGGATATTGGATACAGATTTACGACGCGGTCACATGTTAGCCTATGGGAGTAAGAATTGCGGGCGACGGGTGAAATATACGGGCGTAAATTGCATGCTACGCCATATATGTGATACCAAACCCACGCAAAATCCGGCGTCGCCGGCTTTTGCGGGCGACGCTGCATATCGGATGGGGCCCCTGTCACGCTATTATTAGTGCATCCAGCCTCCCATTGATGTTCTAAACCCAGAACTCTTCTCAGTTGTTGGACCAGCAATAGTACCCCTTATAGTAATGACTATGTAAACCTAGGATTTGTCTTTGCATGCTCATAGTGTGTTCAAGTAAGTTATCTGATCTCTGACAAAATGTGACCATACTTAGATATGATGGAGGCCCTACAGTCTCTCTTTTCTGAGATATTTTAAAGCAAATGCAGGCAAAATAATGAATGCAAGTTGCAACATTGTTTATTTCTTTAACATTTTATAGGAAGATTAATTGATAAATAATATGTTATTCCTGTGAATAGTATGGGTGAGCTAAAAGACGTTAAATCATAGGCAGGCACTAAGGAACAAGTTAATATGCTAACCTTGTACTAGCAGGGGGTGTCAATCAACCCGATCAGAGGCGGCGGATCCAGTTAAGGCAGCTGCTTCTTAACTCCTGTTTCCAGCAAGCCTGAAGGCTCACTTGGAAACAGGGCTAGTTGAACCCATTCGGGCACAGTAAATCGGCCCCATTTTCTTTAGAAGCTGTAAATACATTTACCATAATGCCCCAGGGCAGTACTAGATCTTAAAAACTGGAGGTACTGACATTAGAGGCTTTTCAAGGGGTGTTTCCCTGGACTGCTAAACAAAGCACAGATTCAAGTTTCTTTAAAAACATGTATTTTGTATACAGGCTATTTGCAATGCAGTAATTAATTTCTGATGCATGTATAAAAACGACTTCAGTTACTTTCTATGGGAATCATCTTGCTTCTTGCCTTACCAATATTCCAGTCTTATCATACTGAATACAGAGATAATAGTGATAAGTAAGGAACCTACTCAACAGAGGGCCCTGGTACAAAATTGTGTTTGCCCCACCAAAGTTAACTCCGTAGTAAGCAACAGTAATAATATATATGCAGCTCTGTATAATGATATTTGAATATAGAGACAGATGATAGATAGCTAGATAGATAGATAGATAGATAGATAGATAGATAGATAGGTAGATAGATAAACATCTTCCCTGTATTAGGATTGTACACATTCTGCACACACCTATGTATAGATTGGCTGCTATGGGCCCCTAGCGCTTGGGCCCTGGTGCCACTGTACCTGCTGCACTAACGGTAGTTCTGCCCCTGATAGTAATTTGTGGAGAACAAATACACCATCATTGATGCAGGACATATTTCTTTATACTTTATACTTACTAAAAGCATTTGTTGAAGCAACTAATACTGCAGTCTGTGTAAAATTCTTCTAATAATCTAAAGCCAGGAGTTTGCTTTTTGTACTATAGTAATTTATGTTATTATGAACAAAGGGACAAAAAAAGCACTTAGTAAAATATAACTTTTGAATAAAACATTTCCTAATAGTCAATATACCTTAATTAGCTATTAGCATCCCCTTGGTGTTGTTCTATATGTTTATTGTTCTTTCAGGAGATCACTGGTAAGCGTATAGCCATCAGGTCATGTGATATCCACTTTGAAAGAGTAAAAGATGAGATTTTTCCTTTTAATTGAGGGGTCACTTCTTGTAGTCCAAATGGGGGGAATAGGGGCTCCATTAGAGCCCCACTCATCCTCAGGTGATCACCATTTTTACACCAATCACCTGCATCTTAAAGGCAGCGATGGAGCAGAGATTACAATCCCCTTCTCTGGCTGCAGTGATGGCAGGGGGGGGCAGATCTGAGTTGGATGGGGGATCCCCAGGATAACACATGGTAGCCTTATGCCTGTAGAATATATGCACATAACAAAGAGTTGTCATAAGCATCTAAGAGGTTAAGGATCAGAATAAGGTGCTAATGAGTGCAACGCTGACTATAGGCCAGATTACAAGTGGAGCAGTATTTAACGATCCTACTCACACGCTAACTCTGCTGCTAAAGTAAGGATTTTGCACGCGTAGGGTAGCACTCATATTACAAGATAAAAGTTACAAGTTTTCACTCGCATGCTAACACAATGCACACAAAAAGCCAAACTTAGAATATTGCAATTGCAATATATTTAACCACACTGAAGAAGATAAACAAGTGGTAAAATGTGTGAATTTGTTTAACCCTTTCATGACATAGGCAATTGTTCAAGTTCTGAACGTAAACGAAACCTTGAATTTCAGCTATATGTCTTTTCAACCATAATTTACCCCTTTCACATTAAGTGCACCCACACTAATTATATATTGTTTTTTAGAGGACAGATAGGGCTTTCTTTTGGCATAAAAGATTTATTTCTCAACTATAATTTTATATAAAAAAAATCAAAGTAAGTGTGAGAAATTAAGAAATTTGAAGCTTTCCAAATGATTTTATTGTGAATATCATCATCCTGATATATGTTACTGCAATAAAACACCCATACTTGTGTTAAGCGATGTCCCATGAGTATAACGATACCCCCCATGTACAGGTTTTCTGAGTTTTCTGGAATTTACAAGGCCCAACATACGGCCTACCCATTTACATAGAAATCTGGCACATTCATTTTCTGGGCTTAAGTTGCCTTTCATACATTATAGCAGCCCAGGAATGAAAATGACCCCATCATGGCATACCATTTACAAAAGTAGACACCCTAGGGTATTCCAAAAGGGCCATGTCACGTCTTTTTGTGAAGCCCCTTAGTCACAACACCTGGCCAAATGTAGTGGTCATTTTTGTTGTATGCGTTTTTTACACAAACACTGCACTTTGGCTGTTTCTGTCATCAAGCTTTTATGTTTTACTGCTATAAAACACACATATTTGTGTTTGTCAATGTCCTACGAGTACAACAGTACCCCCCATGTACAGGTTTCACGGGGTTTACAGGAGTTACTGGGCCAAATATGGGGTCTGCCCATTTCAGTCTTTATGCATGGAAATTTGGCACCTTAATTTTCTGTGCCTATGTCCTCTTTGAGACATTATAGCAGCCCAGGAATGAAAATTACCCCATCATGGCATACCATTTTCAAAAGAAGACACCCTAGGGTATTCCAAAAGGCCCATGTCACATATTTTTGTGAAGCCCCTTAGTCACAACACCTGGCCAAATGTAATGGTGATTTTTTTTGCATGCGTTTTTTGCACAAACACTGCAGTTTGGCTGTCTCTGTCATCAACCTTTTATGTTTTGCTGCTATAAAACACACATATTAGTGTTTGTCAAGGTCCTACGAGTAAAACAGTACCCCCCATGTACAGGTTTTATGGGGTTTACAGAAGTTACAGGGCCAAATATGGGGTCTGCCCATTTCAGTTTTTATGCATGGAAATTTGGCACCTTAATTTTCTGTGCCTATGTCCTCTTTAAGACGTTATAGCAGCCCAGGAATGAAAATTACCCCATCATGGCATACCATTTTCAAAAGAAGACACCCTAGGGTATTTCAAAAGGCCCATGTCACATATTTTTGTGAAGCCCCTTAGTCACAACACCTGGCCAAATGTAATGGTGATTTTTTTTGCATGCGTTTTTTGCACAAACACTGCACTTTGGCTGTCTCTGTCATCAACCTTTTATGTTTTGCTGCTATAAAACACACATATTAGTGTTTGTCAAGGTCCTACGAGTAAAACAGTACCCCCCATGTACAGGTTTTATGGGGTTTACAGAAGTTACAGGGCCAAATATGGGGTCTGCCCATTTCAGTTTTTATGCATGGAAATTTGGCACCTTAATTTTCTGTGCCTATGTCCTCTTTAAGACGTTATAGCAGCCCAGGAATGAAAATTACCCCATCATGGCATACCATTTTCAAAAGAAGACACCCTAGGGTATTTCAAAAGGCCCATGTCACATATTTTTGTGAAGCCCCTTAGTCACAACACCTGGCCAAATGTAATGGTGATTTTTTTTGCATGCGTTTTTTGCACAAACACTGCACTTTGGCTGTCTCTGTCATCAACCTTTTATGTTTTGCAGCTATAAAACACACATATTAGTGTTTGTCAAGGTCCTACGAGTAAAACAGTACCCCCCATGTACAGGTTTTATGGGGTTTACAGAAGTTACAGGGCCAAATATGGGGTCTGCCCATTTCAGTTTTTATGCATGGAAATTTGGCACCTTAATTTTCTGTGCCTATGTCCTCTTTAAGACGTTATAGCAGCCCAGGAATGAAAATTACCCCATCATGGCATACCATTTTCAAAAGAAGACACCCTAGGGTATTTCAAAAGGCCCATGTCACATATTTTTGTGAAGCCCCTTAGTCACAACACCTGGCCAAATGTAATGGTGATTTTTTTTGCATGCGTTTTTTGCACAAACACTGCACTTTGGCTGTCTCTGTCATCAACCTTTTATGTTTTGCAGCTATAAAACACACATATTAGTGTTTGTCAAGGTCCTACGAGTAAAACAGTACCCCCCATGTACAGGTTTTATGGGGTTTACAGAAGTTACAGGGCCAAATATGGGGTCTGCCCATTTCAGTTTTTATGCATGGAAATTTGGCACCTTAATTTTCTGTGCCTATGTCCTCTTTAAGACGTTATAGCAGCCCAGGAATGAAAATTACCCCATCATGGCATACCATTTTCAAAAGAAGACACCCTAGGGTATTTCAAAAGGCCCATGTCACATATTTTTGTGAAGCCCCTTAGTCACAACACCTGGCCAAATGTAATGGTGATTTTTTTTGCATGCGTTTTTTGCACAAACACTGCACTTTGGCTGTCTCTGTCATCAACCTTTTATGTTTTGCTGCTATAAAACACACATATTAGTGTTTGTCAAGGTCCTACGAGTAAAACAGTACCCCCCATGTACAGGTTTTATGGGGTTTACAGAAGTTACAGGGCCAAATATGGGGTCTGCCCATTTCAGTTTTTATGCATGGAAATTTGGCACCTTAATTTTCTGTGCCTATGTCCTCTTTGAGACATTATAGCAGCCCAGGAATGAAAATTACCCCATCATGGCATACCATTTTCAAAAGAAGACACCCTAGGGTATTTCAAAAGGCCCATGTCACATATTTTTGTGAAGCCCCTTAGTCACAACACCTGGCCAAATGTAGTGCTCCTTTTTTTTTGTATGCGTTTTTTGCACAAACACTGCCCTTTGGCTGTTTCTGTCATCAACCTTTTATGTTTTGCTGATATAAAACACACATATTTGTGTTTGTCAATGTCCTAAGAGTAAAACAGTACCCCCCATGTACAGGTTTTATGGGGTTTACAGATGTTACAGGGCCAAATATGGGATCTGCCCATTTACATAGAAAATTGGCACATTCATTTTATGGGCCTTTGTCCTCTTTGAGACATTATAGCAGCCCAGGAATGAAAATTACCCCATCGTGGCATACCATTTATAAAAGTAGACAACCCAGGGTATTGAAAAAGGACTATGTTTAGTCTTTGTTTGTAGCCACTTAGTCACAACATCTGGCCAAAGGTAATGTTCATATTTCAGTTTTAGTTTATCACAAAAACACTGCCTTTTTGCTGTTTATATCATCCTTTTATGTTTTACTGCTATAATACACCCATCTTTGTGTTCAGCGATGTCCCATGAGTACAACAATACCCCCTATGTACAGGTTTTATGTGGTTTTAGGAAGTTACAGTGCCCAATATAGGGTCTGCCAATTTGCATGGAAATTGGGCATATTGATTTTATGGACCTTTGTTGCCTTTGAGACAGTATGGCAGCGCAGGAATGAAAATTACCCCACCATGGCATAGCATTTGCAAAAGTAGACAACCCAGGGTATTAAAAAAGGACTATGTTTAGTCTTTTTTTGTAGCCACTTAGTCACAAAACCTGGTCAAATTTAGTGGTCATATTTTTTTATTTGCTTTTTTCACACAGACTTTGCATGTTTTCTATTTAGATCAACATCATTATATTTTTTACTGCTATAATACACCCATATCTGTGTTCAGTGATCTCCCATGAGTGCAACAATACCCCCTATGCACAGGTTTTATGTGGTTTTAGGAAGTTACAGGGCCCAATATAGGGTCTGCATAGAAATTTGGCACATTGATTTTCTGGCCCTATGTTGCCTTTGAGACAGTATGGCAGCCCAGGAATGAAAATTACCCCCCTCATGACATACCATTTGCAAAAGTAGATAACTCAGGATATTCTAAAAGGAGTATTTTAGTTGTTTTGTATAACTTATAATGGCCTTAGAGTGGATGGGCTTAACATATAAAGGGACAGGACAAGGTCAGGGGATTTATGAAGTTAGGAATACAGAATAATAAAATAAAATAAATTAGGAACACATACAGATTGCTTTCAAATTAAAAGTTTAACTCTGTGTGATATATTCGAAAGCAATCAGTGATACAGAGGCCAGGTTGAGAGGGGCAGTCAGGGCAATGGTAACTAGAATCCCTCCTCCCTCCTTTTTTATAGCAGACTCTGCATCTTTTCTGGGGTGTTAATTTGCAGGCAGTGGGGGGGATCCTAGTGGGAAAATGCCTGCCACAGAGTCGCTCAACATTTTCAGATTGAACAGTGGGAGGATTAGGGGTCTGGTTAAACAAAATATCAGATGTTACATTTAACACAAATTCCAAAAAAGTATAAGTTTTCCCTGTGCCTGTTTTTTTGTACAGCACATATGCATTATATACTGCGATCTGCATAATATAAAAGGCTACTTTTTTGTACCAAGTTCTAGTTTTTCTTTGAATTAGATATGGCTGCAGGCACCGGTCAGCTAAATCTACCCCCCCCATGTTTTTGTTGTACTCCACAATGCACTTTGGCTTTCGGATCTGTGCAGATCTTCCCTTCACAGACACTGGCACTGTAGCTTCATCGTGCATTGTGGAGAGCATGTACACATCTTTTTTATCAGTGTACCGAAGGGCCAGTAGCTCATTGTGGCGTAAAGCTGACGTTGTGCCCCTACTTTTTTTTCCATATGTCAGCTTCTGGGGGAAACCTTTGCGATTTTTTCTTGTTGTGCCACAGGCCACGGTTTCAAAATAAAACAAAAATTTTAATAGCTCTGTGCTGGTGTAAAAATTATCGAGCCACAAATGGTACCCTTTATTTAGCAGGGGTAGTAGGAGATCCCACACAATTTTCCCACTTGTGCCAACTGAATCTGGGCAGCCAGGTGGATCCAAGTGGCTATCCTTTCCCTGGTAGATGCGAAATGCCCAGGTATACCCAGTACTGCATTCACAGAGCTTATAAAATTTTACCCCATAGCGGGACCTCTTGGATGGTATATATTGCTTGAAAAGCAATCTCCCCTTAAATTTCATGAGAGACTCATCAATGCAAATGTCCTGCTCAGGTATGTAAACTTCTTTAAATTTTTGGGACAGGTGGCTTATCAGGGGCCTTAGTTTATATAACCTGTCATGCAGGGGGTCATTTTTGGGGGGGCACTTGGTATTATCATTAAAATGGAGAAACCGCAGCAATTGTTCATATCTGTCCCTCTTCATAACCCCTGGAAAAAGAGGGGTAGCCAGGATGGGGTTCTGGCTCCAGTATGAACGAATGCTGGGTTTCTTCACAATCCCCATTATTAATGTCAGGGCCCAAAACTTTTTAATCTCTGGTATGTCAGTGGGATGCCAGGTATTTTTTCTGACATACAGAGATTGGGGATTTTTGGACAGATACTGGCTGGCATATAAATTTGTTTGAGCAACTATATGCTCAAACATAGCATCTGTCAGAATCAGTGACATATAGTTTATTGGCTCACATACTGGAACATCACTTGTTATGCCAGGAGTCTCAGTAAATTCTGGCATTTCTGGGGCAGTGAAATTTGGGGGTATCCAATTTTGGTCATTTGTGCGACGCCTCCTTTTAGGTGGCGGGCAGGGAGCACCAGCATCAGATGTATCACTCAGGGGCTCTATATCTGATGCCGTAAGGGTTGCGCTGTCAGACAGAGCAGAGAGGGTTTCACTCCCTGAATCTGCGGCAAGAATGGCATAAGCCTCTTCTGCTGAATAGCGTGCCATAAGGGATTTTTTTCAGTACAAAGTACCACTTCACCACCACCAATTACCACTTCACCTTCCCCAAAATCCCACTAAACCACCCCAATTACCACCTCCCAATTACCACCCACCTATTCCCACCCACCCTATTCCCTTTTTTTTTTTTTTTTTTTAAATTATGATTTTTTCTTTATATATATTTTTTTTTTTTTTTTTTTTTTTATAAACTAAAAAAAAAAAGGAACTGGGAAGGGTAGTGATTGGGAACAGCAGGGAAGGGGTTAATAATAACTAAAGATCCCCACAAATAAACTTTTGGGCACTGATCAAAGCCCTGACAGGCTGATCACTGTGATATTAGGCTGATCACAGTAGCAGCTCAGTGATCAGCAGCAAAAACAATATATATATATATTTGTAACCCCCACAAATAAACCCCCAACGCTTTTGATCAACACTGATCAAAGCCCTAACAGGCTAAGCAAGTTATATTAGGCTGATCACAGTAGCAGCTCTGTGATCAGCAGCAAAAAAAATATATATATTGTTTGTAACTATATTTTTTCTCCCTCTCTAGCTTTCTGCAGCACACACCAACACTAAACTGTCTTCCTCTCTCTCTCAGATCGCACTGAGAGCAGAGAGGAAGCGGATACACTTGTAACAGCCAATGATTCCACTCATTGGCTGCTACAGTGTTACAGGGGACAATCGATACACCCCCTCCATGCTGATTGGATCCTGGGGGAGTGCCAGAGGTGCTAGGCACATCCCCCAACCGGATCCACAACAAACAAAATAACGGAGGGGGCACAGGAGCTGAAAACCGTTATGCCGTTCTATTCCGTCATAACGGCTCTAAAGCCCAGTGTAATTATGACGGAATGGAACGGCATAACGGCGTTAAAAGGTTAAATATAGCAAAATAGATTAATTTATATTTACACCACAATGCCCCTTTAAGGCATTTTTTGAGATTTAATATTATTTTTTCTAACTTTAAACTGGTACAAAACTATCTGTAACTTCATTAATAATCAAAGATGTTGGCTGCTAGAAAAAAAATATATAATAGCACTTTTTCTTCTTTTAGAACATATTTCAGACTCATGGAACGTTAATTTTATTTAGAGTTTTAAATTATTTTTCATTGTTTTAATTTTTTATAACTAAATCTGCTGAGAAAGTGATGTGTATATCCCCTGCAGGAATTCTTAACACATTAATTTACTTGTTTTCCTCCAGTATTTAATGTCTTAGTACTCAAGAGACATAAGCTATAGTTTAGCAGCCTTCTCAAGCTTTATCCCTGCCAAAGATTTTTAATGTACTGGTTTCTGAAGTTTTATTAAGGGCCTGATCTTTCAAAGCGTGTCATTAGGGAATACCTTATTAAAGTGCTAGATTACAATTCAGTTGCAAAATTAAAGGGACATTAAACTCAAAATTTAATTCTGCACAAATTGTTTTTATTATGCATAATTAAAAAAAAACTTTGCAATACACTTTCATTACTTTTTTTTCTTCTTGCTTTTCTTGTAATTTATCTCTGACACTCCTACATGCTGCATGGTGATTGGTTGATCAATGGAAGGACTCATTTATATCTGTCTCTAACTGGCCACAGCAAAGGAAATAATATAAACATTTAAAGAATCATGAAACACAGTGGAATTGCATAACGAACAGATGCATAATAAAAAGACAATCAAAAGAATAAGTAGTACATTTTACTTCCCTCTGCATCACAGCCATCTTCCAATCACAAAATGCATATGTGTACATACTCTGTGAAGTCATGCACATGCTCAGTAGAAACTGGTGCCCTAGAAAGTGTACTAGTGAACGATTGTGCAGATTTTGATCATGGAAGTTAACTGGAAAGTTGTTTAGAATTGCATGCTCTATCTGAATCATGAAAGTTTAATTTTGACTTTATTGCACCTTAAAGAAGCTTTTAAGGGGTGTGTCCAGAGCAAGGAACACAATGCATATTTTTTCTAACTCAAGTATTAAATGCTTTTAAAACCTTTATTTTGCAGATCTTTTTCAGTGCAATGGTGCATAAACAAAAATGAACTGTTGTATCCCTTTAACAACTGGTAGTAACAATCTTTACTGACCTCAATCTAAAGTGTTTTTCTTTTTATACCAGTTAAGTTATAACATGAATGTGATGGGTTAATTTTGTGCAAAAATCTATATGTGTAGAAAAAGCTCAAATGTGCTTTATTCTCTTTGTATCCTTTGTTGAAGGAGCTGCAATGCACTAATGGGAGGTAGCTGAACACACTGAGGGACCCAATGAAAATAGGCATAAATGTTCAAACACCAATCAGCATCTAGCTCCCAGTAGTGCATTGCTGCTCCTGAGCCTACTTAGGGGTGATTTCAACAAAGGACACTAAGAGAACAAAACAAATTGCATAATTAAAGTACATTGGAAATTTGATTAAAACTGCATGCTCTATCTGAATAATGAAAGTTTAATTTTGATTTAAACCCCTTTGCTACCAGGATTTTCAGAGAACTTGACCAAAATACTGGCACATTTTTAGCATTTTTGCTATCACCCCATTTAAACAGAAATAGAGCCTTTTCTATTTACCTGTCAAAATGATATATGTTTTATAGCAGATAACCCAAGGTATTGATCTAGGCCCATTTTGGTATATTTCATGCTACCATTTCACCGCCAAATGCAATCAAATAAAAAAAATTGTTAACTTTTTCACAAACTGGGTTTCTTACTGAAATTATTTACAAACAGCTTGTGCAGTCATGGCACAAATTATTGTAAAAGCCTCTCTGGGAACCCCTATGTTCAGAAATAGCAGATATTCATGGTTTTGACATTGCCTTTTGGTTATTAGAATGCTGCTAACTGCAGCAGCGCACCACACTTCTAATTTTCCCGTCAGTGAAGGGGTTAATCAGGTAGCTTATACGGTTAATTTTAGCTTTGGTGTAGGGATTATCTCCCACCTAACACCTCCCACCCCTGATCTCTACCTGATCTCTCCCAAACAGCTCTCTTATTCTTATTACATTTTGGGGTATGATCGAAGTCTTTCATAAGACAATTAATGTGAATAACATAGCAACATATCACAAGCAAGTGTTGAAAACAATATATATATATATATATATATATATATATATATATATATATATATATATATATATATATTATATGTGTGTGTGTGTGTGTTGTTCGTCCGTTGATTCAACGAGGACCACTTTGTCATCCATGAAATGCTATGTCAGGTTCTGTCTATGTGTGCGAATACGACTTAAAAAGGCCGATTCTTGCACAGAAGGTCCGATGACAGATAGAAAAGCAGGCGAGGAGGAAATCTACAATCGGGTTACTAGCACAAGCTTTCCTAGCTTGCCACTTTTGTTCTGCTGCAGCCATCCTTTTGGTCTCATATGATTCGGCACTTTAGATACAAGAGATCACCATATTGTCTGGTTCATTGCTCTCTGTTCACAGGAAACAACATTGATGTCAAATGCTTTGAGGGCTTTGAGTGTCTTTAAAGCGCTTCTTTTGACCCTCCCTGGGATCACTGACCTTGCTGCAGCTCACCATAGAAGATTCTCTTTGAAAGCCAATGGTCTGACATTGGCACTGCATGCCCTGTCCAGCATAACTGTGACTGCATCAAGATGGTAAAGATGCTAGGTAGGTTTGTTTGGGCAAGTACCTCAGTGTCTGGAATCTTGTCCTGCCACTCTATGTTGAGGATTTTTCTGAGGCTTGTTGTATGGAAATGGTTCAGCTTCTTGGTGTGGTGCTGATACACGGCCCAGGTATTGCTAGTAGTAGTGTAGGGAGAACAACAGCCCTGTATACTTTCAGATTTGTCTGGGTGGTGATGCCTCTTCTGTTCCAGATATTGGCATGTTATCTGCCAAAGGTTGCACTAGCTAGAGTGATCATGATATTTACCTCATCATTTATGGTGGTGTTTTGGGACAAAGTGCTACCAAGGTATGTGAATTTGTTCACTACATTTAGTCTCTGGCCATCAATGGGCCTCCCAAAGGGTGGCTGATACAGAACTTCAGTCTTCTTTGTATTAATGGTTAGGCCAAAGTTTGTGCTGGCATTTGAAGATTTGTCTATGCTGCATTGCATGTCAATTTCTCAGGCAGCGTTTAGGGCAAATCATCAGCAAACAGGAAACAGCAAACAGGAAGATATCTGTCATGATCTTGGTTTTTGCATTAAGCCTCCTTAGGTTGACCCTCAACGTGGTACCTGATGTTAATTCTAATTACTCAATCTCTTAACGGGTTGGTCAGCATAGCAGAAAACATGATGCTGAAGAGTGTAGGTGCCAGGACACAGCTCTGCTTCAAACCATTTGTAACAGAGAATGGCTCAGATACCTTACTGTTATCTTGGACCCGTGCTAACATGCCTTCATGGAGCTGTTTGACCATGAAGATGAACTTCCTTGGTCATCCTACTTGGCCATAATCTTCCACAGGCCCTCTCTACAAACTGTATCAAAAGCCTTAGTTAGGTCAACATAGGTAGAGAACAGGTCAGAGTTTTTCTCCTGACACTTCCCTTGTAATTGTATCGCCTCAAACACCATATCAATGGTCCCATGCTCTTTCCGGAATCCACACTGGCTTTCTGCCAGAATTCCCTGGTCAAGGTGCGCTGTTAGGTGGTTCAACAGAATCCTGGCAAATATCTTGCCTGCGATAGAGAATAGGGAAATACCTCTATAGTTATCACAGGCCTGCTGGTATCATTTCCTCTTTTACAAGTGTAGATGGAGTCATCTTTAAACTTCTGAGAATTGTCTCCTGTTGCCACATAAGTAGGAACAGCTGATGGAGGCTTTCAGTTAGAACAGTGCCACCTTCCTTGTAGACCTCAGCTGGAATTAGATCCGAGCCAGGAGCTTTTCCACTGGAGAGGAGATTAATCACTTTCTGAGTTTCTAACAAAGTAGGAGAATAATCTAGTGCTTCATTATCGGAAGATGATCAATGGCTTCATCATTGATGGACAATGGAAAATTCAAAACGCTGTTGAAATGTTCAGCCCACCTTTCAAGAATCTTATCCTTGTCAGTGATCAGTGTGTGCCCATCGGCACTGAGGAGGAGGATGATCCAGATGATATAGGTCCGTACACTTCTTTTAGGGCGTCATAGAAATTCTTCATGTCATTCTTATCAGCTTACTCTTGATTCTCATCAGCTTTTCTGCTGAGCCAAGTGTCTTGCATCTGATGGAGTTTCTGCTGTATTGACCTTCTAATGTTGCTGAATGCATCTTTCTTTGATATGGACTTTTGGTTACTAAGATAAGCTTGGTGGAGGTAATGCTTCTCTTCCAATGCTTGATCTCATTGAAGTTCTCATCAGATGCCAATGTTTTGAGTGGGGGTGCATTCATGATGTCCGATTATGGGTAGGAAGGTGGAAGACTGTGTTTGTGATGAGTAGCGAATGCTCTGCGCAGGTCTGAAGCAAAAAGAGACCATTGCTGTTGCAGTAGCCCACTCCATGCTTTAAAAAGTACTCCATCCCAGGCAATGTGGTTAGTGCCGACTCTTGCGGTAAAGTCTCCAAGAATTATAAGCTTATCTGCCTTTGGAACATCGGCAATGACTGAGTAAAGTTCCTTTATTTCATCTGGGTTGGTCATGAATGGAGCATAGTCACTAATGATGGTAAGGTGCTTCTTTCCCGGTTTCAGGGGGAATTTCATGAGCCTGTCGTTCACCCCCTTAGGAAATCCAACCAGCTTGCTAACAAGAACTGTCTTCACTGCAAAGCCAACACCTGCCTGACGACACTCACTGCTTTCAAAAGAAGGTGTAACTTCCTCAGCTAGCAGGGTCTCGATCAAGGCTGTAATATCGATATTATACCTGCCGAGTTCCTTCCCAATAAGAGCAGTTTCTCCTCTGGGGTCTGTCCGTGTCATCTTTGTCCAACAGTATGCGCACATTCCATGATCCTAATATGAGAGGCACAATCTTCGATTTCTTCTTTGAGTTTCCACTGCTACAGTAGGGACCCCTCCAGCTGTGGTAAGCTGGGTAGGAAAAAACTAAAGCAGCCAATGTTTAGGGCACCTTTTCTAGTTTTTTTTCAGACCCCGGAGGTGGGCTTTGCTTTCCAAATAAGGGCTGCTCTGTCGCTCAGGGGGCTGCCAAACTTTACTGCTGCTCTGTGTCAGTGAGGAGTGACCCTTTGGCCTATGATCATATGCAGTGGATGATAATGATGTCCTAAGTGTCTCATCATGCCTTGAGTGTTCCACAGCACTTTGCAGAAAGACACCTTCCTGCCCATTGAGCATATATGCTTATTCTGCGCAGTCCGCCAAATCCAGTCTTCACATGCAGGGTAGATAAAACCATAAGTCAGCAAAGGTTTGAGAGCCGTCGGCTACCCTCATACTGGTTTAGCCGGCCAGTCGAAGCTGTTGCCAGTGGTGTGGCTGCTGCGCATGCTACAATGCTACAACTGCGAGGAGCCACAGGTGAGAGCTGAGTGCCAGATGGGGACCAAAGGTGGATAAGCTACTCCTATAGGAGTACGACTGCCCCCCAGCCAGAAGTGCTTCCCATGTCTAGGACACCCCATACACTATATATATATATATATATATATATATATATATATATATATATATATATATATATATATATATATATATATATATATATATATATATAAGCAGAGGAAGGTGCACTCTCACAAACAGGATTCAAATGCCAGGGTGCTGAATATAGGTAGTATAGTGGATAGAAGACAGCACTCTCTTATCTTAACTAATGCAAAAAATGCTTTTAATAAGTGATGTTTAGGGGAATGCTCCCCTTCATCAGACCAACGCTTGGTCTGATGAAGGGGAGTGTTCCCAGAAACGTCACTTATTTAAAGCATTTTTGCATTATTTAAGACCAGGGAGTGCTGTCTAGTGATGTCGTGAACCTAAAAATTTCGGTTTGCGAATGGCGGACCCGAACTTCCGTAACTGTTCGCGAACCGGCGAACCGGGCGAACCACCATTGACTTCAATAGGCAGGCAACCTTTAAAACCCACAGGGACTCTTTCTGGCCACAATAGTGATGGAAAAGTTGTTTCAAGGGGACTAACACCTGGACTGTGGCATGCCGGAGGGGGATCCATGGCAAAACTCGCATGGAAAATTACATAGTTGATGCAGAGTCTGGTTTTAATCCATAAAGGGCATAAATCACCTAACATTCCTAAATTTTTTGGAATAACGTGCTTTAAAACATCAGGTAGTGTAAGGGTTACACCCGCTTCACAGTGACAGACCAAACTCCCCGTGTAATGCACCGCAAACAACTGCAAACAGTCCATTTGCACAACCACGAGATAGATAGATTTGATAGATAGATACATAGATTACATAGATCAATAGATGCAATATACATTTGATAGATACAAATTAGATCAATAGATGCAATATACATTTGATAGATACGAATTACAGAGATCAATAGATGCAATATACATTTGATAAGAATTACATAGATCAATAGATGCAATATACATTTGATAAGAATTACATAGATCAATAGATGCAATATACATTTAATAGATACGAATTACATAGATCAATAGATGCAATATACATTTGATAGATACGAATTACATAGATCAATAGATGCAATATACATTTGATAGATACGAATTACATAGATCAATAGATGCAATATACATTTGATAGATACAAATTACATAGATCAATAGATGCAATATACATTTGATAGATACGAATTACATAGCTCAATAGATGCAATATACATTTGATAGATACGAATTACATAGATCAATAGATGCAATATACATTTGATACGAATTACATAGATCAATAGATGCAATATACATTTAATAGATACGAATTACATAGATCAATAGATGCAATATACATTTGATAGATATGAATTACATAGATCAATAGATGCAATATACATTTGATACGAATTACATAGATCAATAGATGCAATATACATTTAATAGATACGAATTACATAGATCAATAGATGCAATATACATTTGATAGATACAAATTACATAGATCAATAGATGCAATATACATTTGATAGATACGAATTACATAGATCAATAGATGCAATATACATTTGATAGATACGAATTACATAGATCAATAGATGCAATATACATTTGATAGATACGAATTACATAGATCAATAGATGCAAATAACATTTATGATTTAGACAGGGAATGCAATTTTAAACAACTTATCAAATTACTTTTATCATCAAATTTGCTTGTTCTCTTGGTATTCTTAGTTGAAAGCTAAACCTAGGAGGCTCAGGTGCTAATTTCGAAGTCCTTGAAGGTCACCTCTTATCTGAATGCATTTGTCAGTTTTTCACAGCTAGAGGACGTTAGTTGTGTACAAAATAGATAACATTGTGCTCACGACCGTGGAGTTACTTATGAGAGGGCATTGATTGGCTAAAATGCAAGTCTGTCAAAAGAACTAAAATAAGGTGCAGACTGCAGAGGCTTTGATACAAGATAATCACAGAGGTAAAAAGTATATTAATATAACTTTGTTGGTTATGCAAAACTGGGGAGTGGGTAATAAAGGGATTATCTATCTTTTAAACAATAACAATTCTGGAGTAGACTGTCCCTTTAAATATACATTTTTGATTTAACAGGCAAACAGCTATTTCAAATGACAAAATAAAGGCAAATAAGCTATTTGTAAACAATTTAATACACTCCAGCAGGTAAAATGGATCAATGGGAACATATAAGGGGGATACAATGTTACAGTACAATGCCCCTTTAATAACTATAAAAGCTATGATTTGCGGCCAATCGGCCGCTAGCAGGCCCGATCGTATTGATTTCTGTCCTCTGCCTTTAGAGCAGGCGGACAAGTTATCGAGCAGTGGTCTTTAGACCGCAGCTTCATATCTTCTGTTTACGGAGAGTATGAAGGCTCGCGCAGAAATAGGGGCATCAAGCTCGATACGGAGCTTGTTAAATTGTCTCCCATGAATTAATACAGGGACAGCCAACTGGTGGCTCATGGACCCACTTGTGGCCCTATGCATTAGTTTTTGTGGCACTTTGAAAAAGGGTCAAACAAGGTGGCCACAAATCAGAAGCTCTTTGGAGGGGAAAATAGCATAGAGTGTATACCTGCAACCTTACCTATATCTGAATCTGTGCCTCTGCAAGCTTTTAGGAAATATATTATTTGTGTGCAATACCTATATATTTATATGCAGCCCTTAAATGGACAGTAAACCCAAAATATTTATTTCATTATTCAGATAGAGAATACAATTTTAAAATAGTTTCCAATTTACTTCTATTATTAAATTTGCTTCCTTCTCATGATATTCTTTGTTGAAGAGAGGTAGGTAGCGTTCATGGGCTTGAAGCACTGCATGACAGGTGATAGTGCTGCCATTTAGTGCTCTTGCTAATGTATAACATTGTTGCAAAACTGCTGATATATAGTGCTGCAGACACGTGCACACTTCTGAGCTTACATCCTTGCTTTTCAACAAAGGATAACAAGAAAACTAAGAAAATTTAATAACAGAAGTAAATTGGAAAGTGGTTTAAAATGGTGTGCTCTATCTGAATCATGAAAGAAAATTTTTGAGTTTTACATTCCTTTAAGGATTCTAATGATTGATCTTCAGCCCTCATGTGTAAGGAAGTTGACCATCACTGAATTAATAGAACAATGCGTTATGTGGTGCCCTATCGTGCGAGTGCAAATGTGATACTGAGATTGCAGATTTTTTCCCACTCAAATCCATATTACAAGTGGTGCAGTTTTTAAATTACTGCAAATTCATTTGCGCGAACTTGCAGTAATTTACGCTCCCCATATTTTCTATGGGCGGCATTGAGCAGCAATGTGCACTTGCATTACAAGTTGAAAGTAAGTGTGATTGCTCAAACTTAATCGCATTTTACGCTCAAACTTTTTATGTGAGTTGAAAGTTTGCGGAAAGAGTTTGGCCGGAGCAAAAAGTTGCACTAAACTATACTATTAACCCCTAAACTGCCACCCCCCCACATCGCAAACTACTCCACTACCCTATTAACCCCATAAACCGCCACATCACAAACTACTATCTGGACAGATATCTCAGCATGCTAAGGTACTGTGACTGATCTCTGCAGCAACCCAAGGGTTGCAGGTTTGATCCCCGGCGAGGTCCACTCAGCCTTTCATCCTTCTGAGGTCGATAAAAACAGAATTCATGCCTACCTGATAAATTACTTTCTCCAACGGTGTGTCCGGTCCACGGCGTCATCCTTACTTGTGGGATATTCTCTTCCCCAACAGGAAATGGCAAAGAGTCCCAGCAAAGCTGGTCACATGATCCCTCCTAGGCTCCGCCCACCCCAGTCTTTCGACCGACGGACAGGAGGAAATATATATAGGAGAAACCATATGATACCGTGGTGACTGTAGTTAGAGAAAATAATTCATCAGACCTGATTAAAAAACCAGGGCGGGCCGTGGACCGGACACACCGTTGGAGAAAGTAATTTATCAGGTAAGCATAAATTCTGTTTTCTCCAACATTGGTGTGTCCGGTCCCACTTACTTGTGGGAACCAATACCAAAGCTTTAGGACACGGATGAAGGGAGGGAGCAAATCAGGTCACCTAAACGGAAGGCACCACAGCTTGCAAAACCTTTCTCCCAAAAATAGCCTCCGAAGAAGCAAAAGTATCAAATTTGTAAAATTTGGCAAAAGTGTGCAGTGAAGACCAAGTCGCTGCCTTACATATCTGGTCAACAGAAGCCTCGTTCTTGAAGGCCCATGTGGAAGCCACAGCCCTAGTGGAGTGAGCTGTGATTCTTTCAGGAGGCTGCCGTCCAGCAGTCTCATAAGCCAAACGGATAATGCTTTTAAGCCAAAAGGAAAGAGAGGTAGAAGTCGCTTTTTGACCTCTCCTTTTACCAGAATAAACAACAAACAAGGAAGATGTTTGTCTGAAATCTTTAGTAGCCTCTAAATAGAACTTTAGAGCACGGACAACGTCCAAATTGTGTAACAAACGTTCCTTCTTTGAAACTGGATTCGGACACAAAGAAGGTACAACTATCTCCTGGTTAATATATTTTTTAGAAACAACTTTAGGAAGAAAACCAGGCTTAGTACGCAAAACCACCTTATCTGCATGGAACACCAGATAAGGAGGAGAACACTGCAGAGCAGATAACTCTGAAACTCTTCTAGCAGAAGAAATTGCAACCAAAAACAAAACTTTCCAAGATAGTAACTTAATATCTATGGAATGTAAGGGTTCAAACGGAACCCCTTGAAGAACTGAAAGAACTAGATTTAGACTCCAGGGAGGAGTCAAAGGTCTGTAAACAGGCTTGATCCTAACCAGAGCCTGAACAAATGCTTGAACATCTGGCACAGCTGCCAGTCTTTTGTGTAGTAAGACAGATAAAGCAGAGATCTGTCCCTTTAGAGAACTTGCAGATAATCCTTTCTCCAAACCTTCTTGAAGAAAGGAGAGAATCTTAGGAATTTTTATCTTATTCCATGGGAATCCTTTGGATTCACACCAACAGACATATTTTTTCCATATTTTATGGTAAATTTTTCTAGTTACAGGTTTTCTGGCCTGAACCAGAGTATCTATCACCGAATCTGAAAACCCACCCTTTGATAGAATCAAGCGTTCAATCTCCAAGCCGTCAGTTGGAGGGAGACCAGATTTGGGTGTTCGAATGGACCTTGAACAAGAAGGTCCTGTCTCAAAGGTAGCTTCCATGGTGGAGCCGATGACATATTCACCAGGTCTGCATACCAAGTCCTGCGTGGCCACGCAGGAGCTATCAAGATCACCGAGGCCCTCTCCTGATTGATCCTGGCTACCAGCCTGGGAATGAGAGGAAACGGTGGGAATACGTAAGCTAGGTTGAAAGTCCAAGGTGCTACTAGTGCATCTACTAGGGTCGCCCTGGGATCCCTGGATCTGGACCCGTAGCAAGGAACCTTGAAGTTCTGACGAGACGCCATCAGATCCATGCCCCATAATTGAGTTATTTGGGCAAAGATTTCCGGATGGAGTTCCCACTCCCCCGGATGAAATGTCTGACGACTCAGAAAATCCGCTTCCCAATTTTCCACTCCTGGGATGTGGATCGCAGACAAGTGGCAGGAGTGATCCTCCGCCCATTGAATTATTTTGGTCACTTCTTTCATCGCCAGGGAACTCTTTGTTCCCCCTTGATGATTGATATAAGCAACAGTCGTCATGTTGTCTGATTGGAACCTTATGAATTTGGCCTTTGCTAGTTGAGGCCAAGCTCTGAGAGCATTGAATATCGCTCTCAGTTCCAGAATGTTTATCGGGAGAAGAGACTCTTCCCAAGACCATAGACCCTGAGCTTTCAGGGATTCCCAGACCGCACCCCAGCCCACTAGACTGGCGTCGGTCGTGACAATGACCCACTCTGGCCTGCGGAAGCTCATTCCCTGGGACAGATGGTCCAGGGTCAGCCACCAACGGAGTGAATCTCTGGTCTTTTGATCTACTTGAATCATTGGAGACAAGTCTGTATAATCCCCATTCCACTGTTTGAGCATGCACAGTTGTAATGGTCTTAGATGAATTTGTGCAAAAGGAACTATGTCCATTGTTGCAACCATCAATCCTATTACTTCCATGCACTGCGCTATGGAAGGACGAGGAACAGAATGACAAGAGCTTAGAACTTGACAAGAGCTTAGAAGTTTTGATTTTCTGACCTCTGTCAGAAAAATCCTCATTTCTAAGGAATCTATTATTGTTCCCAAGAAGGGAACTCTTGTAGACGGGGACAGAGAACTCTTTTCTTTGTTCACCTTCCATCCGTGAGATGTGAGAAAGGCTAGAACGATGTCCGTATGAGCCTTTGCCTTTGACAGGGACGACGCTTGTATTAGAATGTCGTCCAAGTAAGGTTCTACTGCAATGCCCCTTGGTCTTAGAACCGCTAGAAGGGACCCTAGAACCTTTGTGAAAATCCTTGGAGCAGTGGCTAATCCGAATGGAAGAGCCACAAACTGGTAATGTTTGTCCAGAAAAGCGAACCTTAGGAACTGATGATGTTCCTTGTGGATAGGGATATGTAGGTACGCATCCTTTAGATACACGGTAGTCATAAATTGACTTTCCTGGATGGTGGGTAGAATCGTTCGAATAGTTTCCATTTTGAACGAAGGTACCCTGAGAAATTTGTTTAGGATCTTCAAATCCAAAATTGGTCTGAACGTTCCCTCTTTTTTGGGAACTACGAACAGATTGGAATAAAATCCCATTCCTTGTTCCTTTATTGGAACTGGGTGTATCACTCCCATCTTTAACAGGTCTTCTACACAATGTAAGAATGCCTGTCTCTTTATTTGGTTTGAGGATAAGTGAGACTTGTGGAACCTTCCCCTTGGGGGTAGTTCCTTGAATTCCAGGAGATAACCTTGAGAAACTATTTCTAGCGCCCAAGGGTCCTGAACATCTCTTGCCCAAGCCTGAGCAAAGAGAGAGAGTTTGCCCCCCACCAGATCCGGTCCCGGATCGGGGGCTACTCCTTCATGCTGTCTTGTTAGCAGTGGCAGGCTTCTTGGCCTGCTTACCCTTGTTCCAGCCTTGCATTGGTTTCCAGGCTGGTTTGGGTTGTGAGGCATTACCCTCTTGCTTAGAGGATGCAGAATTAGAGGCTGGTCCATTTCTGCGAAAGGGACGAAAATTAGACTTATTCTTAGCCTTAAAAGACCTATCCAGTGATGTCTGAAATAATCTCTTTCAAATCAGGTCCAAATAAAGTTTTACCTTTGAAAGGAATGTTAAGTAATTTTGTCTTGGATGACACATCCGCTGACCAAGACTTTAGCCAAAGCGCTCTGCGCGCCACAATAGCAAACCCTGAATTTTTCGCCGCTAATTTTGCTAATTGCAAAGCGGCATCTAAAATAAAAGAGTTAGCCAATTTAAGTGCGTGAACTCTGTCCATAACCTCCTCATATGGAGTTTCTCTACTGAGCGACTTTTCTAGTTCCTCGAACCAGAACCACGCTGCCGTAGTGACAGGAACAATGCATGAAATTGGTTGTAGAAGGTAGCCTTGCTGTACAAAAATCTTTTTAAGCAAACCTTCCAATTTTTTATCCATAGGATCTTTGAAAGCACAACTATCCTCGATAGGAGTAGAAACTGCCCCCTCGACCTTGGGGACTGTCTGCCATAAGTCCTTTCTGGGGTCGACCATAGGAAATAATTTCTTAAATATAGGGGGAGGAACAAAAGGTATGTCGGGCTTTTCCCACTCTTTATTTACTATGTCCGCCACCCGCTTGGGTATAGGAAAAGCGTCGGGGGGCACCGGAACCTCTAGGAACCTGTCCATCTTGCATAATTTCTCTGGAATGACCAAATTGTCACAATCATCCAGAGTAGATAATACCTCCTTAAGCAGTGCGCGGAGATGTTCTAATTTAAATTTAAATGTCACAACATCAGGTTCAGCTTGATGAGAAATTTTTCCTGAATCTGAAATTTCTCCCTCAGACAAAACCTCCCTCATGGCCCCTTCAGATTGGTGTGAGGGTATGACAGAACAATTATCATCAGCGTCCTCTTGCTCTTCAGTGTTTAAAACAGAGCAATTGCGCTTTCTCTGATAAGTAGGCATTTTGGATAAAAGATTTGCTATGGAGTTATCCATTACAGCCGTTAATTGTTGCATGGTAATAAGTATTGGCGCACTAGATGTACTAGGGGCCTCCTGCATGGGCAAAACTGGTGTAGACACAGTAGGAGATGATGTAGTATTATGTTTACTCCCCTCATTTGAGGAATCATCTTGAGCAATACTTACTTTGTTTGGACGCTATGGCACAATTATCACATAAATTTAAATGGGGAGACACATTGGCTTTCATACATATAGAACATAGCTTATCTGAAGGTACAGACATGTTAAACAGGCTTAAACTTGTCAACAATGCACAAAAAAAACGTTTTAAAATAAAACCGTTACTGTCACTTTAAATTTCAAACAGAAAACACTTTATTACTGAATATGTGAAAAAGTATGAAGGAATTGTTCAAAAATTACCAAATTTTCACCACAGTGTCTTAAAGCCTTAAAAGTATTGCACGCCAAATTTCAGAGCTTTAACCCTTAAAATAACGGAACCGGAGCCGTTTTTCAATTTAACCCCTATACAGTCCCAAATACAGTCTTTGCTAAGACCCAACCAAGCCCTGAGGGGAATACGATACCAAATGACGCCTTCTTAAAGCTTTTTCAGAGATTCTTAGATCCTCACACATGCATCTGCATGCCCTGCTCTCAAAAAACAACTGCGCATTAATGGCGCGAAAATGAGGCTCAGTCTATGACTAGAAAGGCCCCCTGACTGAAAAAGGTGTCCAATACAGTGCCTGCCGTTTTATAAACGTTCCCCAAGATTATAAATGTCAATAGTTAGCCTAAATTTGAATAATATGCACAAATAAGCAATCGATTTAGCCCATAAAAATGTCTAACAGTTTTTTAGCCCATAATAAGCCCTTTATTCTGTTTGTTTTTGACTAAGAAAATGGCTTACCGGTCCCCATGAGGGGAAATGACAGCCTTCCAGCATTACACAGTCTTGTTAGAAATATGGCTAGTCATACCTTAAGCAGAAAAGTCTGCTAACTGTTTCCCCCAACTGAAGTTACTTCATCTCAACAGTCCTATGTGGAAACAGCAATCGATTTTAGTTACTGTCTGCTAAAATCATCTTCCTCTTACAAACAGAAATCTTCATCCTTTTCTGTTTCAGAGTAAATAGTACATACCAGCACTATTTTAAAATAACAAACACTTGATAGAAGAATAAAAACTACATTTAAACACCAAAAAAACTCTTAACCATCTCCGTGGAGATGTTGCCTGTGCAACGGCAAAGAGAATGACTGGGGTGGGCGGAGCCTAGGAGGGATCATGTGACCAGCTTTGCTGGGACTCTTTGCCATTTCCTGTTGGGGAAGAGAATATCCCACAAGTAAGGATGACGCCGTGGACCGGACACACCAATGTTGGAGAAATGAGCAGCGCCTTGAGACCCTTACAGGTGATTAACCACACTTTACAAGTACCCAGTACATATATACTCTGCTACACTATTAACTTCTAAACCACCACACCTCAACATCACAAACTACTTGCTAACAGCTTACTCTCCAACACCCCATTGGGCAGCAATAGAGCTTTAGGGCACTGTCCTACCACATGCCCTTATCAGAACAATTTTAAGAGTACGTTTTTTTTTGGGGTGGGGGTTACTTTTATTGTAGAATGGGGTTGTATTTTTTTTTTATAGAAAACTAGCTAAATCGCTTTAGGACAGTGCCCTACAAAAAGCCCATCTAAGGGCTATTGCTATAGTAACTTTTAATGTTAGTATAGGGTTTTTTATTTTGGGGTGTTCTTTTTTAAGGGGGGCTTTAGTTTTAGAAAAGTCATAACTGTGGGCTTTTTATTTTTGGTAATTTGTTTTTTATTTTCTGTAAGGTAATATTAGTTTTTTTATTTTCTGTAAGGTTATTTTTTTTTTTAAATTTCTGTGATTTTTTTTTTTACAATAATGGTAGGTTTTATTTTTTTTATATGTAATGTTAGTTGTTTTTTTAAACTTGATGGGTGTTGGGCTAAGGGTGGTTGGGGGTTGTCGTTAGAAAAGTTAGTGGTAGTTTGCGATGTGGGGATGTGGCGGTTTAGGGTTTATTAGTGTAGCGGACTAGTTTACCATGTGGGGGTGTGGCAATTTAGGGGTTATTAGCGTAGAGGGGCAATTTGCGATGTGGGGTGTGGCGGTTTAGGGGTTAATAAAATAGTGGGCAGCTTGTAATGTGGGTGTGTGGTGTTTTAGGGGTTAATAGTGTAGTGGTGTACTTTGCAGTGTGCTATGTGGCGTTTTAGGGGTTATTAAAGTAGAGGGCTTATTGTGGGTTAGCTCGAGAGTAAGGGTGTTAGTGATTTTTCAGTTTTCACACTCCATTGAAGTCTATGGGACAATGCGTTAACGTGGTTGCAAAATTGTTATTCGTCTTTTTGAGCGAGTCAGGTTAAAACGAGAGCAAATATTTTTTACTTTCAACTTGTAATATGCACGGTTCCCAATGCACGAAAAAAGTTGGAGTCGAGCGCAGTTAGCGTGCAGGTGGGAGTGATAAATATCGCTCTACTTGTAATCTAGGCCATAAATAGGGTTTTAATGTCTTTTATTTTAATAGTAATTTTTTTTTACAGTGAGATATCAGTCCATGACTTTTTTCACAGATTTTTAGAAAAGATCATATTTTTCATTCACGTAGACCAGTTTTAAAATATTTTATTATTAATATTTTATTAAAACAACTGTTTCTCGGGACACATTACATATGCGGCATCGCCCGCAAAAGCCGGCGATGCCGGTTTTTGCTAGTTTTTGGTATCCTATATACAGCGCCGCATATAAATGCGGCACGTATATTTCACCTGTCGCCCGCAATTTTTACTCCCATAAGCTAACATGGGACCGCGTTGTAAATTAGTATCCAATATCCAGCGCAAGGCCTTACGTGGTGAAAATGGAGAAATCTTACTCCATTTTTACCTCGCCATAAAAGGCAGCCGTAGCAGGCCTTGCGCTGAGTATGGGAGCACCGTAACTCCCGAAAATGCCTGCAAAAATAAACTAACACCTAACGCATGCGCAATGTCTATCCACCTGTCAACCGCAATCCACCACCGCAATAACTAATAAACTGTATTAACCCCTAAACCGCCATAGCCCACACCGCAATTAACCTATTCTAGTATTAACCCCTAAACCGCCATAGCCCACATAGCCTATTAAATGTATTAACCCCTAATCTGCCGCCGCCAACGTCGCCGCCACTATAATAAAGTTATTAACCCCTAAACCTAAGTCTAACCCTAACCCTAACACCCCCTAACTTAAATATTATTTAAATAAATCTAAATAATATTACTATTATTAACTAAATTATTCCTATTTAAAACTAAATACTTACCTATAAAATAAATCCTAAGATAGCTACAATATAATTAATAATTACATTGTAGCTATTTTAGGATTTATTTTTATTTTACAGGCAACTTTCTATTTATTTTAACTAGGTTCAATAGCTATTAAATAGTTAATAACTATTTGATAGCTACCTAGTTAAAATGATTACAAATTTACCTGTAAAATAAAACCTAACCTAAGTTACAATTACACCTAACACTACACTATCATTAAATTAATTAAATAAATTAACTACAATTACCTAAAATGAAATACAATTAAATAAAATAAACTATAGTACAAAAACAAACAAACACTAAATTACATAAAATAAAAAAAAATACAAGAAGTTTAAACTAATTACAGCTAATCTAAGCCCCCTAATAAAATAAAAAAGCCCCCCAAAATAATAAAATGCCATACCCTATACTAAATTACAAATAGCCCTTAAAAGGGCCTTTTGCGGGGCATTGCCCCAGGATAAACAGCTCTTTTACCTGTAAAAAATGAAATACACCCCCCCAACATTAAAACCCACCACCCACACCCAACCTTACTCTAAAACCCACCCAATCCCCCCTTAAAAAAACCTAACACTACCCGATTGAAGATCCCCCTACCTTGAGCCGTCTTCCCCCCGCCGGGCAGAAGTCTTCATCCGATCTGGATACAAGTGGTCTTCCAGCCGGGCAGAAGTCTTCATCCGATCCGGGCAGAAGAGGTCCTCCATCCGGGCAGAAGTCTTCATCCAAGCGGCATCTTCTATCTTCTTCCATCCGACGAGGAGCGGCTCCATCTTGAAGACATCGACACGGAGCATCCTTCCTGGCTGACGGACTAATGACGAATGAAGGTTCCTTTAAATGACATCATCCAAGATGGCGTTTCTTGAATTCTGATTGGCTGATAGGATTCTATCAGCCAATCGGAATTAAGGTAGGAAAAATCCTATTGGCTGATTGGATCAGCCAATTGGATTGACCTTGCATTCTATTGGCTGTTTCAATCAGCCAATAGAATGCAAGCTCAATCCTATTGGCTGATTGGATCAGCCAATCGGATTGAACTTCAATCCGATTGGCTGATTGCATCAGCCAATAGGATTTTTCCTACCTTAATTCCGATTGGCTGATAGAATCCTATCAGCCAATCGGAATTCAAGGGACACCATCTTGGATGACATCATTTAAAGGAACCTTCATTCGTCGTTAGTCCGTCGGCAAGGAAAGGATGCTCCACGTCGGATGTCTTCAAGATGGAGCCGCTCCTCGTCAGATGGAAGAAGATAGAAGATTCCGCTTTGATGAAGACTTCTGCCCGGATGGAGGACCTCTTCTGCCCGGATCGGATGAAGACTTCTGCCCGGTTGGAGGACCACTTGTGCCCGGATCAGATGAAGACTTCTGCCCGGCTGGGTGAAGACGGCTCAAGGTAGGGTGATCTTCAATGGGGTAGTGTTAGGTTTTTTAAGGGGGGATTAGGTGGGTTTTAGAGTAAGGTTGGGCATGGGTGGTGGGTTTTAATGTTGGAGGGGTGTATTTCTTTTTTTACAGGTAAAAGAGCTGATTACTTTGGGGCAATGCCCCGCAAAAAGCCCTTTTAAAGGCTATTTGTAATTTAGTATAGGGTAGGGCATTTTATTATTTTGGGGGGCTTTTTTATTTTATTAGGGGGCTTAGATTAGGTGTAATTAGTTTAAACTTCTTGTAATTTTTTTATTTTATGTAATTTAGTATTTGTTTTTGTACTATAGTTTATTTTATTGTATTTAATTTTAGGTAATTGTAGTTAATTTATTTAATTAATTTAATGATAGTGTAGTATTAAGTGTAATTGTAACTTAGGTTAGGTTTTATTTTACAGGTAAATTTGTAATTATTTTAACTAGGTAGCTATTAAATAGTTATTAACTATTTAATAGCTATTGAACCTAGTTAAAATAAATACAAAGTTGCCTGTAAAATAAAAATAAATCCTAAAATAGCTGCAATGTAATTATTAATTATATTGAAGCTATCATAGGGTTTATTTTATAGGTAATATTTAGTTTTAAATAGGATTAATTTAGTTAATAATAGTAATATTATTTAGATTTATTTAAATAATATATAAGTTAGGGGTGTGTTAGGGTTAGGGTTAGACTTAGGTTTAGGGGTTAATAACTTTATTATAGTGGTGGTGACGTTTGCGACGGCAGATTAGGGGTTAATACATTTAATAGGCTATGTGGGCTATGGCGGTTTAGGGGTTAATACTTAAATAGGTTAATTGCGTTGTGGGCTATGGTGGTTTAGGGGTTAATACTTAAATAGGTTAATTGCGTTGTGGGCGATGGCGGTTTAGGGGTTAATAATTAGGCTTATTGCGTTGTGGGGGGCTGTCGGTCTAGGGGTGAATACATTTATTATTAGTAGTGAGAGGGGGTGAATGCGGATATAGGGGTTTTACATGTCAGGCTATTTTTGGGAGGCAGGTTAGACTGTTACAGGAGATTTAAAATGATCTTTACTTTTCTTAGGCGCCGGCAGTTTCTAAAGTGCCGTAAGTCACTAGCGACTCCAGAAATTTGTAGTTACGCTCATTTCTGGACATCCCTAGGTTATCAGACTTACGACACTTTAGGAACTGCCGGCGGGGTATATGTAATACCCATGTGCGAGGTGAAATTATGGGCGAAGCAGGTTTCCACGCTTGCGCCGAAACCTGCGCCGTATATGGGATCGCGCCCCTCATCCTTAAAAAAGGAGTCCCTTTAAATAAATTTCACCTTGCCAACCAGGCTTTCGGAAAGTGTTATGGAAGACAGGAAAGAGGGAAATTGATTTATCTAAAAGTAAAGGTATACATTCTGAAAGGCATAAAAGGCCATTGGAGTCCAATTCAATCTTTTTTTTTCGATGTTGGAAACATGGGAACGGACATTTTTTGTCTGTTTGTTTTTGTTAGTTAACAAAGTGATCACAATCTTTAAATCAAACACAGCTTACATTAACTCACTAGAGTTGATCTCCATATTCCCACAAAGGCACTGGGCTCTGGCGATAATGGATGACGAGCACTGAAATAAGAAATGGGCTAAAGGAGTTAATGGAGTCTGTGTGCGAGTTTAGCAATTGGATACAGTGGTTTTTATGATAAGTGTTAAAAAATCTTAATGGCAATTGTATGTGGGTATGATGAGTACACTAGGCATGTCTGATCAATGATGTTTTAATATGTTAAAGTATTTTTTTTTTGCTCTTTATCTTTTTTTTTTTATTCATTAACAAAACCTTCATTTTTTTGATAGTCCAGAGTTGCAGAACTTATTGTACAGGCTGCAAATTATACCGAAAGGGGTTTCTCTTTTGTTGCATCTCCATAACTCTAGGAAATGTTTTAAACAATAATTTACTCCTAATAACAACGGGATTGGCAAGAGAAACCCTGTTCCTAAAGATGAGAATATTGTACTTTACAATCCCAAAAATCCATGTATGAAATAAAAAAAACTATATTAAGATTGTGATTGCTAAACGCAATTTCTCAATGTTGTGACCACCATTTCCATTTTCTCATGTTTCCTGCTGATCTCGTTAGTTTAGAAAACATCTGTCTGTTAAATACATATGCATATGTAAATGTCTGCCCTGCCCACTAGGGACAGACTATACACTATAACTGAATATAGGTTTAATGAATCAAGACCATATATTCATATATACATCTAAAATGGCATTTGTGGCTATTTCAGAGTGTACTGCATGTGCAAAAATAATAGATTTTTTCCAAATAATTTTGAAAAACATGCAAACGTAAAAAAAGTCCAGTGTTGTACTTTATTAATACCCCTTATGTGTTGAATTTGATGTATCCATTTTGTTGCCAAAAATGTGCAAAACCTGTGGTCTGGAGGATTGTTATTATAGGTATCAGTAATAATCCCTATATAGGTGGGCAGATTTCTAAAAAAATGTTTTTAAACATTTGTTCTTTAATGCCTATGTAAGTTACAAAATATAGGATAATAAGATGCAGCACATTATCCACATATGACTACTAAAAGGGCTGGTGCTACAATTGAGGCAGACTAGGCAACCATATCTAGGCGATCTGCAGGGGAGGGGCGTGCACATTTGTTAATTGACATTTTTTAATTTATATTTTTTTTTTTCTGCCTAACTTGGGCTTCATAGTAGGGATCATATGTGGTGGCATTATGGCTAGAATGGTTGGAACCTCCCCTGAAATATAGGGAGGTACAGTGTACAGATCAGCCAGAACAGCGGGAAGCATCTGGCTGAAATATCTCTATGCACAGCCCCTGGACTGTCTAAAAAACTTTAGCAGCCTTTATAAAGCAGTGGGACTCACCTCCAACAACAGCCTAATGGGTATTACTCGGGCTGATGGGCACCGGTAGGAGCACTAACAAACCTCCAGTTTTGATATACTGCAAGATAAAGTCATAAATGTGCAGTAGCACATCTCTATTATCTGTCTACTCTACATGCATTTCTATACAATAAAGGGACAGTCTACATGAAAAAGTTTATGGTTTAAAAAGATATAATCACCTTTATTACCCATTTTCCAGTTTTGCATAGTCAACATTGTTCTATTAATGCACTTTTACTTCTGTTATTACCTTGTATCTAAGCCTCTGCAGACTGCCCACTTATTTCAGTTCTTTTTACAAACTTACATTTCTGCCAATCAGTGCTGACTTTTGCATAACTCCACAGTAGCAAGCACAATGTTATCTATATGGCGCATATGAACTAGCTGTGAAAGTCTACTAGAAATTAGCGCAAATTTGATAATAATAGTAAATTGGGGAGTTATTTAAAATTGCATGCCCTATCTGAATCATGAAAAATTTATTTCAACGTTACTGTCCCTTTAAAGTATATAGATGGCAATAATCCTTATTCAGCATAACATGTCCTATTTTAAAGTATAGATACCTATCATAATTATACAGTGCATTGTGGTTATTTTTAGTGTATAAATGTTCAGCATCATTACGCTCACCTTCAGTGTATCGTGTTCACCATCACCATTATACAGGGCAGACTGTTCTGTTTTTAGTGTAAAAAAACTCTAAGCATAATTAGTTCAGCATACAGTGCAGCATATATGTTTTCAGTCTATAAGTACTCTGCAATAAATATACAGTGCAGCATGTTTATTAGTGTATAGATGCCTTGCATTATTATATAGTTTAGAGTGCTGTGTTTATTAGTGTATAAATGTTCACTATATCATAACTATATAGTGACATTCCTCCAAAATAAATGTGAGGTGTAAAAACTTGGCACTACTCCACTGCATTTACAGCTTCTGAGAAATTGCAGTTCAGGCTTGTAAATTTAGAAGCAGTCTCACCTCAAACTTGCTTGTTCAATGTAATTGGCAGGCTCTGCACTCACATAATTGGTTGCCCAAGACAGAGGGAAGGACTGAACAACAGAGCTCTTTTGCAGTCATAAATTTTGCCAAGTGGTGATTACAGATCTACAGGTTATTTGCATAAGAACTTGTCCGCCTACAGCTTGATACATTTTCAAGTTAGTATCAGGGCAAGATTGATCAATTTGCACCTGGACAGGATTAACAAGTTGTTAACCTGTCTATATTTGATCACAAATTGTGGAACCCATTTGTTCCCCATATTTTTATCATTGCACGAGCATACTATTAATTGCATGAAGAGTAAGGCTTGTCAATTGGCCTGGTCGAATAAATCCGGAGTGATTTTCAAAAATATCAGTTGCAGGCTCAAATGAGCAAGCCTACAACCAATCGGTACATTAGCCTTGTGATCTTGCCCTCAGTCTAGGTATGATGGTGAAAAAGAAAATGAATTCTGCCTTCAGGTTCATGTATTTTATATATTGTCAACACTGTGTGATTCATTATGCAGAGGCACCACGGGATTTGCTATATTGTGCAGAGCCGTCACTTTGGTACCTTTTCACATGCAGAAATTAACCTTTATAGCTATTTGAGATATAATAAATCAGAATAATGGTCAGAAAAGTGATGTATTTAAAGTAAATGTATTTTCTCTATCATTATAGATAAAATAGTTATCTATAGCTGTTTAACACATCACATTTTTTTAAGAAGCAGTATGGCAGGGTTTATAACTTTTTGGGGAAGGGCGGCAAAATGTGTCTTTGCCTGTGTATCCAAAAATCCTAGTACCAATACCAGCCCTGATTAAGAATCCAAAGTTAAAGGAGCAGTAAAGTCAAAATTAAATGTTTATGATTCAGATGGAGCATGTAATTTTAAACAACTTTCCAATTTACTTCTATTAATTACTTTACATTGTTCTCATAGTATCCTTTGCAGAAGAGAATACCTAGATAGGCACAGAAGCAGCAATACACTAACTGCTGAATGGTGGCTGCACATAGATGCCTCTTGTCATTGTTTCACCTGATGTGTTTAGCTAGCTCCCAGTAGCGCATTGGATACCAGGAAAATGAAGCAAACTTGATAATAGAAATAAATGAGAAATGTGTTTAAAATTGTACGTTTTATTTGAATTGAGAGAGAAAATGTTGAGGGTTCTATGCCCCTTTAAATGAACAGTGAACGTTACTAAGCAATAAATCTTTTGTGACAAATATCTATAATACCTCCTTAAACAGTGTTGAAAACTGTAACGGATACTCTATTTCTTACTTCAGTGACGATTTAGGCTGTAGCCAATTGTATTGCGCCCCATTTGGCATCCAGCAGAGTAAATAAATGCCCCTGGTTTTAGACGCCAAAGGGAGCGCAATACGATTGGCAACAACCTGCAACGTCACTGCAGTAAGAAATTGAGTATCTGTTACGGCCGGAGGAACGGCTGAATATCTGAAGGCATGAAAGTGATTATTAAAAAAAAATAAGCGTTTCCAAAGCCTTTCATGAATTAAAGTCCCAATCTTTTACTTAATGTTTACAAATATTGGGCAAAATTACAAGTTGAGCGGTACGTCTATACTGCTGAAAAATTGGCCTTTGTGCGCGGAATATTCAGGTCTCCCGTACTACAAATCGCAGCGGTACGGCTATACCACTAGTGTTTTAACCATTACGCAACTCTCCATTCCGCACTCAAAAAATGGCTTTTGAGTGTGGAATTTTCATTGCGCCATATTACAAGTTGTTCGGGCAGGCTATTATGCTACGTTATAGCCTATACCGCCCTGATTTATTCAGCGATCAGAGACCAGTAGTTATGGATTTCGAGAAACAAAAATGTTTCACAAAACTCATAACAAAAATGTTACAAAGAACTCTAACACCCATAAACTACCTATTAACCCTTAAACCGCCATTCCCCGCAACACAAATACTATAATAACCCTATTAACCCCTAATCCTCCGCCCACCTATATTGCCATTACTAAATAAACCTATTAACCCCTTAACCGCCAAACACCCACATCGCAAATCACTAAATTGAACTATTAACCCCTAAACCTAACTATCCCCTATACTTTAAATTAAATTTACAATATAACTATCTAAAAATAAATAAAAACTTACCTATGAAAAACCCCCAACTAAGATTAAACTATAAATAAACCTAACATAATTATTTTAAGAATAGAAAATAAACTAAAAATAAAAACACCTAAATTACAAAAACCTAACACTATGAAAAAATAAATAAAAAATCTAACATTACTACCCCCCCCCCCACTAAAATTATATAAAATAAAAAAGCACTAAGATTACAAAAAATAATAAAAGTAATTATGCAAAATAATAAAAAATTAAACCTAATCTAATTGCCCTATAAAAACAAAAAAGTCGCCCCTAAATAAAAACATGGCCATGACAGGCTGCATTATCTGAGGCTCCTGAGAATTCTTCATCAATCTAGCTATGACTTCAGAATCTATAAAAAATCTAGTTACAAAAAAGACATTTCTGATATTTTTATCACCCATTGATGTTATTGGCACATCGATTGCAAGAGCAATAACACAGATTCCTGACAAACGCAACTGAGGCCTGTCGGGGAGACCAGCTGCGAGGCATCCGATATTCCATAAGACAAACAGGGTAATGTAGCCGAGAGATGAAGGTGACATCGCCTGCTTTGCAAGTACTGCATTAACCACTCTCCTACCGTGTACTTTAAATTAAATTTACAATTTAACTACCTTTAAATAAAAACTTACCTGTGAAATAAAACAAAACTAAGATTAAACTAAAAATTAACCTAACATTACTATTTAAAAAAATTAAATAAACTAAAAATAAAAAAACCTAAATTACAATATTAAAAAGCACTACAAAAAAAATTCACAGATTACAAAAAACAAACACTAAATTACGAAAATTCAAAAAATCTAAGATTACAAAAAATAATAAATGAAATTATCAAAAATAATAAAAATTAAACCTATTTTAATAGCTCTATAAAAACAAAAAAGCCACCCCAAAATAAAAACACCCCTAATCTATCAATAAACTACCAATAGTAGTTTATTGATAGACCTTTTGTAGGGCATTGCCCTAAGTTAAACAGCTCTTTTACATAATAAAATTACAAAGTCCCCCTAACAGTAACCCCCCCCCACCCAACCAACCCCCCCAAAATAAAAAAACCTAAGTATAAAAAGAAACTAAGCTACCCATTGCCCCTAAAGGGGCATTTGTATGGGCATTGCCCTTAAAAGGGCAATCATCTCTTTTGTGCCCATTAAATTAGAAAAAGCCCTAAACAAAAAAAAGACCTAAACTAACCCCAGAAAATCTACTCACAGTTCCTGAAGTCCGGACATCCATCTTCATCCAGGCAGCGAGAAGTCTTCATCCAGGCGGCAACATCTTTCCTCCATCACAGGGGCATCTTCTATCTTCATCCTAGTGGCGTGGAGCTGTGGTGGCGCAGAGCTGACCAGAACCGGCAGCGGCAACGACATCCAGTGCGGAGCCTTCTGTTAATGCGATCACCACTGCACACTGAAGCTTGAATGCAAGGTACCACTTTTATTTTGGGGTACCGTTGTATTCTTATTGGCTGAAAAATTCAAATCAGCCAATAGGATGAGAGCTGCTTAAATTCTATTGGCTGTTCAAATCAGCCAATAGAATTTAAGCAGCTCTCATCCTATTGGCTGATTTGAATTTTTCAGCCAATAGGAATGCAGTGGCACCCCAATATAAAATGGGTACCTTGCATTCAAGCTTTAGTGTGCGGCGGACGATCTCATGAAGAGGAGGCTCGGCGTTGGATGTCGCCGCCGGTCCTGGTCAGCTCCACTTTGCACCACCACAGCTCCGCGCCACCGGGATGAAGATAGAAGATGCCCCCGCGATGGATGAAGATGGCGCCACCTGGATGAAGACTTTTCGCCGCCTGGATGAAGATGGATGTCCGGACTTGAGTACATTTTCTGGTGTTAGTTTTAGCTTGTTTTTGTTTTTATGGGTGTTGTTTTTTTAGATTAGGTTTTTTTTTTATTTCAATCAGCACAAAAGAGCTGATAGCCCTTTAGGGGCAATGGGTGGCTTAGGTTTTTTTTAGACTAAGGTTTTTTATTTTGGGGGGTTGGTTGGGTGGGGGGGACTTTGTAATTGTATTATGTAAAAGAGCTGTTTAACTTAGGGCAATGCCCTACAAAAGGCCCTTTTAAGGGTTATTGGTAGTTTATTGTAGGCTAGGGGGTGTTTTTATTTTGGGGGGCTTTTTTATTTTTATAGGGCAATTAGATTAGGTGTAATTGTTTTTATTTTTGATAATTTCGTTTTTTTTGGGGAGGTTGGTTGAGTGGGGGGTTTTACTGTTTGGGGGGAATTTTATATTTTTTTTAGTTAAAAGAGCTGATTGCTTCAGGGCAATGCCATACAAAAGGCCCTTTTAAGGGCTATTGGTAGTTTATTGTTAGGTTAGGGGATGTTTTTATTTTTAAGGTGACTTTTTTGTTTTTATAGGGCTATTAGATTAGGTTTAATTTTTATTATTTTGGATAATTTTGCTTATTATTTTTTGTAATCTTAGATTTTTTTTATTTTTCGTAATGTTAGTGTTTTTTTTTTTTTTTTTTAGTAATGTTAGATTTTTTTTTATTTTTTCGTAGTGTTAGGTTTTTTTTAACCTTGTAATTTAGTTTGTTTTTTTTTCCGTTTATTTTATTTTATTAAAATAGTTATGTTTTCCCCATAGTCTTCCATAGCCATTCCGCGATCGCAGGTGTTAGTTTATTTTCTAACTCTTTTCTAACACTTTCTATCCATTAATGTCTTATCACACCATATCGCCCAACAAAAGACGTTTTTCAGTAACTTGTAATGGCAGCACTATGGAAAGTGTGATACCGCTAATTTTTTTGTGTTTACGCACCAGGTTTAGCGCACAACTTGTAATCTCTGTGATTGTTTTTAATTAGGCTTTTATGGTAAAGTGGGATTTATGTTTAAAGGGACAGTCAAGTCCAAAAAAAACTTTAATGATTCAAATAGGGCATGTGATTTTAAACAAATTTCCAATTTACTTTTATCACCAATTTTGCTTTGTTCTTTTGGTATTCTTAGTTGAAAGCTAAACCTAGGAGGTTTATATGCTAATTTCTTAGAACTTGAAGGCCGCCTCTGCATTTGACAGTTTTTCACCACTAGAGGGCGTTAGTTCATGTGTTTCAAATAGATAACATTGAGCTCATGCACTTGAATTTACCCAGGAGTGAGCACTGATTTGCTAAAATGCAAGTCTGTCAAAAGAACTAAAATAAGGGGGCAGTCTGTAGAGGCTTAGATACAAGGTAAAAACAAAGTAAAATGTGTATTATTATAACAGTGTTGGTTATGCAAAACTGGGGAATGGGTAATTGAGGGATTATCAATCTTTTGAAACAACAAACATTCTGGTGTTGACTGTCCCTTTAAATAAAACTATTAGGATATTGAAGAATTATTAGAAATAAATGTAAAATGCAATGCAATATGTAATATGAAATACAATTATCTTGTTATACTATGTAATGATATAGAACTTGTATAAATTATTGATGTTGGTATACCCCTACTATTTTTTTTAGTTTGGTTAGGGTATCAACTATAAATATGTTGTTTCTAGGAAGCTTGCAGTATATTGAAATAAAATAAAAAATACTGTTAATGTAAAAAAAAGACTGTTAATATAAAAATAGAAATTTCCATATATGAGCTAAATAAATTGCTTTATTCACATTAATTAGAGTAAAGTTCTGAAGAAAATTATTTTTAGTGACAGCCATATATTTGGTATTTAAGGTTGTGTTATAAACAGTCACCAGATTACTCTGGGTAACAAATAGTGGTTTAATTAATTAGTTTAAAAAGATACATTGTTAATTTTCACAAAATAAATAAAAAATCTGCAGGAATCTAAAATAATTAAAGTAATTACATTTATAGAAGTTTTCTGTCTTCAAGTTTAAAATGATTAAGCTGGAACAGAAGGCCTGCGTGCCACATGCTTTTCAATGTCCTCTGAAAACTAAAACAAGCAACTTTTCAAGACTATATAAACCTCTTAGAGTTTGAAAATAAACACTGCTGTTTGCTATTTGAAAACCTCAGTACTGTTAGACTGCTAGAGGTTTACATATTTCTCACTTAAGAAATTGAATATAAGTTAATTTAAAAATGTGTTATTCATATTAAATAAATATGTAAGATCTGTTTATAACAAAAATATCCCTTTTGCTAAAGTGATGAATTTAAACCAGACACTTCTAGCCTTTTCATATGGTGGAGGTCGGTCCACAATGGATTTTTTCAGCTCCATTAATAATTTTAGTATGCCCAGTTCTCAAATTTATTTCTCTACTCAAGACAAGGAAAGAGGTAATTAAAGGGAAAGGGAAAAATGATACAAATAAAAGAAGAATAATAAGCAGGAAAAAAAAAAAAATTGTGGCAATTTTCTGCAAATTTGTTAGTACCCCTTAATTTTAAACAATATAACAATCACATACTCAAGGCCAGAGAATGTTAAAAATTCTGTTTATCGAGACAAAAATAAAATCTATATTACCTTATAAGTTGGGTGACCATATTGCCGCTTTAAAAAGGGATGCATATGAAAAATACATATGTCAGGGCTATTTCCAGGGCTGTTTAAATAAATGTTTTTTTATAAGAACCCTGACATATGTATTTGTCATATGTGTCCCTTTTTAAAGCGGCATGGTCACCCTACTTTATAAGCAAACTTCACATGAGAATTTCTGTGTACCCTAAACTCACATTCAAACACAAGTCCACATCCAGAACTATAATGTGAGCACTCTGCTGCAAACGGGGGATGTAGAGTATTAAGGGATGTGAAATTTAAAGGGCAGATAAAGAGGACCGGAGAGTTTCATAAGGCTGGACAGCTTGATTCAAAACAACTTTTCCCAATTCGGATAGCTGAATTTCCCACTAAGAACAGAATTTTAGATAATAAATATTTATGATTCACTATTTTATATGTTTTAGCCACCTATTTTGTAAACAAAGCTGCTATGTGGCGGCTTTATATAAATAGCTTGTTTCAATACTGAAATTCAATATCAGTTTTTTGACATAAACCCATTATTTGTGGATAAAGTGTTTATTCCCATTGCTGGGGACAAGTCACTAGGGTTTATGTGAATTAAATGTAGTAAATGACAGAAGCTTTCAATTTCTCCTGATTGCGGCTGGACTTGATCTATTGACCTAAAGGTGAAAGGGCTTACGTGCTTCTGTTTGTTTTTCACATGACCTGGTTCTCTAATGCAATAGCAATTTCTTTCTGCTGTGAGATATAATGTATTCTATCTCAAGTCTCAGAGGCTGGCTGAAAAATGGTCTGAGAATAATGCACAGAAACACATCCTGGGTTCAAATTCTTCAATAAAACTCACCATTAGATTATGGAATTCTATTTGTGCTTTCGAAAATATATTTGCTCACACAGAGTAACACTATCATAAACAAAACATGTTATAAATGATATTTGTAGAGGCCATATAAAAAAAGTATTTGTTTATGGGTAAAAAAATAAAAAAAAATAAAGATGTTTTCGATTTTTTACCCTGTCAAGCATCAGTCTTCACCTTATGTTTGTTGCTATATCTGCTGCTTATTAGTCAACAAGTAACACAGTGGGGTGTTTCAGTTTCTTTGGTGAGAGATGGGGTCCCATACATTATAACTACACAGAATAACAGAAAAACACAGAATCTGTTTTCCCTACTAACTACCATTTTATAAGCTGACTCAGATGTGCAACTAGCTCTGCTGATTGGATCATAATGGATTAGAGCATGCAATTTTTCCGCTATAGTGGCCCTTTATTTTTCCTGGCCTGTAAATGTAAAAATGTTGGGTGTTATGCAAACAACAGGAGATATCCCAAATCAGGTGATAATAAACACACTTAAACACTAATTAAATGCCATATAGAATGATGTATTTAAAGCAAAGATTAACCTTAGAAACGTATGAAGTTTTAGGGGTCGATTTATCATGCTACGGCGGACAGGGGCGTACATACGCGCCCTTGTCCACCACAACTTGCCTCTGGTGGGCTGAATTCCGCTGCAGGAGTTCAGCATTGCACAAGAACGCAATTTTGCACTCTGTGCAACACCGCCCCCTGTCCGCCACAGCCAATCACGCGCAGGCAGGAACTGTCAATCTCCCCTAAACCTAGATTTCCTTCTCTGCTAAAGTCAATTGGGTTATAAATGGGTCACTAGAGCATACCACGAACAACTGTACTTTAATTTTAACAAGAATTGAAAACACCACTATTTTAATAATTAAATTAAATGAAAGGGGGCAGAATAAATAATGAAACTGTATTGCAAATATATTTTTTGTACTAAAAGTAATGAAACATTTTATTTTACAGGATGAAAGTGTTTTAATGTCATTAAAGACCTGTCTCAAAGGAGCAGAACGAAGCTGGAGACTAACCACGTTTCCAAGAACAGACTTTTTCTGAAAATAGGAACCAGGTATTTACAGAGATGTAAAAAAAAAATCTTTGATGAGTCAGATACAACATAAACTTTTGAACAACTTTCCAATTTACTTCTATAATCTATCTATTATCTTTTCACATGCTTTGCTAAAGGATGAACAGTCCACTACTGAGAGCTATATGAGCACATATGGCGAGCCAATGACAAGAGGCATAAAAATGTGCAATTAGGAATCTGTAGCTAGCTCCCAGTAGTGTGTTGCTGCTCTTGATGCTAATTAGGTATGCTTTTCAGCAAAGGATACCAAGAGAACCAAGCAACTTATATAATAGAAGTAAATTAGAAAGTTGTTTAAAATTACATGTTCTGTCTGTGTTATGTCATCTACTTTTGACTTCACTGTCCCTTTAAAGGGACAGTAAACACCTTGAGATTTGTATATAAAATGTTTAGTTATGCAAACTACTTTGCAATATATTTTCATGATTTATTTTGCCCTATTTCATGTAATTTAGCTCTGAAAAATTAGCAATTTCTAATATTCATAACTTGAAATGACCCTGCTGGGTTTTCGAGGCTAACTCTGCTAGATATCTGTCCTCAATTGATTTAAACTCATATCAACCACAAGTTAATGCATTTTATACTAACTGTATGACAGTGGCTAACTTTAGGACTGCTGACTAAAGCCCAGATTGGCTCCTGCAGATAAGGTAAATGGTGGGGGATGTTTAGTTATTTAAGGGACACTAGATTTGTATTTGCATATTTTGTAGATGATCCATTTATATAGCCCATCTGGGAGACTCCTAACCAAGCTCCAAAGTATCAGATGTACCCTCAAGTCTACAGACTCCTGCTTGCTCCTGTTTGTGTAATGGGTCTTTTCATATTAGGGAGGTGGAGGGTTTGCTCTTCCTGCTTTCCAGCCCCTTTCACTGGGTGTCCCAGCCTAACCTCATCAACAGTGCTAAACTGGGAGCTTCTAAGTAAGTTCTTACACTCCTTTCCTACTAGCGCCCCTTATGGTAATTTCAGTGCCCCCTTCCACCTCTTATGCCTATTAGTGCCCCCCCTCAGTAAAACTTTCCCCTAGGGGGCAGTACCTCCCACTTTGGGATCCACACATTGTAGCCTAATTCAGTATATATATATATATATAAATATATATATATATATATATATATATATATATACATACATATATATATATATATACATACATATATATATATATATACAAATATATATGTATATATATATACATATACATATATATATATATATATATATATATATATATATATATATATATATATATATATATATATATATATATATATATATATATATATATACACACACACTGTACTGTGCTGTCATGCCAGGCCTTCCACAAACTATACATGACATATTGACATTCATTCACAAACAATCATAATGATTGTCTGTGAATGAATGTCAGTATGTTATGGTTGTAAATGATGCCTGATGAGCCTTTCACATACCTCCCAATATTTCAAAATTTGAAAGAGGGACACCCCCGCACTGGGAAAAGTGTTATCTGTGGAGCACAAGATTATATGTGGAGCATCTCCCTCTTCCTCTCCAGTGAGTCTCCAGTCCTCCGGTCATGTTCCTTGTGCTGAGAAGGAACGTGAGTGACATGACCTGGCTGGAACTGTTCTGGAGGAGGAGCAAAGCTGTGCCAGCATGCATGGGGGATTAAAGTGTTGCGTGGTGCTGAGTGTAGAGCCGACCCTAGGCATGCGTTGTGGTGGGTGGGGGTTCCTTCCAAGTGTGAACACGGGTCGGGGAGGCGAGCTGTTGCTGCGCAGTTACCCTCAGTCATCATCTCACTCAAAATAAAAAAAACGGCCCAGAAAAAAAACAAGCAAAATTTAAAAAATATGTCACATTGTTGTCAGTCTGCCGCGGCACACCTGAGGATCTCTCATGGCACATGCCACGTCACACTGGTTGAAAACACTGCATTAGAGCATGTAGTTTTAAGACACTGCACAGCGGAAAAATTTGTTTTGGTTTGTTTCAGACCGATTCAGATTTTTTCAAATTTCGTTTCGGATCGATTAGAATTTGGATACATTTGAATGTATTAGTTTCAGATTCATTTGGATTCGAATAAATATGGATGTATTCGGATGTATTCGGATTTATTAATTTCAGATTTGATTCGTAAATTCAGAAGTTTGGTATGTGTTATGCAGATTCAGATGGTTCTAAATTACACAAACGGAATTATTTCACTGTTCTATCTCACTGTTCTATCTCACTAAAACTTGTGCACATGTTTAGTAGTAGCTGGTGCCTAAGTAAGTGTGCATATAAAAGAAGTCAATTGAAAAGTCTAAAATTCTATGCTCTATCTGATTCATTAAAGTTTATTTTTGACTTTAGTGCCCCTTTAAAAAAAGTGCTTGAGGATGAAATAGGTAAAAGAAAGAGAACAAATTGAGCTATAGGAATTACAAAATAATCACATGACCCTATATCTGTTCAACAGCATTTAGGTGGTTCTGACCATTTGATAAAGCAGGAACCTATCCTTAAAGAGTCATATTCTACTTTAAAGGGGCAGTAAACAGTTTGTAATTAAGATTGTAATGCAGTTTTGTAATGATGTAACATAGGTGAGTTTAAAAATGTTTTTAGTGCATTAAGGTCTTGTTTGCTGCAATATTTTACAGTAGCCAAGCTGCAGCCACCACTTGCCTTAATTGCAATAGCCAATCCAGACATGTTAGTAGAGTAAAATAGCTAACACCATTTATTAAGCTAGCAAAATCACTTTTGTTTTGCAGATTATCTGATGACCTCTGCTGAAAGCTGATAAAGGACAAATATATGACAGGTTTATGCTTGTGAAGTTTGTCGTGCAGAGTTGGAAAAGTCTTAATTTTGAGAATTAAATGATAGGAAAAGGGCAAATAAATCATAAAAGTATATTGCAAAGATTTTATTACTGTACAATTTCCCCTGCATTACATGTATGAAGAGTATAGTGAGCTCAGTGAGGCACCTATATAGCCAGTTATGGATTTTGTGTAACAAAAATGTTTCACAAAACTCATAACTAAAATGTTACAAAATACACTAACACCCATAAACCACCTATTAACCCCTAAACCACAACCCTTCCGCATCGCAAACACTATATTAAACTTATTAACCCCTAATCTGCCGCCCACCCACATTGTGACTATTAAATAAATATTAACCCCCAATCCGCCGCCTGACATCGCAGACACTATATAAACCTATTAACCCCTAATCTGCGACCCACCCACATCTCGACTAATAAATAAATCTATTAACCCCTAATCTGCCACCCCCCCAACATCGCCGACACTAATAAAAGTTATTAACCTCTAATTCGCCGACACTAAATATAATTATTACCCCTATTCTGCCGCTCCTCGACATCGCCGACACTAATAAAAGTTATTAACCCCTAATCCGCCACTCCCTGACATCGCTAACACTAAATATAATTATTAACACCTATTCTGCCGCTCCCCTACATCGCTGACACTAATAAAAGTTATTAACCCCTAATCCGCCGCCCCAACATCGCCGACACCTAAATAAATCTTTTAACCCCTAAACTGTCGGCCCCCCACATCGCCAACACAATAATAAAGTATTAACCCCTAAACCTCCAGCCCCCACACTGTAACAACTAAACCTTAATAATCCCTAAACCTAACACTCCCCTAACTTTAAATTAAAATTACACAATATAACTATCTTAAAAAAAATTAAAACTTACCTGTGAAATAAAAAAAAATAAGTTTAAACTATAAATTACACAAAGCAGTGTACTATATGGATCGATATTTCCCTTAAGAAATCAGAACCGCAGCCGTCCCACAGTCTCTCCTGGAATCTGTTTAAATAGATAGGGTGTGCCAGTTGGAGGCACAGGTTCACTCTCTCAATCGATTTAATCGTTGTATATTAGTTTTCATCTGTAGGCACGTACTCCTGTTTCAGAGTAGAAGGATTGTGCTATGATACCAAATTAAGACACCATTTAAGGCGTGTATATACTCACAGCATATATTTTCCTAAAGAGCCGGATAAGGAAAATATATGCTGTGAGTATATACACGCCTTAAATGGTGTCTTAATTTGGTATCATAGCACAATCCTTCTACTCTGAAATAGGAGTACGTGCCTACAGATGAAAACTGAGGAAGACTAATATACAGCGATTAAATCGATTGACAGAGTGAACCTGCGCCTCCACTTGGCACACCCTAAACTATAAATTAACCTAACATAACTATTCTAATAAAATTTAAAAAACTACCAATTAAAAAAAAAAATCTAAATTACAAATTTAAAAAATCTAACACTACGAAAAAATTTAAAAAATCTAAAATAAAAAAAAAAAATAAACACTAAATTACGAAAAATAAAAAAGCTGTTGTTTTTTTTTCTAACACATTCTCCCCATTGATGTCTATAGGGGAAAGCGAGCCGTTGGCTTTTGTGCGGTATGGAGCTTAACGCACCATAACTCACAGCACAAGGAGGCTTTTCAGTAACTCGTAATGGCAGCACACAATTTATTTGGCGTTATTTTTGCACCCTGTTTAGCGCAAAACTCGTAATCTAGGTGAATGTAAGGTACACATTGCTTTTAAAACAATCCCTGAGGGGCCTCGTAATACTGACAAGGCATTTTTTTAGAATCAGGTCCTAGGTGCCATGCAGGGGCAGTAGCTAATAGCCACTTTTCAGCCAACTGCTTTTGTAAAGGGTTTATCTTCAACACAGAATATCATGGGAACAAAGAAGATTTGATAATAGAAATAAATTGGAAGCTTTTTTTAAAATGGTTTGTTCTGTCTGAATCACAAAAGCAAGTTTATGGGTTTCATATCTCTTTAAATACTACAAGCACATTCCTGTTTTGTTTTTGATAATTTTTTTCCCTCAGCCAGCAAAAAGATCTGAGTAAATCTACATTCTGAAAGATTTGTTATCAAACGTGGATCTTTATAATAAGCTTTACATAAAATACATTCCATAAAACTAAACTGCTCAGGAACAATGTACAATCTCTGTATATTGTTGTTGTTTATCCTAGATTATTGTGTCCAGCAGGTCTGCTCAAGCTGACAGTTATCAAACCTAAAGTCAGTGAACTGTAACCAAGAACTAATTACTGGAAAGAATCATTTCCTGCACAATTTCCAATTCCTAGGTACTTTATAACTCACCTCTGGCAAATAAATCACCTAGTGTAATCTATACCAAGATAACATGTACTATATGAATTTTGAGAAATTTATACTACTATTTTGTAACAATTGGTAGATTCTACTTATAGTCTGTCACCTATAAAGTTAAATGCAAATACTAACAAGTTTAAGTTTTAGTGTGTGTGTATGTATGTATGTATACAAATGCAATCGTATGTTTGAATATATATATATATGACAAACAAAACTTGCACTCTCTAGTCTTTTAAAATACCTTTACTGTGAAGTAGTAACATTTCGGGGACAAAGTATCCCCTTCCTCAGACTACTTCACAGTAAAGGTTTTTGAAAAGACCATAGAGTGTATGTATACTACCACCCTGGCAGCTGCTGGACTGAGTGATAGTTCCTGGCTAATATATATATACAGGGAGTGCAGAATTATTAGGCAAGTTGTATTTTTGAGGATTAATTTTATTATTGAACAACAACCATGTTCTCAATGAACCCAAAAAACTCATTAATATCAAAGCTGAATAGTTTTGGAAGTAGTTTTTAGTTTGTTTTTAGTTATAGCTATTTTAGGGGGATATCTGTGTGTGCAGGTGACTATTACTGTGCATAATTATTAGGCAACTTAACAAAAAACAAATATATACCCATTTCAATTATTTATTTTTACCAGTGAAACCAATATAACATCTCAACATTCACAAATATACATTTCTGACATTCAAAAACAAAACAAAAACAAATCAGTGACCAATATAGCCACCTTTCTTTGCAAGGACACTCAAAAGCCTGCCATCCATGGATTCTGTCAGTGTTTTGATCTGTTCACCATCAACATTGCGTGCAGCAGCAACCACAGCCTCCCAGACACTGTTCAGAGAGGTGTACTGTTTTCCCTCCTTGTAAATCTCACATTTGATGATGGACCACAGGTTCTCAATGGGGTTCAGATCAGGTGAACAAGGAGGCCATGTCATTAGATTTTCTTCTTTTATACCCTTTCTTGCCAGCCACGCTGTGGAGTACTTGGACGCGTGTGATGGAGCATTGTCCTGCATGAAAATCATGTTTTTCTTGAAGGATGCAGACTTCTTCCTGTACCACTGCTTGAAGAAGGTGTCTTCCAGAAACTGGCAGTAGGACTGGGAGTTGAGCTTGACTCCATCCTCAACCCGAAAAGGCCCCACAAGCTCATCTTTGATGATACCAGCCCAAACCAGTACTCCACCTCCACCTTGCTGGCGTCTGAGTCGGACTGGAGCTCTCTGCCCTTTACCAATCCAGCCACGGGCCCATCCATCTGGCCCATCAAGACTCACTCTCATTTCATCAGTCCATAAAACCTTAGAAAAATCAGTCTTGAGATATTTCTTGGCCCAGTCTTGACGTTTCAGCTTGTGTGTCTTGTTCAGTGGTGGTCGTCTTTCAGCCTTTCTTACCTTGGCCATGTCTCTGAGTATTGCACACCTTGTGCTTTTGGGCACTCCAGTGATGTTGCAGCTCTGAAATATGGCCAAACTGGTGGCAAGTGGCATCTTGGCAGCTGCACGCTTGACTTTTCTCAGTTCATGGGCAGTTATTTTGCGCCTTTGTTTTTCCACACGCTTCTTGCGACCCTGTTGACTATTTTGAATGAAACGCTTGATTGTTCGATGATCACGCTTCAGAAGCTTTGCAATTTTAAGAGTGCTGCATCCCTATGCAAGATATCGAACTATTTTTTTCTTTTCTGAGCCTGTCAAGTCCTTCTTTTGACCCATTTTGCCAAAGGAAAGGAAGTTGCCTAATAATTATGCACACCTGATATAGGGTGTTGATGTCATTAGACCACACCCCTTCTCATTACAGAGATGCACATCACCTAATATGCTTAATTGGTAGTAGGCTTTTGAGCCTATACAGCTTGGAGTAAGACAACATGCATAAAGAGGATGATGTGGTCAAAATACTCATTTGCCTAATAATTCTGCACTCACTGTATATATATATATATATATATACACACAGCTTCAAACACCATGTCATATATCACCTTAAAACTATGCCACCATTTTTTCATTTTTAAAAGAAAAATAGTTTAAATAGCATTGTTCTTTATATATATATATATATATATATATATATATATATATATATATATATATATATATATATATATATATATACATATATATGGCGGGATCAGACTGATATGCTTCAGGATAGTTTTCCAATGTGAAAGGCACACTGGTCTAAAAGAGGCTGCTCCAGGTGGTAAATCGCCAGAGAACTAGCTGATGAGCTGTTGTTTGTTCCTGTTAGAGCGTTTCTCTCTACTGTATGCAAATTAATTATGACCCAAGGGAAGTCTCCCTATGGGTGTTAGGGGCAACCATATATGGACTCCTTGGCCAGTGCTTGCTTAGAGGAATGTGGCTGCACCTCACCGATGAGTCCCAATAGCACGAAACGGTCGTCTGGGGTTGTCATGTTCCTTGTTCAAAGGAGAATTGCCTGGTATTTCGGGGCTGGACTGACCTTAACTGGCGGGATCAGACTGATATGCTTCAGGATAGTTTTCCAATGTGAAAGGCACACTGGTCTAAAAGAGGCTGCTCCAGGTGGTAAATCGCCAGAGAACTAGCTGATGAGCTGTTGTTCGTTCCTGTTAGAGCGCTTCTCTCTACTGTATGCAAATTAATTATGACCCAGGGGAAGTCTCCCTATGGGTGTTAGGGGCAACCAGATATGGACTCCTTGGCCAGTGCTTGCTTAGAGGAATGTGGCTGCACCTCACCGCTGAGGCCCAATAGGCCAAAACGGTCATCTGGGGTTGTCATGTTCCTTGTTCAAAGGAGAATTGCCTGGTATTTCGGGGCTGGACTGACCTTAACTGGCGGGATCAGACTGATATGCTTCAGGATAGTTTTCCAATGTGAAAGGCACACTGGTCTAAAAGAGGCTGCTCCAGGTGGTAAATCGCCAGAGAACTAGCTGATGAGCTGTTGTTCGTTCCTGTTAGAGCGCTTCTCTCTACTGTATGCAAATTAATTATGACCCAGGGGAAGTCTCCCTATGGGTGTTAGAGGCAACCAGATATGGACTCCTTGGCCAGTGCTTGCTTAGAGGAATGTGGCTGCACCTCACCGATGAGGCCCAATAGGCCGAAACGGTCATCTGGGGTTGTCATGTTCCTTGTTCAAAGGAGAATTGCCTGGTATTTCGGGGCTGGACTGACCTTAACTGGCGGGATCAGACTGATATGCTTCAGGATAGTTTTCCAATGTGAAAGGCACACTGGTCTAAAAGAGGCTGCTCCAGGTGGTAAATCGCCAGAGAACTAGCTGATGAGCTGTTGCTCATTCCTGTTAGAGCGCTTCTCTCTACTGTATGCAAATTAATTATGACCCAGGGGAAGTCTTTCTATGGGTGTTAGGGGCAACCAGATATGGACTCCTTGGCCAGTGCTTGCTTAGAGGAATGTGGCTGCACCTCACCGATGAGGCCCAATAGGCCGAAACGGTCGTCTGGGGTTGTCATGTTCCTTGTTCAAAGGAGAATTGCCTGGTATTTCGGGGCTGGACTGACCTTAACTGGCGGGATCAGACTGATATGCTTCAGGATAGTTTTCCAATGTGAAAGGCACACTGGTCTAAAAGAGGCTGCTCCAGGTGGTAAATCGCCAGAGAACTAACTGATGAGCTGTTGTTCGTTCCTGTCAGAGCGCTTCTCTCTACTGTATGCAAATTAATTATGACCCAGGGGAAGTCTCCCTATGGGTGTTAGGGGCAACCAGATATGGACTCCTTGGCCAGTGCTTGCTTAGAGGAATGTGGTTGCACCTCACCGATGAGGCCCAATAGGCCGAAACGGTCGTCTGGGGTTGTCATGTTCCTTGTTCAAAGAAGAATTGCCTGGTATTTCGGGGCTGGACTGACCTTAACTGGCGGGATCAGACTGATATGCTTCAGGATAGTTTTCCAATGTGAAAGGCACACTGGTCTAAAAGAGGCTGCTCCAGGTGGTAAATCGCCAGAGAACTAGCTGATGAGCTGTTGTTCGTTCCTGTTAGAGCGCTTCTCTCTACTGTATGCAAATTTATTATGACCCAGGGGAAGTCTCCCTATGGGTGTTAGGGGCAACCAGATATGGACTCCTTGGCCAGTGCTTGCTTAGAGGAATGTGGCTGCACCTCACCGATGAGGCCCAATAGGCCAAAATGGTCGTCTGGGGTTGTCATGTTCCTTGTTCAAAGGAGCATTGCCTGGTATTTCGGGGCTGCACTGACCTTAACTGGCGGGATCAGACTGATATGCTTCAGGATAGTTTTCCAATGTGAAAGGCACACTGGTCTAAAAGAGGCTGCTCCAGGTGGTAAATCGCCAGAGAACTAGCTGATGAGCTGTTGTTCGTTCCTGTTAGAGCGCTTCTCTCTACTGTATGCAAATTAATTATGACCAAGGGGAAGTCTCCCTATGGGTGTTAGGGGCAACCAGATATGGACTCCTTGGCCAGTGCTTGCTTAGAGGAATGTGGCTGCACCTCACCGATGAGGCCCAATAGGCCGAAACGGTCATCTGGGGTTGTCATGTTCCTTGATCAAAGGAGAATTGCCTGGTATTTCGGGGCTGGACTGACCTTAACTGACGGGATCAGACTGATATGCTTCAGGATAGTTTTCCAATGTGAAAGGCACACTGGTCTAAAAGAGGCTGCTCCAGGTGGTAAATCGCCAGAGAACTAGCTGATGAGCTGTTGTTCGTTCCTGTTAGAGCGCTTCTCTATACTGTATGCATATATATATATATACATTGTGTATATATATATATATACACTATATATATATATATATATATATATATATATATATATATATATATATATATATATATATATATATATATATATATATATATATAAAGGAAAAATAACATTTTCTTTTGAGTGAAGAACAATGTTACTTAAACTATTTCTTAACACATCTCTGGCTTTAAATCAATTAGCTTAGCACACCTTTGGGATAGTGCTCAAACGAAAGCTACAACAGGATTTTGTAGAACTCCTCAATGAAGTCTATGGGAAAAGGGATTTAGCGCAGCTGAGCTATCCAGCCTCCTATTAGTGCATCTAAGATTTTACTTTTGTCTTGTAATATGAGCACATATTGATTTAACTTGAATGGTGATAGCGCTCAATAGCACTAATATTTTTGGGCTCCACTTGTAATCAGATCAATTTAATAGTGTAGGCTCAATACATTTAATAGAAGTATGGGGTAATAAAAATTAGATGGTAGAAATTTTAATGAGTATGTTAGATACACAGGAACCAATATGAAGAGGATATAAAAGTGTAATTGTGGTAAGTGCTTGCAAAAAACCCCACAAAAGAACATAAACGGACATTATACACCTGCTTTTATGTAGAAATTGTGCTTGTTCCACACTCTCTATCCTAGGGAAGTGTGAGAGAAAGTGAAGTAAGATGTGTTTAATGTAGGGGCACCTACATTTTTTCTTAAAGGGACACGTTACCTATTTGCTAAACCACTTGTAACATATCACATGAGCATCTCTATGTAAAAAAGGAAGATATTTTAACTCAAAATTTCTTCAGCTTACCAGAGCAAGTGGTTTGTGAGCAATTATCCTTCAATTACTGTCACCTGCATGGTGGAAAAAACAAACAAACAAAAAACAGCCAATCTGCTTAATCAGTTCTGAGTTCACACTTCGCTATGCTGTGATCTTGTGGTATTTCACTATCATTATGCAACATTTTATTGTAAAAGTCTGTAAACTGAGGGGGAAATAACATGACTGTGCCTGTACATTACAGATACATGCTCCTTTTGAAAGTTCTGGGACAAGCATCGTGATTGGATCAGATGTTTAAAGATCTTTTACAGTGGGATGTGGCTACTGATGACATTTTGAGGAAAATCTTCCTTTTCTACATAGAGATGGTTAGGTAATATGTTTAGTCTGTTTTAAACAAATATGATTCAGCATTTGGGTAACATATTCCTTTAAACAAAATGTAAAATTGCATTTTAACACTTGCACATTTCTCAGGAGGGTATTGGGCTATCTTGCTGGAGTGCATTTTAAGAACAAATCTCTAGGCTACAACCAGTAAATACTTTCTCTTTCTTTCTTTGTTTGCTCTTCTTTTAAAGAAAAGAAAATAATAATTTCTAATTTATCAGATATCTGCCAAAATGCATTTTTATTGATTTAATGGGGCCCATTTATCAAGCTCCGTAGGGAGCTTGTGGGCCCGTGTTTCTAGTGAGTCTTCAGACTCGAAACAGCAGTTATGAAGCAGCGAGTATGATCGGGTTGATTGACACCCCCCTGCTGGCGGCCGACTGGCTGCGAGTCTGCAGGGGGCGGCGTTGCACCAGCAGCTCTTGTGAGCTGCAGGTGCAATGCTGAATACGGAGAGTGTATTGCTCTCCGTATTCAGCGAGGTCTTGCGGACCTGATCCACACTGTCGGATCAGGTCCGCAAGACCTTTCTTAAATAGGGGCCATAGGATCAAAATAGCTTTAAAAAGCACCATTATTTCAGTATGCTTTTTTTTTAAAAATAAGTAAGCTGATTACTTACCTCTAAGAAAACAGCGCAGACATTCCATAGCTGATACAGGAATAATTCCAGTAAGGATACTTCCAAGGCATTCGAATGGTGGCATAGAAACGGAACAGGAAGATGTTTTCTAAGCAGTATGCAGTCAATTAAAGGGACTCAACTCAATATTTAATCTCCCCATAAAGAGCTAGAATACCATTGTGCAAGCGAAAAGGGGTTTATCGCGGCTGTTTGCACTCATCAGGTTTTTATGCTTGAGCATAATTGAATTTAACATGCGTCGGGATATCGTGACCTCAGAGCTCTGGTTAACTGTTTTGCGAAACAAAAAAGTCTCACAAAACACATCAAAAATACATTGAAAAGTATAGTTACACTCATAATAACACCATCAAATAAAAAATATTTTAAAAAAATATTGCACACAAAATTTATAAGGACACAAAGATATGAGGTCTCGGGTGTTAGAAAAAAATGGCAGGCAAATGACTTTAACATAGAGATACATTTATAAACATGTCTAAAGATGTATATGCATGTGTGTGTATATATATATATATATATATATATATATATATGTGTACATACTTATTTATATGTGTATAAATGTATTTACAGGCATATACGTGCATTGGAGCCCTTTGCAATATTCATTTTATAGGTTTTAACTAAGTATTTACTTTAAATATTTCACAATTACTAAGCATTTTAAATAGATATTCCCATATATATCTGTATATATCTATAACTATATATATATATATATATATATATATATATATATATATATATATATATATATATATATATATATATATACAATGCCTTGCAAAAGTATTCACCCCCCTTGACTTTTTACCTATTTTGTTACATTAAAGCCTTAAGTTCAATGTTTTATTAATCTGAATTTTATGTGATGGATCAGAACACAAAAGTCTAGGTTGGTGAAGTGAAATGAGAAAAATATATACATAAAACTATTTTTTAGAAATAGAAAACAGAAAATTGGCATGTGCATAGTATTCACCCCCTTTGTTATGAAGCCCATAAAAAGCTCTGGTGCAACCAATTACCTTCAGAAGTCACATAATTAGTGAAATGATGTCCACCTTTGTGCACTCTAAGTGTCACATGGTCTGTCATTACATATGCACACCTTTTTTGAAAGGGCCCAGAGGCTGCAACACCTAAGCAAGAGGCACCACTAACCAAACACTGCAATGAAGACCAAGGAACTCTCCAAACAAGTAAGGGACAATGTTGTTGAGAAGTACAAGTCAGGGTTAGGTTGTAAAAAAATATCCAAATCTTTGATGATCCCCAGGAGCACAATCAAATCTATCATAACCAAATAGAACGAACATGGCACAACAGCAAACCTGCCAAGAGACGGCCGCCCACCAAAACTCACAGACCGGGCAAGGAGGGCATTAATCAGAGAGGCAGCACAGAGACCTAGGGTAACCCTGGAGGAGCTGCAGAGTTCCACAGCAGAGACTGGAGTATCTGTACATAGGACGACAATAAGCCGTATGCTCCATAGAGTTGGGCTTTATGGCAGAGTGGCAAGAAGAAAGCCATTACTTTCAGCAAAAATCAAAATGGCACGTTTTGAGTTTGCGAAAAGGCATGTGGGAGACTCCCAAAATGTATGGAGGAAGGTGTTCAACTAAAATTGAACTTTTTGGCCATCAAAGAAAACGCTATGTCTGGCGCAAACCCAACATATCAAATCACCCAAAGAACACCATCCCCACAGTGAAACATGGTGGTGGCAGCATCATGCTGTGGGGATGTTTTTCAGCAGCCAGGATTGGGAAACTGGTCAGAGTTGAGGGAAAGATGGATGGTGCTAAGTACAGGGACAATCTAGAGCAAAACCTGTATCACTTTGTGCGTGATTTGAGGCTAGGACGGAAGTTCACCTTTCAGCAGGACAATGACCCCAAACACACTGCTAAAGCAACACTTGAGTAGTTTAAGGGGAAACATGTAAATGTGTTGGAATGGCCTAGTCAAAGCCCAGACCTCAATCCAATAGAAAATCTGTGGTCAGACTTAAAGATTGCTGTTCACAAGCGCAAACTATCCAACTTGAAGGAGCTGGAGCAGTTTTGCAAGGAGGAATGGGCAAAAATCCCAGTGGTAAGATGTGGCAAGCTCATAGAGACTTATCCAAAGCTACTTGTAGGTGTGATTGTTGTAAAAGGTGGCTCTACAAAGTATTGACTTTAGGGGGGTGAATAGTTATGCACATTGATTTTTTTCTGTTATTTTGTCCTATTTGTTGTTTGCTTCACAATAATAATAATAAAAAAAAAAACATCTTCAAAGTTGTGGGCATGTTCTGTAAATTAAATGATGCAAATCCTTAAACAATACATGTTAATTTCAGGTTGTGAGGCAACAAAACACAAGGCAAGGCAAGGCATTGTATATATATATATATATATATATATATATATATATATATATATATATATATATATATATATATATATATATATATATATATATATATATATATATATATATATATATATATATATATATATATAGGTATAAATATACATTGATAAGATAGGGAAAGGGAGGCTAGTAAAGCCAGAAATTTAATTCTTTACCTTGGACTATATGGCGACGCCCAGGTGTAACAAAAACCTTATATGAAGGAAAAAATGACAAATGTGCAGACCCTTAAAATATTTAGATATTCAATATAAAGAAGGGAGATAGTACAGCAACCGCAATTAGATTGCTATAAGTTATAGACAGGGATTTCAGCACATATTTTTTTTATTTATAAATATCTCAGAAAAAATTCTAAAGCTCCGCTAAAATAGCGGTAAGTGTAATCTAAACTCATTCACCACATTCCCATATGTCACCCAGAGTCTATGTAAGTTAGTAAATTACCACTTAATAAAAGAACACATGAATCGATGAGTCAGGAAACGTGATTGGACAAATGCATAAGCACAGATTCAGCTATGCAGTTTTTATTGTAGTTCACACAGAGCTAAAACAAAAAGCTAAACAGAAATGAGCTGTCTAAATTGACAACACCTCCACTAGTGGGTGGTTACGTGTAAATGTAAAATCTGCCACCATAGTGATCATTGAGGATCTATGTCAAGGCAGCACATGTATTAAATTAGACGATAAGTAATTGCACTTAAAAAACTTCATGAGGAGTTCCGGGGGAGGAGCAATAGCGGAAGGTCACGCAAACGATTGCTCTCTGACTCCCAGTGAGCTGTTGGCAGAGAAAGCTTGTGCCGAAAACCTTGGACCTAAGGCGGCTCACCTAGCAGCAGCATTCTGCTACCGATACTCCAGCAGTGCCAGAACACCGCACAGAATGTTTGAAGGACTCTATATGCCCCTACCACTTCTGGGCTAGAGTAACACCTAACCAGAGACTTACCTCCCCCCTTGTTACCCACACATGGGGAAGGGGGCTGACAGCAATCCTATGGCGGATCCTTGATACTAATCTAGATACAATCTAGTCCGGAAGTCGGTTAACCCTCTCTCTCCCAGAGCCATAGGAGTGAAGCACCTGGGTAAAATCAATCTGACTGTACGTCTCCCTCTGGATTAGACTCCCATGCTTATACACTGCCTTGTATAGATCGCCTCCAACTTGTGACACGCCAGGCTTAAGTGAAAACACTGAATGGCTCCCTGTGCTGAAATACGGCTCGATACAATCCACTTCTGAGCCGACATTAGAGAGCAGGAGTGGCGCTTTTGTCCCTTCCCTCCCACCGGTATTGCGAGAGGGGGGGCCTACCTGCCGCGGCCTCCGGTGTTGCTGTGTCCTCTCGCTGCTTGGCGTGCTCGGGAGTGGTGCGGTGCCCCTCTTCCTTTATTATTACTGCAGAAGGGGGGATCTATCTGACACGTATCGGCACTACTGTGTTTCTTATTTACCTGGTGTGCCTTTGCCTTGGATGGGATCTGCACCTGGCTGTTGAACTCACCACCTGGCGTTGAGTGGCTGCCTGCCTGTGGATCGATAGGAGTGGCTCCGGGAACTGTGTTGGAACTCACGAGCGATTTGTGCCTCTGCTTTGGAGCCTATACTAGAGACCAGGAGCGGTGTTCCGTCCCTCCCCTCCCACCGGTGCTGCGAGAGGGGGGGGGCTCACCTGCCACGGCCCTCGGCACTGCTGCCTTTTTTTTTGTCTCGTATACACAGGAACGGTGTTCTTTTCCTCCCCTCCCACCGATGCTGCGAGAGGGGGGGTTTACCTGCCACGATTGCCGCATCTTCCCCTTGCTTGGTTCACCCTTGCCTTGGATTCATCTGGTTGCTGAGGCAGGCCTGCTCTGTTTTCTACCTTCATCTCAAAGGTGCTGTAAGAGGAGCTTCTGGTGCGCTCCTGAAACTGAAGGCTTTGAATCCTGGTTCTGATTGTCAGTAAAGTTTATTCATCTCCCTGAACTGGGTCAGGTACTGTTACCTTTCTCTAAGGTCAAATGTGAACTGAGTACTCTGGGCTATATTAGGACTGGGCCGCATGTCGAGTCTTAAAGTGGAAAACTAATTCTATCCCTCTTTGTTGACCCTGGGCTCTTTGGGAGTTATTAGGTAACTTTTCCACTATACTTCAGGTGTGGTATTCTGGATTGTGGTTCTGCACACCTAGGACTCATAATATCATTCAGTTTCTTTGATACTGGGATGAAGATTGTTCTTTTGTATACATTTGGTCATTTAAAAATCGACTGTATGGTTAAATTGTTACCCCATCTAACTAAACCTCCTGGAAGCTGGGTATAACTCACTTAGAGAAGGGCTGGCATATTGTGTTCATACTGTCACCAATGATATAATAGTTCTTAGTTGGTGTCGAATTTAAAGTATTAAAGGGGCATCACACTTATAGTTGTATTAAAAGGGCACTAGACTCACTGTCTCCCTCTTTTAGTTCAAAGGGAGTAAACAAATCTGCAAGCGTATTCATCATCTGATATTCATTTCCCTGTCTCCACCATGACTGTCATCCGTCACTGATTCACTTTTGTTTGATTATATATACACATATTTTTTTTTTTTTTAATATATATATTTTTATCTCCCCGCATCACTTCACCTCCATACTTCGTGAACCTGCCCTCTCTCACTTTAGCACAAGCACTAAGGCACTGATCCCACTCCTTTACAAGCACAGCCAATAATACACTTCTCCTCTTTTTTTCTTTTTTTTTTTTTTTCACATCACCTCACCCCTGTAATTATTAATCCTTCCCTTTTCACTTCTCTCCAACCACCAAGGCACTGTTCACAGTCCTTCACTTTTGCACTTCCACTGCACCATCAGTCATGATGGTTAGACAAGGGAATAAAAAATAAAAATCATTTAAAGTAAAACTTATAAAATACATAGACACTCTTAACTCCCCTTTAAATATTCTAAACTATTGTTGATACTACAGCGAATGCTCAACAAATTGTATGGATAAATACTTAGAGTCATTTAAAATGACCTCAAAAAGTAAAGCAAGTGATAGAAGGGCTAAACAAAACCCTGAAACACAAATTACGGCCCAACCACCCTCGCCAGGTATAAATGTGAACATGAGTGAAACTCATATCATAGTTCAACAAATCTCTTCACTGTTTCTACCAAAGATAGAAAGTCTCCAGAAAGGCGTAGATAACATCTCTGAGGAACTTAAACAGTTCTCAGTGAGAATGCTTGAAATAGAAGAGAGAGTCTCTGAGTTAGAGGATACATCCGTTACAAACGCAAAAAAAATGGAAGATTTGAATCTTCAAAATATTATATTACACCAGCGCCTAGAAGATCTTGAAAACAGATCCAGACGCAATAATTTGCGTTTGGTGGGCATACCAGAAACTATAAAGAATAATGAGCTTCTCACCTTTGTGGAAATCACTATCCCCACTCTATTAGGCTTAGAGTCAGCCCTTTTTAAACAAAGTGTGGAAAGAGCACATAGAATTGGACCTGAGAGGTCTGTGGAGAGGGGTAATTACCCTCGTCAAGTAATGGTTAGATTTCTACACTTTCAGACGAAATTAGTCATTCTGAGAGCATATCGTCGTACGCCTGCTATAATGTATAACAATGCAAAAATCTCCCTATTTCAAGATTACTCGGTAGAAGTATCAAAACGCCGTAGGGAATTTTCACCAATATGTACTGCTCTTAACAAAGAGGGTCACAAGGCTTATTTGCTCTACCCAGCAAAATTGAAATTACTCACGTCAACAGGCCCCAAATTCTTTGACTCTCCTGGAGAGGTTACAGAATATCTTACATCCATTGTAACCCCCCCTAGACGCTCACCCAACCAGGTCACGCAGAATGAATTAGGTTGATGAGAATACATTATCTTGAAAGATCAACCCTCATTAGAGAGGGATGTATCCATGATCTGTCGTAAAGATTGAAATGGTTATAAGAGAAATGTTAATTTTAATGTTTGATTTATGGTTATGGTTGATTATTAGGGATTTTACTGTAGATTGTAACAAATGTGCTTTGAAATGTTTTTGTAAAGAAGATGCACATCAGTCAGAAGTCAGTATAGTGATTTGGGTTTGTGTTTTTTTTTTTATCTCTTCTCCCCCTTCTCCTGGACCCCCCCCCCCTCACTTATGGAGTAACCCCCCTTCTTCCTTCTCTCAATTATTAAAGATATATGATAATTAAATTTTGCTCATGGAACGTTGCAGGAATTAACTCACCGATAAAAAGAAAAGCAATCTTGACACATATGCGCAGACTTAATGTAGATGTAGCTATGTTACAGGAAACTCACCTCGATGATAAAGAGCACGAAAAACTAAGGAAGGACTGGGTAAGTGAGCTCCAATATGTATCATACACTAAGGCTAGTAGAGGTCTAGTAATTCTGTTTGGAAAAAGAAAATCAATCGATATTCTACAAAAGATAACCGATCCAGAGGGTAGATATTTAATCGTCCAAGCTAAGATAGAGACTCACATATACATTTTATGCAATATATATGCCCCTAATAAAAAAGATAAATCTTTCTGGCATAATCTTACTCAAAAAATGATGCCATTCTTGGGCACACATATGATCATAGGGGGTGATTTTAATCTAACCCCGAATCCATTGTGTGATAGGATGTCGGGTCCTCGAGGTTCTAAAGTGGGCAGCAGCTCGACAGGTAAATTTGAAAAATCAGTCTTTGCTAGGCTTTGCTCGGACCTATTGGTTAGCGATATTTGGAGATTAAGACACCCTACAGATAGGGATTTTACGTGTGTATCAAAGGCATGGGCCTCAAGCTCACGTATAGACCTATTTTTAATATCGGATGCTTTGATTCCGAACGTACACTCGGATAAAATACATAATGTTTTTTTATCAGATCATGCACCGGTTGAATTTGCTCTTGCCTACAATGGCCCAATATCAAATAGAAACACACTAAGATTCCCCGTGCATCTATATAGATCAGATGCCTTTCGTGAATTCCTAGTGCACGCCTGGACAGACTTCATCACTGACAACAAAGAACATATCATATCCCCAGAGTTGTTTTGGGAGACTGCTAAAACGGTGTTAACCGGCAACATAGTTTCATATATAGCACACATACGCCGAAAAGCACAAACAAGATTTATTATCTTGAGTAAAGAGGTAACACATACATATCAGAAGTTTTGTGAAACTAAATCTAGATCTCACTTTAACCTCTACACAGAAGCTAAGATATCCTTAGATACCTTTGTAAAATGTCAAGCAGCTCAGGGACTTCTTAAAAGAAATGCCACATATTTACGATATGGAAATAAGGCAGGTAAGCTTATGACCGCCTTAGTAAACAAAAGATCTACAAAAAAAAACATTGCTCTTATTTCTCATAGAGGGAAAACTTTCACAAAAACTCAGGATATCCTTACCTGCTTCGAAGATTACTATAAGCAATTATATACTAGACAGGTAGATAGTGACCAGACTAGTAAGGTACCGTTCTGGGAAAATGTTAGATTACCCCAATTAACACAAGAACAATTATCTAACTTAAATACTCCTATCACTATACAAGAAGTAAATAACACAATATCTTCTCTCGCACTGGGGAAAACTCCTGGGCCTGATGGCCTTCCAATTGAATTTTATAAGATTTTACAATCACAGCTATCTGATTCTTTACTTAAACTGTTCAACACATACTTCATAGAAAAGGTCACTCCATCGGTATTTTTCTCATTAGCCAATATCACTCTTATTCCAAAAAAAAAATAAGGATCATACAATGACTGAAGCATATCGGCCGATTTCACTTCTTAACTCAGATTACAAAATATACATGAAAATATTAGCTTCCAGGTTACAACCACTTCTACCAGTTATGTTACACGCAGACCAGACGGGCTTTGTCACAGGCAGATCCTCGGTTGTGAATCTGCGTAGAGTGCTACATATAATTAATCACTATTGGGCTAGTAGAAATGAATCAGATACACTGGTCAAGGAGGCCTTCCTGCTATCCTTGGATGCAGAGAAGGCCTTCGATCGCGTGGAATGGCAACACCTTTTGAAGACCATGAGACTCTTTAACATACAGGGTCCTTTTTTACAGGCTGTTGCCAATATTTACACAGCACCAAAGGCAAGAATAATGGCTAATGGTTTTTATTCAGGTGATATTCTCCTCCAAAGAGGAACCAGACAAGGCTGTCCACTCTCACCCCTCCTCTTTGATCTAGCACTTGAACCCTTGGCCCATAAACTACGTCAAACATATGAAGGAATCAACATTAAGGATTCCTATCACCATTTAGCACTCTATGCAGACGATATGTTACTTTTTGTAAATAATCCTGCAGAATCCATTCCCAAAATTCTCAATATTATAGAAGAGTTTGGCACCTTTTCAGGTTATAAAATAAACATATCAAAATCTGAAATATTATGGTTAAGAAAGTGGTCGCATAGTAAGACAACCTATCCTTTTAAAGAAGCCACCCCATTTCTAATCTATTTAGGTATCTCTCTCCATCAGAATCCTAACCTTATCTATCAGTTTAATATTACCAAACAATGCATATATAGTGCCCAGCAGCTTGATAGCTGGTCTTTGTTACCGCTATCTCTGTCAGGCCGTATTAACTTAATTAAGATGGTCATACTACCACGAATTTTATATACTCTATCTATGCTTCCTTTTACACTTCATAGAAAGGATCTCCTACTATTGAATCAAGCTATTAGACGTTTTCTCTGGGAAAATAAAAAATCACGTATAGCAGTGGGAAGACTTCGTCTTCCATACCTTGATGGTGGATTGGGTCTACCAGATTTTAGACTCTATAACTGGGCACTCCTTTTAAGACTGGTATTCGACTGGCAGCTGAATACTGCACATTTCTATCACAAAGATTTAGAACAGGCCGCTCTGGGGGATATCAATATATCTTCCCTACCCTACATGCACAATACTAAACTCCCGCCAGTGGTTAAAAACAACATCTTATACAAGGATCCACTACGAGCTTGGAAGCTAGCTCTTAAACATTTGAGTATCTCTCAACCCGATCCTAAATATATACCTTTAATAGGAAATCTGGACTTCCCTACAGGCACAGATTCTGCCCCATTTCGCGTATGGGAGAGTAAGGGGCTAAACATGGTTGGCTGTTTTTTGGATCAGTCTACTCACACTCTGAAATCTTTTCAGGAATTAAATGAACAATTTAACATACCTCATACTCACTTTGTTGCCTATTTACAGACAAGACACTATATTAATAATCTCAAAGACAAAAATAAAAACTTCTGGTCTCCGTCACCATTTGTACCCATACATACTGCATTCAAAGGTGGACGATACTCAATTACACTAATATATCAAATTTTATTGCGTAAAAATGTATCAGAATTTCAAGAATCTCTTTTAGACAAATGGAAGCTAAGGATTGGTAATATAACTACGTTACTTCTTAAATCAAGCCTAGACAAGACTAAAAAAGCTACCCTATCCTCACAACTGAGAGAGTCTCAGGTTCGCATGTTGAATCAAGACTATCTTACCCCTAAACGTATCTCATATTGGAAACCTTCGATTCTTAATCAGTGTGTTAAATGTGCAGCCTCTGCCCTAGACCTTTATCATTATTTCTATGATTGCCCTCGTATTAAGAACTTCTGGAACAGATTACAATACTGGCTATTAATAACCTTTAAGCTCAAATTCACCATCGGGCTAGAGACGATTTGCTTCTTAAATTGGGATACTAGTCTCAATAGGCTTTGTCCTATTCTATCTTTAATTTTTCTTCTAGCCAGGAATTGTGTTCTATCTCGGTGGATAGAGAGAAAAGGTCCTATGATAAAACACCTTATTCACAAACTGTGGATACATTTACTCACTGAGCAATACGATGCTCAATTGGACTCAAAACAACGCTCACAATTGTTTCTTAAAAAATGGGAATGCTACATAAAAACGTTAGACACATCAAAACAAAAACAAATACTCTTCCCCTTTCTACAAACTGAGTACATGCTTAACGCCCACTTGAGAGGTGAATGGTCCTTGGTGTACAAAGACTGAGAGAGAACGGAACAGTGTCTATAAAACCTGCAGCGTGGGGGGGGGGGGGGGAATGGGAGGCCGAGGAGAAGGAAATCTATATCATTATGCTTCTGTTAACTTCTTCCTGTCCTTTTTTTTTTTTTCATAGAGGATTCACTGATTAAGATAGTTAAATACACTAACCAATATCTAATACCTAGAAAGGGCACAAGGGGAAGGGAACAGAGGGGGAAGGGAAAAGAGGGAATCTGGTTATTATTCCAAAGGTATTATTACCCAAGGAGAGGGTATCTATATATTGTCAACACTGTGAAATAAAGAGGAACATAAGGATCTAAAAGAAGGAATAAGGGAAATTATAAGAGGATCCAGGCAGCATAAGGATAACAGGGTTAATGTAAATAATCATAGATTCGAGCTTGTATTGACTAGTTATTATATCTTTTGTTAATTCAGTGAATGTGAAACTGAACAACTGTCGAAATGTCATTTTGTTTGTTTTTTTTTTCTTTATGTTCGAATCTTAAGACATGCTGTATACCGGAAACCTCTTTAATAAAAAAGGAATTAAAAAAAAAAAAAAAACTTCATGAGATGTTAAATGTAATGCTTAAATCATGTGCACTTTACCTGAATTTGGCCAAATTGTGCAATAAACCTCCTCAAAATAATTCAGAAGAGAACAGTATAGTCTGTAGGGGGCCAATGAAACAACACCAGTAACAGCGGGCACCACCAACTATATGAAAGGTATCAGGTGTCATGTTATAACGTATCAGGATCTATGTTTCTTAACCCCAGTATATACAGACTAACTGTGAAAATAAACATTAAGCAATATGCATATGCTAATTTATACAATAATTCCCAAGACAAGAAAAAGTTATGGGGATAGAACATAACAACTCCAGTATTCAGCGGGCACCACCAAAGATAAAGGTATCCGGTGTCATGGATAATTTCATTTCTGGATCTATGTTAGGACTACCCCAAAACAAATCTTTTTTCGTCTTTCACAGTTGCATATATATTGATGATAAAATAAAGAGCATTTTAACCCATTATACTTGATGCATAAAAATGCCAGATAGAAATAGAGAGAATGTACACAAATAGTTATTATAACGGTGTAAGTTGATCACCCTTTAAAGAGCTTAAATATGTCCCATAAGTAGGAGCCGTGTGTACAAATGGTGCATCAAAACACCCTCTGATATCCAAATATTAATGAGCTGAAAAGTCAGATGGTAAGTGCTCAGTTAGTTATACAACCGTGTGTTAGCTTCCTGTGAAAGGATTTCCAAATGGTTTCTGTGTGAGAATAGACTTCTATTCGGCAAACATGCTACACTTAGCACAGCGTGGACGCCACAGCGATCTGTCCTTCATGCACGTCCATCTCCACTTCCTACGTCACTGCCGACGTACGTTTCACCCCCCACGTGACAGCCAGAGAGCACAGGGGTTTCCTCAGGGCAAAAGCGGATGCTGGTTCTCATTGCAGCCGCATTATATCCCTCCTTCTTTAATCTCATAGGAGGATATAGGAAACAGTAGTAGCCAGTAATAAGCCTTTACTGAGCCGCAGCCCACTTGTATATATAAAGGAGGATTCAGTGAATTTATATACAGTGAAATATATTTATATATTTAGTAGAGCAACTCTAAAGAACCTATAATAAGAATAAAAAATATATATAGAGAGAGAGAATTGAAAATAATAGTTAAAAACCAATTTTCCACGATTCTTTAAAGGTATTGTTGCAGTGTATACTATAATAAAACCTTTTTCGTCCATGTTTATGAATTCTATTACATCAGGACGAATGTTTTACAAACATATTGTTAGTCCATTGATTCATGTGTTTCATAAAAATTCTGCAGTTGTTAATGAATTTATTTGTTTATTCTTAAAGGCATAGTAAAAGTGCTTTGAATTACACCCGCTGTATTTAGGAGCAGGTATGTTAAATAAGAACTGCACTTTTTTGGAGAGTAGTAATTGTTAAATATTCCAAAGACAAATTAGCAGATTGGAGAGAAACCCTCATTAGAATATACTACATATTATATTTATGAGAATTTAGAATTATATATTTAAGATCATTTCATTTAAGGAATGCAGCAAATTCAAATTTTTCATTTAGCCCTTTGGGCATTAGAGTCTGTAACTTGTACATCCATTCAGTTTCCCTTCTAAGTAGTATATTATCGATGTCTCCTCCTCTACCAAGAAGGGAACAGTGTTCAATACCCGTTACTCTTAGGTCTTCTTGAGTTTGTGTTAAAAAATAACGTATTCACGTTTGACAAAAAGTTCTATAGGCAAATTAGAGGCACAGCGATGGGGGCTACATGTGCCCCATCCTATGCTTGCCTCCATTTGGGCCTATGGGAAACACAAACAGTATTCAATGAATTACAAAACTGGATTGATGAACACGTTCTCATCTGGTTACGGTATGTGGACGACGTCTTCCTCCTTTGGAGGGGGACGGAAGAATCCCTGAAAGACTTTGTAAAGGTGTTAAATAAAAATAACTATAACATTCTTTTAACCTTTGATTTTGATACTAGTGAACTCACCTTCCTAGATGTAAGAATTAGGAAAGAAGGGAAAAATCTGGCCACGGAAATTTTTCGTAAGGCTACTGCTACTAACAATATCTTAGAAGCATCTAGCCATCATCCAAAATCCCTAATACGGGGTATCCCTGTGGGACAGTTTTTACGCCTAAGGCGCAACTGTTCGAGTCTTAACAAATTCGATGCACATGCGGTTGAAATGTTCAACAGATTTGAAAATAGAGGGTACTCTAAACGAAATCTAAGATATGCGCGAAATAGAGCTAGGAGAACAGACAGAGATATACTCCTCTATAACTCAAATCAGAAAATCGAAGAGCCAAAAGTGCACTTTGTTACCCAATTTAATTGCCACTGGGAAAAAATCAGCACTATTTTGGATGAAAAATGGCAGTTCCTTAGAGCTGATGAGACGATTAGAAAAATAGTTGGGGAAAAACCCTCTGTGGTACCCAGGAGGGCTCCAAATCTCAAGGACAAACTAGTCAGGAGTCACTTTGTAAAAAGTCCTAGTGAGAAAGACTGGCTAGAAGAACATAGAAAAATAAAAGGATGTTTCAAATGTGGACACTGTGTGTTCTGTAAATTTATTGTACGCACCAAAATATTTGCTACTGACTCCACCATTTATCCTATAAAGCAATTCATAAATTGCAAGACAGAAAATGTAATTTATTTACTTTCCTGTTGCTGCCCGACTTTCTATGTGGGAAAAACGAGGCGAATGTTGAAAGATAGGGTCTCTGAGCACAGAGACAATATCAAAGCAGCAGAAGAGGGTGAAATCAGAAGTGGAGTGGCTCTCCACTTCATGAAACACCATAAATGCAACCCCCTGGACCTAAGAGTAACGGGTATTGAACACTGTTCCCTTCTTGGTAGAGGAGGAGACATCGATAATATACTACTTAGAAGGGAAACTGAATGGATGTACAAGTTACAGACTCTAATGCCCAAAGGGCTAAATGAAAAATTTGAATTTGCTGCATTCCTTAAATGAAATGATCTTAAATATATAATTCTAAATTCTCATAAATATAATATGTAGTATATTCTAATGAGGGTTTCTCTCCAATCTGCCAATTTGTCTTTGGAATATTTAACAATTACTACTCTCCAAAAAAGTGCAGTTCTTATTTAACATACCTGCTCCTAAATACAGCGGGTGTAATTCAAAGCACTTTTACTATGAATAAGAATAAACAAATAAATTCATTAACAACTGCAGAATTTTTATGAAACACATGAATCAATGGACTAACAATATGTTTGTAAAACATTCATCCTGATGTAATAGAATTCATAAACATGGACGAAAAAGGTTTTATTATAGTATACACTGCAACAATACCTTTAAAGAATCGTGGAAAATTGTTTTTTAACTATTATTTTCAATTCTCTCTCTCTATATATATTTTTTATTCTTATTATAGGTTCTTTAGAGTTGCTCTACTAAATATATAAATATATTTCACTGTATATAAATTCACTGAATCCTCCTTTATATATACAAGTGGGCTGCGGCTCAGTAAAGGCTTATTACTGGCTACTACTGTTTCCTATATCCTCCTATGAGATTAAAGAAGGAGGGATATAATGCGGCTGCAATGAGAACCAGCATCCGCTTTTGCCCTGAGGAAACCCCTGTGCTCTCTGGCTGTCACGTGGGGGGTGAAACGTACGTCGGCAGTGACGTAGGAAGTGGAGATGGACGTGCATGAAGGACAGATCGCTGTGGCGTCCACGCTGTGCTAAGTGTAGCATGTTTGCCGAATAGAAGTCTATTCTCACACAGAAACCATTTGGAAATCCTTTCACAGGAAGCTAACACACGGTTGTATAACTAACTGAGCACTTACCATCTGACTTTTCAGCTCATTAATATTTGGATATCAGAGGGTGTTTTGATGCACCATTTGTACACACGGCTCCTACTTATGGGACATATTTAAGCTCTTTAAAGGGTGATCAACTTACACCGTTATAATAACTATTTGTGTACATTCTCTCTATTTCTATCTGGCATTTTTATGCATCAAGTATAATGGGTTAAAATGCTCTTTATTTTATCATCTATATATATGCAACTGTGAAAGACGAAAAAAGATTTGTTTTGGGGTAGTCCTAACATAGATCCAGAAAAGAAATTATTCATGACACCGGATACCTTTATCTTTGGTGGTGCCCGCTGAATACTGGAGTTGTTATGTTCTATCCCCATAACTTTTTCTTGTCTTGGGAATTATTGTATAAATTAGCATATGCATATTGCTTAATGTTTATTTTCACAGTTAGTCTGTATATACTGGGGTTAAGAAACATAGATCCTGATACGTTATAACATGACACCTGATACCTCTCATATAGTTGGTGGTGCCCGCTGTTACTGGTGTTGTTTCATTGGCCCCCTACAGACTATACTGTTCTCTTCTGAATTATTTTGAGGAGGTTTATTGCACAATTTGGCCAAATTCAGGTAAAGTGCACATGATTTAAGCATTACATTTAACATCTCATGAAGTTTTTTAAGTGCAAATTACTTATCGTCTAATTTAATACATGTGCTGCCTTGACATAGATCCTCAATGATCACTATGGTGGCAGATTTTACATTTACACGTAACCACCCACTAGTGGAGGTGTTGTCAATTTAGACAGCTCATTTCTGTTTAGCTTTTTGTTTTAGCTCTGTGTGAACTACAATAAAACTGCATAGCTGAATCTGTGCTTATGCATTTGTCCAATCACGTTTCCTGACTCATCGATTCATGTGTTCTTTTATTAAGTGGTAATTTACTAACTTACATAGACTCTGGGTGACATATGGGAATGTGGTGAATGAGTTTAGATTACACTTAACGCTATTTTAGCGGAGCTTTAGAATTTTTTCTGAGCTATTTATAAATAAAAAAAATATGTGCTGAAATCCCTGTCTATAACTTATAGCAATCTAATTGCGGTTGCTGTACTATCTCCCTTCTTTATATTGAATATCTATAAATATACATTGTACCAAATACCATCAGATACATATATGTAGAAATATGTATTTATGAATAAATAGAACATATTCTGCTATGTGAAAAACATTGAAATGTGAAATATTCATATTTTCATGTTGTGTTAGTGCACTTGAGAATATGGGATCATGTTTGAGTTAGGGATGGGCTAATGTCTCTAAAAATTCAAAATTTAAAACGAATTTTGATACATTCGTTCGTTCGAATTGAATTTCAAATGCTTATATTACATTCTATTATTCTATTTTTGAATTTTCGTTTTCGAATTTTTCAATAAAATTCGAAAATATTAGTTCGAATAATGGAATGTTTAGCTATGTATTCATTCAATTTCAAAATGTAATATTCAAATTCAAATGTGACAGTCGAATTTGAAATAGTATTTCTAGTTTAATACTGTGTTTTATAAATGTAATATTCAAATTCGAATGTGACATTCGATTCAAATGTGACATTCAAAATAGTGTTTCTAGTCTACAATTGTGTTTTATAAATGTAATATTCGAATTCGAATGTGATATTTGAATGTCACATTCGAATTCGAATGTGACATTTCAAATTCAAATGTGACATTCGAATTTGAATGTGACATTCGAAAACTGTAAATAACATTCGAAAATCGAATTTTTAAGAATATTCATTCTTATCAACATTCTATTATGTAAATCGAATTTCTACAATAACATTCGTTCTAACATTCGAATTCGGATATAAACACATTCGCCCATCCCTAGTTTGAGTGTGAGTTGGCTGTTAGCTTTTTCCACTTTGTTTGTTCTATTAACTTCTATGGTGGAATATATTATTGCATGCACGATACCCTATGTTTGTCTTTTTATGCACGTCGGGATAGCGTGCGAGTAAAAACAGTTTACAATCAACTTGTAATACGAGCTCAACCCGAAACGTGTAAAAGGTTTACTTCTAGCGCAGTTAACGCTTGACCAGTAGTGTTAAATACCACTTCACTTGTAATATAATAAAGATAGGGATAGTGGTAATGGAAGTTGTATTTAATGATTCCCTGTCAAGTATTAGCTTACCACAATTTAACCAATAAAAGTAGTCACCCAAATTGGGGACAATAATACTAATATCTGATATAATGGAGTATAGACTAGTAATACCAGGGGAGGGTGCTCACTGTTCAAGTAAATGTAGAAAAAATAGGAGACAAGCGAACAGAAAGTAGAGCACTCACAAAGGGAGACTAGTATAAGTGGCTATTCAGTGGGTATATAATATTAAAACTTAACATTTATTATTCAAAAAAAATGATAAAAAACTACTATATAAGTAGTGATTAATACTTAGATTAAAACACAAACAAATAATAAACGGCTGTATATCCACAATGACCCCAGAATGTATACCATAGAAACTCAGAATAGAGTAGGAGGGATTTATAGGCAGATATACACCAAAAAATGCAGCATATTACACAGACCCATTTGTATAGGCAAGAGTGAAGTGTTCACAAACACAAATTAAACCAAAAATACGATCAATGAAAGGTAATATGATTCTATAGATATGTTATAATAAACACATTAACTAGTGAAATGTGACTTGCATAGTTACACTTAGTGGTTGATACAGCCGTAGGAAGAGTGCCTGATGTACATTTCGCCTGGCTTGGCTTTCTCAAAGGCTAAAAATTTTAGATAGATTTTGGTGCAATCCGTGAACCATTTTTTGGTGTATATCTGCCTATAAATCCCTCCTACTCTATTCTGAGTTTCTATGGTATACATTCTGGGGTCATTGTGGATATACAGCCGTTTATTATTTGTTTGTGTTTTAATCTAAGTATTAATCACTACTTATATAGTAGTTTTTTATCATTTTTTTTTAATAATAAATGTTAAGTTTTAATATTATATACCCACTGAATAGCCACTTATACTAGTCTCCCTTTGTGAGTGCTCTACTTTCTGTTCGCTTGTCTCCTTTTTTTTCCACTTCACTTGTAACCTGGCCCAAAATGTTTAATAAAAGGAACATGAAACCCAAAAAAATTCTTTCAGGATTCAGATAGAGTATATACAATTTTAAACAACTTTCTAAATGACATCTATTATCAAATTTTCTTAATTCTCTTGGTATCTTTTGTTGAAAAGCAGGGACTTAAGCTCAGGAGCGTACACATATCTTGAGCAGTATATGGCAGCAGTTTTGCAAAAATGTTATCCATTTACAAGGGCACTAGATGACAACACTATAGGCTAGGTTTATCATAGCTGAGGCGTACAGGGGCACGTATACGCGCCCCTGTACACCTCAGCTCGCCTGTGGCGGGGCAAAATTACCCGTAGGTAATTAACATTGCACACGAGCGCAATTTTGCGCTCGCGTGCAATCCCGCCCCTTGCCCGCGCACAACCAATCACGCGCGGCAGGAGCCGTCAATCTCCTCGGTCGGACTTGACCGAGGAGATTGAATTTCGCCAGTTCAGAGGTGGCGAAGAGTTTAGGGAAGCAGCGGTCTGGTGACCGCTGCTTGTTAAATTGAGGCGAGCAAGTTCTTGTGAGAACTTGCTGCCGTAAGGGCTTAATAAATCTAGCCCTATTTTTTGCTTCAGACACCTACTGTACCTACACAGATACCATGCAGGTTTACCGTAAGTTTGCAAAGGAATTGCTAATGTCTTGCTAGACTTGGCCAGCTTCAAAAGTTTGCTGCACATTTGTAGCAACTCTGCACTGAAAGTCTCCAGAATAAACTTGCCTAACAAATTTGTTGCTAGTGTGCAAGCAATTGTGTATTGCATGCCATTTTTGTAGCAAAAATTACAAAGGAATTGCTATTCTCCTGCTAGACTTGCTAAACGTTAAAAGTTTGCAGCACATTTGTAGCAAGTATGGATAGAAAGTCTCAAAAATAGACTTGCCTTACAAATTTGCTGCAAGCGTGCTACAATTGTGTATAGCATGTCATTCTTGTTGCAAATATGACAAAGGAATTGTTATTCTCTTGCTAGACTTGCTAAGCTTCAAACGTTTTCTGCACATTTGTAGAAAGTCTACATTTAGGGGCCAATTTATTAAGGGCCGAATGGCCTTTAATGTACCTGTTTCGGCTCGCCGGAAGCAGGAGTTAAGAAGCAGCGGTCTTAAAAACTGCTACTCCTTAAGACAGGAATCCGCCCGATCGAATACGATCGGGTTGATTGACACCCCCTGCTAGCGGACGAATGGGCTGTGAATCTGCAGAGGGCGGCATTGCACAAGCAATTCACCAGAACTGCTTGTTCAATGTTAAATGCCGACAGCGTATGTTGTCTGCATTTAGCGATGTCGGGCGGACATGATCCACTACAGCGGATCATATCCATCCGACAAATGATAAATCGGCCCCTATAAGTCTTCAAAATAAACTTGCTTTATAAATTTGCTGCAAGACTGCTACAATAGCATGTATTTTTTCTGCAAACAAATTGCAAAGAATTGCTAAATTCTTGCTAGACTTGACAACCTTCAAAAGTTTGCTGCACATTTGTTGCAAGTCTGCTTAGAAAGTCTTTAGAATAGATTTGCTTACAAATTTGCTGTAAGTCTGCTACAACTGCATATTTTGTTTCCCCTACATACTTCTATATATCATGAGAGTAGTTAATAACTGTTCTAAATTTAATTTTGGTACCTACAAATTCACTCTTCCTTGATTTTACATAATTTTGATTATTAAAGTGATCATTTTAAGTTACATTACTGAGGTAAATGTTTCATTATTATAATTACATTGACATCATACAATGAAGATAATAATTTCTTTGACGCATCCTTTATACTAGCTATGGGCTCCATGTACTAAGCAGTCAGCGAGCTACCCGCAACAAATCTCGCGTCAAAACTCGCAAACTGATATGTACAAAGCCGTCAATTATGTTAAAACTCGCATCTTTAAAATTGCGAGCGTACTTATCCGCCAAACCTCGCTACCGCTCCATTTTTCACTGTAATTAGACACATTTGACCACCAACTCGCCAAAAAACGAATGTACTAAAAAATCTATTTGTCCGCTCGCTACAATTTCCGCTCCCACCTCGCTATTTTTGCCTCGCCACCTTTTAGGTGGCGGGCAAGGTACAAAACAATAGGAAAGTCAATCTAGACGCCAGTCTAGACATATATAAAAGGCAGTAATATCAGCATTGTACTTACAGCATAACTGGCGTCTAATTTGTCTCTCATTTCCATGTACATAAATTGCGCCCAATTTGTCGACTGTAATTAAAGAGTAATCTATTTAAATTTGTATTGTTAGTTGTCAATCTTTATAATTATTTTTATATTAATATTTATATATTATCAGATCCAGATGAAGCCATATCCAAATTGTAAATAAATATTACAAAAATAACGCTCTGTTATCACTCTTCAAAAAATTTTGAACAATAATAAAGTTGTTTAGATAAGTTGAACTTTTATAGGAGCAAAATTCTATTCCCGCGACTACTATGATGTTCGTGACACCTTGCATGTCACGTGTTAATAATTGGCCAGACAATTCAACTGAAAGTTAAGTACCATCAGCTTAGTCGCGGCGAGCGAGGCGTCAAATTTATCAACAATCCGCAACTGCTCGCGGCGGGCTAGACTTGTCTATTTATTGGGGGAATATTAGTACATAGCGACAGCGGACACCATTTCGCCTGCGGCGAGTAACGGCGAGTTTATCCGCGTCTACAATGACGGATGAATTGACGGCTTAGTACATGGAGCTCTTAGTCATGTTTAGCACCTGTAAGAACCATTTTAACATATATTATGTTAAAATATAAAAAAAACACAATATATTATGAAACAATACATTGTAAGGCTACAAACAAAAGGCTAAATTACAAATAGCGTGCTATCGTTAACTTGTACAGGTATTACAAGTTGAAAGTAAATGCGACCACACGAGCGCAAACTATATTTGCACTCATTGCGTTAGCACAACTGATATGGTATAGCGGTTAGTTAGTGCAGGGCTAGTCTTTATTGGGGGGTTATGTCAGTTTAGAGGTTCATAGGTATATTTATAAGGCTCTGTGCTATATATTTATTTATTCACCAATGTAGGTGCTGAAGTTAATTGGAATATTTTGTAGCATCGCCACACATTGCAATGTATAGTAAACCTCCTCTCTGCAATTCTGACTCTAAACAGTAATATTGGCCCTTTTAAACATTTTGCTGGCATTCTCGACATTGCGTTGGATCAATTTTGAATATATCGCCACCTCACAGAACTCTCAATAATCAGGGCCTCAGACTTGTAAGAATAAATATGCTCTCTTATAAAGTATATTCTTTTTAAGTGCGCTAATAAAACACAAATTATAAAAAAAAATAACATTGTGCATAAAATTAAAACACTATAATAAATATTGTGGCAAAAAAAATAATAGCCCAAAAAAATCATGATACATTGACCAGTAGACAGCTGCCTTAAGACTAACATTACAGAGACATAAAATACAATTTGTAGCAGCATGTGCACCAGTATTTAAGTTCAGGGAGCTGGCAGAGTTGTATTGCATCAGTGAACACTTAATTTGTGTCATACAAGCCACTGCTGGCTCTCTAAAAAGGTATGGTGTTTGAATACGGGTGTATAGGCCTACATAGCATATGTGCATATTTCCTCTAAAAAAACAGTAATAACTTTTACTAGAAACATTTGTGATCACAGAAGTATATTGCAAACATGTTTCTATTTAAAACTGAAACGCACCCATGCACATTTCAATTTTGACATTTCTTTCCCTTTAACACTGAACATTGTGCACATTGCAGACTTCACAAGCCACAAGGTTTGGACAAATGACTGAGATCTAAATTTTAAAACTGTAAAGAGCAAAATTATGCATTTAGGGAAGAAAAATCCAAAGGTAAATTACAGACTTAGGGATATATTTATCATAGTGCGAGCGGACATGATACGATGTAGCACAGGGGTGTCAAACTCATTTGAGTCGCGGGCCATTTTCCATACAAGTACAACTCACGTGGGCCACACACTACCTACATATCTTGTCATTGCTAAACAAAGCAGTGGCATTTGCTATAACTGTATACATTTCAAAAGATTGTGTTCTGTAGCTCCTCATTAACTTACTCTGGCCTGATGAAACGCGCTCTAATGCTTTTAACATGGTGACACACGTACTCCATTGGGTTGCTCTTCCACAGAGTCCGTGCTATTTTTTTCTATAGCAGCCCTGTTCCGGACGCACTCACAGTTTAGCATACGCATGTGCATAGTATAACATTTCCTCTGCATTATAAATAGTGGATCACAATGCTGTCGGCATAGCGACCCACTGTTTATATAGTGGTAGACATATACCTGTTGTATATAATATAAAATAAATACATATAATATATATATTTATCAAATATAAAGTATGTGATTTTAGTTAAAGAGAAAATTATGGAAAGGAATGGACAGAAATGATGTGTGAAATCAGTGCTGTCATAGTAATGAACACATATAAAGTATTGCTGCATGTGTCAAATAAATCATTATGCACTTATCTGTGTTTGTGCTTGCCTTTTCCTTTTTAATAACAATGTTACTCGTTAAAGACTGAGGGGTTTTAACGTTTGCGCATCGCTAACAGTAAGCGCACTCGCTCTTTAAGTAATAAGCATATTATAATTATTATTTTGTATGGAGGTGGCATGGGCAACACAAAATTAGGTTGAGGGCCGCATGAGGCCCGCGGGCCGCCAGTTTGACACCCCTGATGTAGCATATCATGTCTGCTGCACATCGATAAATGCCGACAGCATATGCTGTCGGCATTTATCATTGCACCAGCAGCTCTTGTGAACTGCTGATGCAATGCCGCCCCCTACAGATTTGCGACCAATAGGCTGCTATCAGGGGGTGTCAATCAACCCAATCATTCGATCGGGTTGATTTCTGTCTTAGACCGCTGCTTCATAACTTCTGTCTCCGGCGAGTCTGAAGGCTTGCGTGGAAACAGGGGCATCAAGCACCATATGGAGCTTGATAAATCTGCCCCTTTATGACATATTACTGACTGTGATAAATGAGGTTTAGGACTTGGGAATTATTACTTCAGATTATTTAAAATTTAGTAAACAATGTAGTATTGCAGAGAGTACGACCAGTAGAATGCTTGGTTGTATCGGTTGAGGTATTTACAGCAGGAATAGTGAGATTCCTATGCCACTTTACAGATAATTAGTGATTGAGATAAGCATAAGGCTATCCTACAAACTCAATAAGTTTATACTTTTAGGAAATATCGGGCAGACTTGCTGGGCATATGGTTCTTATCTGTCGTCAAAATCTTTGTATGCTGAATCTCCTGTTCAATGGCCAAACCTTTCCACCAATTATCTTATTTGGAGGAGTCAATCCAGACGTTTATTGAAGTAGACAAGGCCAGTTACTAGTCAAGTATCTGGGGGGATAGGGGAGCAAAGCACCCTCAATATTCTATTTTGCCCCCTAATGGGCTGAGTAAAAGGTTAAACACCTAAAAATTACTACTTCCTGCCCCTTTCTTTTTAGGCTAGCCACATCCCACAACTGTCTAACCACACCCCCCAAGCAAGTGGCTCTTCCCTCACAACACCTTCAACTCCACTTACCTCTGCTTTGTTCCTGCCCATGGAACATCCATAACTATGCTCATTCCACCCTGTCCCCTCCCATGGAATAACCATGACTAAACCCAGGAGTGTCCCCCCCCCCCTTTAAGGTTTCTGGAACCACCACTGCTAGCTAATTTTGATATCACAATTTCAATTGTTTTGCAGTGTCCATTAAAAATGTTTTTATTATATCTCATGTGATGAGGTCAATTATAATATAATATAAATCAGTTTAATCATTGCTCAAACAATAACAGGCTTGTGAAGTCTAAAGTATTAATTTACAATTCTCATGGAAGAAAAGCAAATAAGCAAGTGCGGCAGGAGGACTTTGGGGTAGAATCCCCTAGGATAATCAGGGATGTGGAGGGCAACATATATGTAATGGTAAACACCGGGGAGAGGAGAGGGGAGCCCACGGGTTTTAATAGGACAGATGGCAGTAGCATTAGGGATGTTCAGAGATCCACGGGTCATAGCAAGCCTAAGAAGGGTGATGGGAATAATGTGAATGTTGATATTTTGCAGAAGGGGGATAGAGGGCTGGCAACTAGTGATGTCGCGAATAGTTCGCCGGCGAATAGTTCCCGGTAAACATAGCATGTTTGCGTTCGCCGCGGATAGCAAACATATGCGATGTTCGGTCCGCCCCCTATTCCTCATCATTGAGTAAACTTTGACCCTGTACCTCACAGTCAGAAGACACATTCCAGCTAATCAGCAGCAGACCCTCCCTCCCAGACCCTCCCACCTCCTGGACAGCATCCATTTTAGATTCATTCGGAAGCTGCATTCTTAGTGAGAGGAGGGACAGTGTAGCTGCTGCTGATTTAATAGGGAAATCGATAGCTAGGCTAGTGTATTCAGTGTCCACTACAGTCCTGAAGGACTCATCTGATCTCTGCTGTAAGGACAGCACCCCAAAAAGCCATTTTTAGGGCTAGAACATCAGTCTGCTTTTTTTTTTTTTCCTGTGTAATCTAATTGCAGTTGCCTGCCTGCCAGCGTGTGTGTCAGGCTCACAGCGTATACTGTGCCCACTTGCCCAGTGCCACCACTCATATCTGGTTCGCCGGCGAATAGTTCCCGGTAAACATAGCATGTTTGCGTTCGCCGCGGATAGCAAACATATGCGATGTTCGGTCCGCCCCCTATTCCTCATCATTGAGTAAACTTTGACCCTGTACCTCACAGTCAGAAGACACATTCCAGCTAATCAGCAGCAGACCCTCCCTCCCAGACCCTCCCACCTCCTGGACAGCATCCATTTTAGATTCATTCGGAAGCTGCATTCTTAGTGAGAGGAGGGACAGTGTAGCTGCTGCTGATTTAATAGGGAAATCGATAGCTAGGCTAGTGTATTCAGTGTCCACTACAGTCCTGAAGGACTCATCTGATCTCTGCTGTAAGGACAGCACCCCAAAAAGCCATTTTTAGGGCTAGAACATCAGTCTGCTTTTTTTTTTTTCCTGTGTAATCTAATTGCAGTTGCCTGCCTGCCAGCGTGTGTGTCAGGCTCACAGCGTATACTGTGCCCACTTGCCCAGTGCCACCACTCATATCTGGTGTAACATTAGTGTACATTTAAAAAAAACAACACTTTTTTGACTGTGAAATAATAGCAGACAGCTGCCAGTACCCAAGATGGCCGCCAATAGGGCAGATGGGGAGGGTTAGAGAGCTGTTTTGGGGGGGATCAGGGAGGTTGGGGGCTAAGGGGGGGGGGGTGCTACACCACAGCATATGTAAATATAAAAAAAATATTTAAAAACCTTTTATTTTAGTACTGGCAGACTTTCTGCCAGTACTTAAGATGGTGGGGACAATTGTGGGGTGGGGGAGGGAAGGGAGCTGTTTGGGAGGGATCAGGGGGTCTGATGTGTCCGGTGGGAGGCTGATCTCTATACTAAAGCTAAAATTAACCCTGCAAGCTCCCTACAAACTACCTAATTAACCCCTTCACTGCTAGCCATAATACACGTGTGATGCGCAGCAGAATTTAGCGGCCTTCTAATTACCAGAAAGCAACGCCAAAGTCATATATGTCTGCTATTTCTGAACAAAGGGGATCCCAGAGAAGCATTTACAACCATTTGTGCCATAATTGCACAAGCTGTTTGTAAATAATTTCAGTGAGAAACCTAAAATTGCGAAAAAATGTGTTTTTTTTTAAACTTGATCGCATTTGACGGTGAAATGGTGGCATGAAATATACCAAAATAGGCCTAGATCAATACTTTGGGTTGTCTACTACACTTAAGCTAAAATTAACTCTACAAGCTGCCTACATGCTCCCTAATTAACCCTTTCACTTCTGGGCACAAAACACGTGTGATGTGCAGCAGCAGCATTTAGCGGCCTTCTAATTACCAGAAAGCAACGCCAAAGCCATATAAGTCTGCTATTTCTGAACAAAGGGGATCCCAGAGAAGCATTTACAACCATTTATGCCATAATTGCATAAGTTGTTTGTAAATAATTTCTGTGAGAAACCTAAAGTTTGTGAAAAAGTGAACATTTTTTTTTATTTGATCGCATTTGGCGGTGAAATGGTGGCATTAAATATACCGAAATGGGCCTAGATCAATACTTTGGGTTGTCTACTACATTACACTTAAGCTAAAATTAACTCTACAAGCTGCCTACATGCTCCCTAAAAAACCCCTTCAATGCTGGGCATAAAACATGTGTGGTGCACAGTGGCATTTAGCAGCCTTCTAATTACCAAAAAGCAACGCCAAAGCCATATAAGTCTGCTATTTCTGAACAAAGGGGATCACAGAGAAGCTTTTACAACCATTTATGCCATAATTGCATAAGTTGTTTGTAAATAATTTCTCTGAGAAACCTAAAGTTTGTAAAAAAGTGAACAATTTTTTTTTATTTGATCGCATTTGGCGGTGAAATGGTGGCATTAAATATACCAAAATGGGCCTAGATCAATACTTTGGGTTGTCTACTACACTACACTTAAGCTAAAATTAACTCTACAAGCTGCCTACATGCTCCCTAATTAACCCCTACACTGCTGGGCATAAAACACGTGTGGTGCGCAGTGGCATTTAGCAGCCTTCTAATTACCAAAAAGCAACGCCAAAGCCATATAAGTCTGCTATTTCTGAACAAAGGGGATCCCAGAGAAGCATTTACAACCATTTATGCCATAAATGCATAAGTTGTTTGTAAATAATTTCTGTGAGAAACCTAAAGTTTGTGAAAAAGTGAACAATTTTTTTTTATTTGATCGCATTTGGCGGTGAAATGGTGGCATTGAATATACCAAAATGGGCCTAGATCAATACTTTGGGTTGTCTACTACACTACACTTAAGCTAAAATTAACTCTACAAGCTGCCTACATGCTCCCTAAAAAAAACCTTCACTGCTGGGCATAATAAACGTGTGGTGCGCAGCGGCATTTAGCGGCCTTCTAATTACCAAAAATCAACGCCAAAGCCATACATGTCTGCTATTTCTGAAGAAAGGGGATCCCAGAGAAGCATTTACAACCATTTGTGCCATAATTGCACAAGCTGTTTATAAATAATTTCAGTGAGAAACCTAAAATTATTAAAAATATAAAGTTTTTTTTTAATTTCATCGCATTTGGCGGTGAAATGGTGGCATGAAATATACCAAAATGGGCCTAGATCAATACTTGGGGTTTTCTACTACACTACACTAAAGCTAAAATTAACCCTAGAAGCTCCCTACATGCTCCCTAATTAACTCCTTCACTGCTGGGCATAATACACGTGTGGTGCGCAGTGGCATTTAGCAGCCTTCTAATTACCAAAAAGCAGAGCAAAAGCCATATATGTCTGCTATTTATGAACAAAGGGGATCCCAGAGAAGCATTTACAACCATTTATGCCATAATTGCATAAGTTGTTTGTAAATAATTTCAGTGAGAGACCTAAAGTTTGTGAAAAAAATTGTGAAAAAGTGAACAATGTTTTTTATTTGATCACATTTGGCGGCGAAATGGTGGCATGAAATATGCCAAAATGGGCCTAGATCAATACTTTGGGATGTCTTCTAAAAAAAAATATATACATGTAAAGGGATATTTAGGGATTCCTGAAAGATATCAGTGTGCTAATGTAACTAGTGCTAATTTTGAAAAAAAGTGGTTTGGAAATAGCAAAGTGCTACTTGTATTTATTGCCCTATAACTTGCAAAAAAAGCAAAGAACATGTAAACATTGGGTATTTCTAAACTAAGGACAAAATTTAGAAACTATTTAGCATGGGTGTTTTTTGGTGGTTGTAGATGTGTAACAGATTTTGGGGGTCAAAGTTAGAAAAAGTGTGGTTTTTTCCATGTTTTCATCATATTTTGTATTTTTTTTATAGCCAATTATAAGATATGATGAAAATAATGGTATTTTTTGAAAGTCCATTTAATGGCGAGAAAAACAGTATATAATATGTGTAGGTACAGTAAATGAGTAAGAGGAAAATTACAGCTAAACACAAACACTGCAAAAATGTAAAAATAGCCTTGGTCCCAAACGGACAGAAAATGGAAAAGTGCTGTGGTCATTAAGGGGTTAAAAAGATAGATAATACCTTATCACCCATTCAACCAGCTTTGCATAACCAACACTGTTATATTAATATTATTTTTACTTCTGAGATTACCTTGTATCTAAGCCTCTGCATACTGCCCCTTCATTCAGTTCTTTTGACAGACTTGCATTTTAGCCAATCAGTGCCCTCTCATAAGTACCTCCATGAGCATGAGCAAAATGTTATCTATATAGCACTGCACACATGAACTAATGCCCTCTAGTTGTGAAAAAACTGTCAAATAAATTAAGATAAGAGGCGACCTTCAAGGCTTAAAATTAGAATATGAGCCTACCTTAGTTTAGCTTTCAAGTTTTTTTGTTTAGACTGTCCCTTTTAGTCAGTGAAATAATACGCTGTTAATGAGAGTTATAAGGCCTATTAAAAGCAGTTTGTTGAGCAGGTATATTAAGCAGTAATCTGTACATTTTAGCAACAATAAAGAAAAACTATATAAAAAGTAAAATCAAGTGAAAAGTTTATTTAAAGCACTTGAAAACTAAATTTTGAGATTTTCTAAAATAAAAATTTTCTAAAACATAGAGGGCCGATTTATCAAATGTCTGTCCGACATGATCCGATCAGCAGATCATGTCCAACAGACATCGCTGAATGCAGACAGCATACTCTCTTTGTATTCAGCATTGCGGTGAACTGCTGGTGCAATGCTGCACTCTGCAGATTTGCAGCCAATCAGCCGATAGCAGGGGTGTCAATCAACCCGATCGTATCCGATCAGGTTGATTGCTGTCCGCGGCCTCAGAGCAGGTGGACAGGTTATGGAGCAGCGATCTTTAGACCGCTGCTTCATAACTTGGTGTTTCTGGTGAGCCTGAAGGCTCGCCAGAAATACAGGACATCTAGCTCCATACGGAGCTTGATAAATATGCCCCAGAGTCTTCTGTTGAGGAATCTTTTTGCGATGTTGAGCTGCTTTCTTCCTCATCACTTGCTTGGCAATCCTCTTCCATCCTCAACATGCGATCCTTCATCTGTGTCTTTAATTTAAAATATTTGCAGCTGTAGAAAAAGGTTTCAGATAATTAGTGTGTGATCATTTGTACTGACGTCCATTAAACTGTCCATTATATTATTATCTTTATCTATCCATATAATTTAATAAGTTAACTTACCGAAGACACACTGCACAAACAGATACTCCTAATATGATGAAGATCAAGAGTCCACCAGCTGCCAGAATAACATAGAGCAGGCCACTGTCCTCCAATGTATTGTAAGTTTGAGGAGCAGATACAAGATCTTCATCTTCATCATCAACATAATCAGGTTGTCTGGTGCTTAATTCCATCGGCCTGATATTCTTAGGTTCAATGTTGTCCCTGGTAAAGGTCTCAGGTTGTTCTGTAGACACTTCAATGTTGTCCCTGGTAATGGTCTCAGGTTGTTCTGTAGACACTTCAATGTTGTCCCTGGTAAAGGTCTCAGGTTGTTCTGTAGACACTTCAATGTTGTCCCTGGTAATGGTCTCAGGTTGTTCTGTAGACAAAACCAAAGCTTTGGCCAGATTACAAGTTTTGCGTTATGAGGGGTGCGGTGTTAACCTGCACATTATTCTCACCGCTCACTTACATACAGTGCTGGTATTACAGGTTTTTCTAAACCCAGCGTTAAAAGGCAAGAAGTGAGCGTAGAGCAAAATTGTGCTCCATACCGCACTCCAATACCAGCGCTGCTTAAGTCAGCGGTGAGCTGGTTGTACGTGCTTGTGCACGATTTCCCCATAGACATCAATGGGGAGAGCCGGCTGAGAAAAAGTCTAACACCTGCAATAAAGTAGGGTAAAGCTCCGCCACGCAGCCCTATGGGGAAACATATTTTATCGATTATAAGTTTATCATACAGCGCCACAATAAACAACCACACAAGCTGTTACTCAGAAAGGCGAAATCTCCCAACCAGATTCCGAATGACCAGTAAGATAAAATGCCAAGAGACAGCGCTACAGTATCCCTATTAGGGGATATATTGCTTAAGATGGTGTCCACGATCAGTTATTAAATAAATTAATGAATGAATAGTATGTCCTTTAGTATATAAAATTCAATCAATAAAATTTATTTTGTAAAATTAATAACATTTAATAAGGTTACCATGTAAAATAAATCAATATATGGAAACACGTGGTATATAAAAATAGATATATAAAAACAATTGGAATGGATGCTATGGAAAATAATACATAGGTGGATTGTCTACAGAGCCTATATTTCTAATTATACCTAATAATCCTAAACTAATATGGATAAAATCAACTATAATGACAATAAATCACAATGGATCAAATAAATAATCATATAAATAAGTCAATCGTAATAAAAAAAGTCCAGGTTAGTGTCCATATGAAAGAGTAGAACTGTAAAGGTCCAAAAAGTTGTCCAATCCTATTTGCCTAGTTCAGTGTTGGTGATGAGAAAACATATGTGGGTGAATCAAAAAAGTTAAATTTTTTCTTTTGTAATTCAGAAAGAGCATGCAATTTTAAGCAACTTTCTAATTTACTCCTATTATCAATTTTTCTTCATTCTCTTGCTATCATTTTTTGAAAAAGAAGGCATCTAAGCTTTTTTTTGGTTTCAGTACTCTGGACAGCACTTTTTTATTGGTGGATGAATTTATCCACCAATCAGCAAGGACAACCCAGGTTGTTCACCAAAAATGGGCCGGCATCTAAACTTACATTCTTGCATTTCAAATAAAGATACCAAGAGAATGAAGAAAATTTGATAATAGGAGTAAATTAGAAAGTTGCTTAAAATGTCATGCTCAATCTGAATCACGAAAGAAAATTTTTGGGTACAGTGTCCCTTTAAGTTCCGGTATTACAGATTTGACATGGTAACCTTATTAAATGTTATTAATTTTACAAAATGAATTTTATTGATTGAATTTTTTATACTAAAGGACATACTATTCATTCATTTATTTATTAACTGATCGGAAACACATTTTATGTTTACACCTAACACCCTAACATGAACCCCCGATTCTAAACACCCCTAATCTTACACTTATTAACCCCTAATCTGCCGCCCCCGACATTGCCGACACCTACATTATACTTATTAACCCCTAATCCCCCACTCCTGACATCGCCGCCACCTACATTATACTTATGAACCCCTAATCTGCTGCCCCAAACATCGCCGACACCTATATTACACTTATTAACCCCTAATCTCCTGCCCCCAATGTCGCCGCAACCTACCTACACTTATTAACCTCTAATCTGCCGCCCCCAACATCGCCGCCACTATAATAAACATATTAACCCCTAAACCACCCTACTCCCGCATCGCAAACACTATTTAAATATTATAAACCCCTAATCTGCTGCCCCAAACATCGCCGACACCTACATTACACTTATTAACCCCTAATCTCCTGCCCCCAATGTCGCCGCAACCTACCTACACTTATTAACCCCTAATCTGCCGCGCCCAACATCGCCGCCACTATAATAAACATATTAACCCCTAAACCGCCCTACTCCTGCATCGCAAGCACTATTTAAATATTATTAACCCCTAATCTGACGTCCCCAACGTCGCCGCCACTATATTATATTTATTGACTTCTAAATCTAAGTCTAACCCTAACACCCCCTAACAAATATAATTTAAATAAATCTAAATACAAATTACTATCATTACCTAAATAATTCCTATTTAAAACTAAATACTTACCTATAAAATAAACCCTAAGCTAGCTACAATATAACTAATAGTTACATTGTATCTAGCTTAGGGTTTATTTTTATTTTACAGGCAAGTTTGCATTTATTTTAACTAGGTAGAATAGTTACTAAATAGTTATTAACTATTTACTAACTACCTAGCTAAAATAAATACAAATTTACCTGTAAAATAAAACACCTAACACTACACTACAATTAAATAACGGCTAGATTACAAGTTTTGCGTTAAGCTGAAAAAGCAGCTTTAACAGGTCCTAACGCTGCTTTTTCACTACTGCTGTTATTACGAGTCTTGCAGGTTTAGGGGCACCGCACACTTTTTTGGCCTTACCGCAAACTTTAGTTATGAGTTTTATGCTACGGCGTTGTAGTGTAAAACTCATAACTACTGACTTTAGAATGCGTTACAAATCTTGGAGGTAGAGGGTGTACCACTCACTTTTTGGTGTCCCAGGACAGACTCGTAATACCAGCGCTATGGAAGTCCCATAGAAAAAAGGATTTACAAAGTTTACATAAGTGTTTGCGAGGAGGGAGTGCGGCGGTTTAGGGGTTAATATGTTTATTCTAGTGGCCGCGAAGTCCGGAGCGGCAGATTAGGGGTTATAAATTTTATTATAGTGTTTGTGATGTGGGAGGGCCTCAGTTTAGGGGTTAACAGGTAGTTTATGGGTGTTAGTGTATTTTTTAGCACTTTAGTTATGAGTTTTATGCTACGGCATCGTAGTGTAAAACTCATAACTACTGACTTTAGAATGTGTTACGAATCATGGAGGTAAAGGGTGTACCGCTCACTTTTTGGCTTCCCAGGACAGACTCATAATACCAGCGCTATGGAAGTCCCATAGAAAAAAGGGTTTACGAAGTTTACGGTCGGCGGGATGAAGATGGAGCCAGAAGAAAGAAGATTGAAGATGCCGCTTGATAGAAGACTTCAGCCGGATGATGGACCTCTTCAGCCCCCGCTTGGATCAAGACTTCAGCCGGATGATGGACCTCTTCAGCCCCCGCTTAGATCAAGACTTCAGCTGGATGATGGACCTCTTCAGCCCCCGCTTGGGCTTGGATGAAGACTTCGGACCTTCTTCTGGATGGGTCGGTGATACCCGGCATGGTGAAGACAAGGTAGGGAGATCTTCAGGGGCTTAGTGTTAGGTTTATTTAAGGGGGGTTTGGGTTAGATTAGGGGTATGTGGGTGGTGGGTTGTAATGTTGGGGGGTATTGTATGTTTTTTTTACAGGCAAAAGAGCAGAATTCTTTGGGGCATGCCCCGCAAAAGGCCCTTTTAAGGGCTGGTAAGGTAAAAGAGCTTTTCAATTTTTATTTTAGAATAGGGTAGGGCATTTTTTTATTTTGGGGAGCTTTGTTATTTTATTAGGGGGCTTAGAGTAGGTGTAATTAGCTTAAAATTGTTGTAATATTTGTATAATGTTTGTAAATTATTTTTTAATTTTTTGTAACTTAGTTCTTTTTTTATTTTTTGTACTTTAATTATTTTATTTTATTGTATTTATTTGTAGGTATTTTATGTAATTAATTTATTGATAGTGTAGTGTTAGGTTTAATTGTAGATAATTGTAGGTATTTTATTTAATTAGTTTATTGATAGTGTAGTGTTAGGTTTAATTGTAACTTAGGTTAGGATTTATTTTACAGGTAATTTTGTAATTATTTTAACTAGGTAGCTATTAAATAGTTATTAACTATTTAATAGCTATTGTACCTGGTTAAAATAAATACAAAGTTGCCTGTAAAATAAATATAAATCCTAAAATAGCTACAATATAATTATAATTTATATTGCAGCTATATTAGGGTTTATTTTACAGGTAAGTATTTAGCTTTAAATAGGAATAATTTATTTAATAAGAAATAATTTATTTCGTTAGATAAAAATTATATTTAACTTAGGGGGGTGTTAGGGTTAGGGTTAGACTTAGCTTTAGGGGTTAATACATTTATTAGAGTAGCGGCGAGGTCCGGTCGGCAGATTAGGGGTTAATACTTGAAGTTAGGTGTCGGTGATGTTAGGGAGGGCAGATTAGGGGCTTATACTATTTATTATAGGGTTTTTGAGGTGGGAGTGAGGCGGATTAGGGGTTTATACATTTATTACAGTAGCGGTGAGGTCCGGTCAGCAGATTAGGGGTTAATAATTGTAGGTAGGTGGCGGCGACGTTGGGGGCGGCAGATTAGGGGTTAATAAATATAATATAGGGTCGGCGGTGTTAGGGGCAGCAGATTAGGGGTACATAGGGATAATGTAGGTTGCGGCGGTGTGCGGTCGGCAGATTAGGGGTTAAAAAAATTAAATAGAGTGGCAGCGATGTGGGGGGCCTCGATTTATGGGTACATAGGTAGTTTATGGGTGTTAGTGTACTTTAGAGCACAGTAGTTAAGAGCTTTATGAACCGGCGTTAGCCCAGAAAGCTCTTAACTCCTGGCTTTTCTCTGCGGCGGGAGTCTTGTCGTTAGATTTCTAACGTTCACTTCAGCCAAGACTCTAAATACTGGCGTTAGAAAGATCCAATTGAAAAGATAGGATACGCAAATGGCGTAGGGGGATCTGCGGTATGGAAAAGTTGCGGCTGCAAAGTGAGCATTAGACCCTTTCCTGACTGACTCTAAATACCAGCGGTAGCCCAAAGCCAGCGTTAGTATCCCCTAACGCTGGTTTTGACGGCTAACACAGAACTCTAAATCTAGGCGTAAATTATTCCTATTTAAAACTAAATACTTACCTATAAAATAAACCCTAAGCTAGCTACAATATAACTAATAGTTACATTGTATCTAGCTTAGGGTTTATTTTTATTTTACAGGCAAGTTAGTGTAGGGTAGGGCTTTTTTTATTTTGGGGGGGCTTTTTTATTTTGTTAGGGGGGTTAGATTAGGTGTAATTCGTTTATAAATCTTGTAATTTGTTTATTATTTTCTGTAATTTAGTGGGGTTTTTTTTGTACTTTAGATTTTATTTAATTGTATTTAGTTTAGGTAATTTATTTAATTATAGCGTAGTGTTAGCTGTAATTGTAACTTAGGTTAGGTTTTATTTTACAGGTATATTTGTATTTATTTTAACTAGGAAGTTATTAAATAGTTAATAACTATTTAATAACTATTGTACCTAGTTAAAATAAATACAAACTGCCTGTAAAATAAAAATAAACACTAAGCTAGCTACAATGTAACTATTAGTTATATTGTAGCTAGCTAAGGGTTTATTTTATAGGTAAGGTCCTATGATAGGAATATTTATTTAGATTTATTTAAATTATATTTAAGTTAGGGGGTGTTAGGGTTAGGGTTGACTTAGGTTTAGGGGTTAATAAATTTAATATAGTGGCAGCGGTGTAGGGGGTGGCATATTAGGGGTTAATAAGTATAATGTAGGTGGCGGCGGGGTAAGGGGCAGATTAGGGGTTAATAATTTTATGTAGGTGGCGGCGGTGTAGGGGGCGGCAGATTAGGGGTTAATAAGTATAATGTAGGTGGCGGCAGTGTGGGGGGGTAGATTAGTGGTGTTAAGACTCGGGGTACATGTTAGGGTGTTAGGTGTAAACATTACCATAGGAATCAATGGGATATCGGGCAGCAGCGAACATGAGCTTTCGCTGCTTTCAGACTCCCATTGATTCCTATGGTATCCGCTGCCTCCAGGGCGGGGGATTGAAAACTAGGTATGCTGGGCTGAAATAGTGGCGAGCACACCTGGTAGAAATTTGATAACTAGCAAAAGTAGTCAGATTGTGCCGAATTTGCATTCGGAAAATCTGTAATGATGTAAGCATCGATCTGTGTCGGACTGAGTCCGGCGGATCGTATTTTACGTCACAAAATTCTACTTTTTCCGGTCTGTAGGGTTTGATAACTAAGAGGAATCAGGCTCGCCACAAATATGCTGCGGAATTCCAGTGTATTTGCGGTTGACTGCTTGATAAGTAGATGCCAATGTGTTACCTATGGAATAGAATGTACTGAATTTTCCACTGTCACTTTTAGGTGGCATTTTTAACACCCTGGAGATAAGCTTTTTAGTAAGTTTTACTACAAAGCTGGTGAAATATTCTCTTTCACTCATGGACTGAAAATAATTAAAAGCTATTTAAATTAATTATAGCATTTGTTTTTTACAGTATGTGTGTGTATGTATGAGTGAGTCTATGCATGAGTTTGTGTGTGTATGCATTAATGTGTATGCGTGAGTGTGCATGTATGAGTATGTGTGAGTGTGTATGCATTAGTAGGAGTGTGTAAGTGTATATGTATGCATTAGTGTGTTTGTATGCAGTGTGTGTGTTTGCATTAGTGTGTGTGTGCATTGGCGTGAGTGTGTGTATGTGTGAGTGTGTATGTGTGTGTATGCATTAGTGTGTGTGTGTATTCATTAGTGTGTATGTGAATGTTAATGTGTGTATGTATGAGCATGTGTGTGTATGTATGAGTGGATGGGTATATGCATTACTATGTGTGTATGTATGAGTGTGTCTGTGTATGTGTGCGTGTGTTATGCATTAGTGTGTATGTGTGAGTATGTGCGTGCATATGTGAGTGTATGTATGAGTGATGTGTGAATGCATTAGTGTGTGTGTGTATGTATGAGTATTTTGTGAGTGTATGTATGAGTGTTTGTATGCATTAGTGTGAGTCTGTATGTGTGTGCATGTATGAGTGTCTGTGTGTGTGTTTGTATGTGTGAGTGTGTTATGCATTAGTGTGTATGTGTGTGCATGTGTGTGCTTGTCAAATTTATCAAATATCAGAAATTAAATATATTAAAGGGATATTAAATAGATATGTGTATGATCGAAAAATTCAGTTCGGGTCAGTTCGGATTTTTTCGAATTTCGGATCAATTCGAATTCGGAAAAATTCAAATGAATTCATTTCGGAATCGTTTCGGATTCATTCGGATTCGAAAAAATTCAGCTGGATTCAGTTTGATTCGGTTCGTTAGGAAATTCGGAATTTCGGTATGTGTTAGGTGGGATATGCTGTGTATTAGACTAGTATTTTGTACTGTATATTAGGTGTAACCCATAGCAGAGTGATATAACCTAATATACTGTACAATACTAGTGCAATCCATGGCCATCCGAATTTACCGAATAAATCCGAACTAATTCGGATTTATTCAGTAAATTCGGCAGCATTTTAATTCGGAAATTCGAATCGATCTGAATCTCCGAATTTGCCAAATTTGCCAAATTTTCGAATCGATCCGAAACGAATCGCACATGTCTAATATTAAATGGAAATTAAACAATGGGTAATTACAAGATATCTCTGTTGTCTTTCTGTAGATATCAGTAAAGACTAAACTTTTTTTTAAAACAAATTAACATCTAGTTTTTGGCAATTAGTTTTTAAATCCATACTCTGACCACCACTTATATCATTTGGGGGAGCCAAACTATACGTGCCAAGTTTAGAAACCTTGAGAAATCTGCAGGGTGCTTTTTTAGTTCTGAAAACATCTAAAATCATCATCTATCTATCTATCTATCTATCTATCTATCTATCTATCTATCTATCTATCTATCTATCTACAATAATGGCCAAAAAATATTGGCACCCCTGCATTTCTGTCAGATAATGCACCACTTTGGGCAGAAAATTGTTGCAATTACAAATGTTTAGGCATTCTCATGTTTATTTATTTTGTTTGTATTGTTATGACACAAAAATGTGGAGAACCCCACCCAATCTAAGACATTGCATGCAAAACTCCAAAAATGGACTGGACAAAATTATTGGCACCTTCTCAAAATTGTAAGAAATAATTGCATTCCAAGTTTGTTATGGTCCTGTAATTTGTAATTAAACTCACCTGTATCAATTAACAGGTGCTGACAATATAGAAGTCACACCGGCAGTTAAAATGGTGAAAAATTGACTCAACCTTTCTTCTGTGTGTCTCTGTGTGCCACCCTGTGCATGGAGAAGAGAAAGCACAGCAAAGAATTGTCTGAAGATTTGAGAACAAAAATTGTGGAAAAGCATGGACAATCTCAAGGTTACATCTCCAGAGATCTTAATGTTCCTGTGTCCACTGTGTGCAACATTGTCAAGAAGTTTACCCATGGCACTGTAGCTTATCTCCATGGATGTGGATGAAAGAGAAAAATTGATCAAAGATTGCAACAAAGGATTGTTCGAATGGTGGATAAGGAACCTCAATTAACTTCCAGAAAAATTTAAGCTGACCTTCAGGCACAGGGTACAAATGTGTCCGCTTGCACTATACGTTGCAATCTGAATGAAAAGGGACGCTATGGTAGGAGACCCAAGAGGACCCCACTGGTGACACAGAAACATAAAAAAGGCAGATTCAAATTTGCCAAAACTTACCAGAGGAAGTTAAAATCCTTTTGGGAGAATGTGCTGTGGACAGACGAAACAAAATTACAGCTTTTTGGTGAAGCCCATCATTCTACTGTTTTCAGAAAAATAAATGAGGCTTTTAAAGAAATAAATACAGTCCCTACTGTCAAACATGGTGGAGGTTCACTGATGTTTTGGGGTTGCTTTGCTGCTTGGCTGTGTGCATGGCATTATAAAATCTGAAGACTACCAAAGAACTCTGAGGAGCAATGTAGGGCTCAGTGTCCGTCAAAGGTCATGGGTCTAACAGCAGAACAATAACCCAAAGCACACATCAAAAAGCACCCAGAAATGGTTTAAGACCAAGCGCTGGAGAGTACTGAACTGGCCAGCAATAAGTCTAGATCTCAATCCCATAGAGCACCTGTGGAGAGATCTCAAAACAGCAGTTGGGAAAAGGAACACTTCAAATCTGAGAGACCTGGAGCAGTTTGCGAAAGAAGAGTGGTCCAAAATTCCAATAGAGAGGTGTAAGAAACTCATTGATGGTTACAGGAAGCAATTGATTTTAGTTATTTTTTTCCAAGGGGTGTGCTACCAAATATTAAATTGAGGATGCCAATAATTTTGTCCAGTCCATTTTTGGAGTTTTGCGTGGAATGTGTCAGAGTTGGCTTTTTTCTCTCCACTTTTTTGTGTCATACCAATACAAACAAAAAGTGTGAAGTGGTGCATCAGCTGATCGAAATGCAGGGGTGCAAATATTTTGGCCATGACTGTATGGGTGTATGTGTGTGTGTAAGAGTGTATGTGTGGGCGTGTAAGAGTGTATGTGTGGGTGGGTGTGTTTGAGAGTGTATGTGTATATGTGTGTGTGTTTGTGAGAGTGTGTGTGTAAAAATGTATGTGTGTATGCAGTGCTTTTTTGTAAAAGAAAATGTGCCAGTACTCAAAAAAAAGGTGTCGGTACTCATTAATTATTGATTAATATATTCTGCTCAGTAACTTTGAGAAAAGCCAAGGGACAACATTATTTACAATGATTGATGTATTTTGCTGCCCCCTCTTGGGAAATCTAGTGTATTTACATTATGATTACTAATATTACCTATTATGAGTTGGCAGATGTGGGGGTACTCAGTAGCATTGAATACCCCACAAAAACGCCCTGTGTGTATGTATGAGTGTGTGTGAGAGTGTATGTGTAAGAGTGTATGTGTGGGTGTGAGTTTGTATTTGTGTATGTGTGTGTGTGAGAGTGTATGTGTATGCGTGTGTGTGTTACAGTGTATGTATATGTGTGAGAGTGTATGTGTTTATGTATGTATGTATGTATGTATGTATGTGTGTGTTTGAGAGTGTATGTGTGTGTGTAAGAGTGTATGTGTGGGTGTGAGTTTGTATTTGTGTATGTATGTGAGAGAGAGTATATGTGTGGGTGTGAGTTTGTATTTGTGTATGTGTGTGAGAGAGAGTGTATGTGTGGGTGTGAGTTTGTATTTGTGTATGTGTGTGTGAGAGAGAGTGTATGTGTGTATGTGTGTGTGCTAGTGTGTATGTATATGTGTGAGAGTGTATGTGTGTGTGTAAGCTTAGGCATCAGCCCATATTTGGTTCAACACCCTGGTTAGAGCTTGCTGATTGGTAGCTACATTTGGTACATTTCCATAGACAATGTATTATATTTGCATCTGGGCTACTACATCTAGGGCACACGACTGTTGAATTGCTACTCCATTTAGATATTGCACTAGTAGATAAATAAGCTCTATTAATCAATTTAGGGCTAGATTACAAGTGAGATGTAAACGGTTTTGCGCAAGCAATATCGTCTTCTCGCGAGCATTTTTAATTGTGTTGATATTACAAGTTCAGCGAAATCACGATTATGCTTCAATCCTTACCTCAATCTCAGATCTTTGCTTAACTGTTTTCCGAAACTAAAAAGTGTCACAAAACACATCAAAAATACATTACAAAGTACAGTTACACTCTTAATAACACCATCTAATAAAAATTATTTAAAAAGTTATAAGGGCTCAAAGATATGAGTCCTTATAAAGATATGAAATAGAAAAAACAAAAGCTGCCAAAGCACTTTAACATAGAGATACATACAGATACAATGCTAAAGATGTATTTGTATGTATACATACATATATATATATATATATATATATATATATATATATATATATATATATATATATATATATATATATATATATAAATATATATATATATATATTTATATTTACAGATATATATACACACACATATATATATATATATATATATATATATATATATATATATATATATATATATATATATATATATATATATATATATATATATATATATATATAAAACAAAAATTACAATTATGGGGAGGCGAAAAGTGAGTTTAAAATCCTCCACTAAATACAAAATATAGAGAAAATAACTCATTGTGTAAACCATTTACAAATCTAAACAAGTCAGAAGACTTGCTTTAAACCCAGAAACTCTCTGACTACACTGTATTGCTATGGCATAAAGGGAAGTCTGTCTTAAAAAGCAGGCTAAAAGTAAAAAGGTGAGTCATTGTGAACCTTATTTGCATATCTTACCCAGATTCCTTTGCTGCATTGGAAACAGTGTAGTCAGAGAGTTTCTGGGTTTATAGTAAGTCTTCTGACTTGTTTAGATTTGTAAATGGTTTACACAATGAGTTATTTTCTCTATATTTTGTATTTAGTGGAGGATTTTAAACTCACTTTTCGCCTCCCCATAATTTTAATTGTTGTTGAATTTCCCCCAGAAATTAACTTTACCAAGCAGTGATTTAACCTACTCCCAGCTGATGAGTGGCAATAACCACGAAACAGCTGTCCTGGGATTGGTCTAAATCACTGTACTAACCCTAGCTAAGCATCTGTTACAAACTGCTATTTGTGACTGGCCCTTTAAATGGAAGGTTGCCCTGCTTCCCTGGATTTTGGAGAAGCCTATTTGCCAGCCTCCTTCCTCATGACTATGGCCCCTGGAAGATTGTGCCCCTGAGAGTATATTGACTTTTGTTGGGTGTGTGTGGCCCTTTGGGAAACGTCTGGGGACATATTGTGACTCTGGTGAACAATGGCCCCTTTAAGACTATGTCCCCAGACCTGTGAAATGACTTGTCCCTGGCTTTCTCCCACTTGGTTCAGTTTCATTGTGTGCCATTAAGAGTTAAATTTTGTTCAGCTTCAAGAAACCTATTCTAAATACAAGTCTGCTGGGATTAGCTCTAATTAGGTTTAGTGATCAACTTTCCCATTGTCTAATCAGACTAGTATTGATAAGGTGGACTGCATTGTTTTATTGTGTGTAATGTTATCTGCTGAAGTAAATGTTGTGGCCTGTCAAAGGGAGTGTCTCTCTATCTAATATCAAATGTGTGATGGGGGATTTTATGCCTCCCCCTGAGAGTGTCCTGTTTGCATGTAACCTCAATAAAAAGGAGGCTGTGTGCTACAGCACATTAGACCTATGTTGACCCTCTAACTTGAAGCTTTGACTCATGTTTGTAGGATTCAGCTAATATCACTACAGGGATTGCTGACTATGGTGCTGATGATTCTTTGGTGAGCGCTAGGAGCATCCTTTTCTACGGTCCAACTTCCAGCCAGCCTGGAGGCAACCGTAACATTTGGCGGCAGCGGTGGGATTGGCGTCCTAGCGCAAGGAGCAGCACCACAACAGCACTGGTATTGTAGGAAAGTTATTAAGGGCAACGCTAGCCACTGCGCAGCGTCCCTACCTACAGCAGCATGGAGCTGACAAGACACTATTCAGAACCCTGTGAAGAGCACCTCAACCTGATCCGTCGCTATGAGGGCGCGGATTTCGTTCCAGAGGTAAAGAGGCGGCTAGTCCGATATGGTCCAGACCCTGCACAGGAGGTAGTCAGTCGCATCATCCGGGAATTGGATACGGAGAACAAAGCGGCACGAGCCTTTGAGCGCCAACTGTGGAGTTTGAGGGTCTGGACACCTGGTCTCCAGCGAAAAAGTGAGTCACAGGGAGCGGAGAGCAACGACCTCCCTTCCCAGCGGCAGCCAGAGTTACAGGGAGAGGAGAGCAGCGACCTCCCTCCCCAGCGGCAGTATACCGTGCAGAGGGAAGAGACAACCAGTCCCCTTCCCCAGCCAGAGATACCAGAGGCAGCAGGCCTCATAGACTGGTCCTGGGAGGACCCCCAGCAGGCAGGTGGAGATGGGACCGCAGTCTCTCTACCGGCCCTACAGGGATGCTGGGCAGGCGGCCCAGATCCCCAGCGACAGACCCAGCTACAGGGAGGGGAGAGCATCGACCTCCCTCCCCAGCCGGAGTGTGCCTTCCAGGGAGAGGAGACAACCGGTCTCTCTCCCCAGCCGCAGCATGTTCCACAGGAAGCGGAGAGCATCGACCTCCCTTCCCAACGGCCGCCGGAGTATCAGGAGGAGGAGGTAAGCCAATCTCCCCCTCCCCAGCTAACTCCTAACTTGGGCCCAGGGTTAACAGTGGAGATGTTAACCCCCACTGACCCCCACGTTCCCTTTGCCACCGGGCAGGACTATGCCCCAATTCCCCCAGCAGAAGAGCTGGCATCAGAACAGAGCGCTGCTGGCCTCTGCCCTACAGACCCCCTTGTTACAGGACTGGCCTGCAAACCCCTCACCCCAGCAGAAGCGCTGGCACCAGGGCAGAGTGCCGCTGGCCTCTGCCCCCCAAGTACCATCAGCTATTTGCACAGCTGCGCCAGGAAGGCAGAGGATGCTACACTTTCATCCTATAACCTGGAACCTACAGGCCAGTGCTACTTGTTGTGGGGGGGCTGCTTTGCTGCTAGTGTTTATTTGTGGGTGGGTTGCGAGACTAACTTAGGCACTGACCGACAGAAGGTCAGGTGCCTTGTTAGTCTCCCTCCAAAAGGGGAGATATGTTACAAACTGCTATTTGTGACTGGCCCTTTAAATGGAAGGTTGCCCTGCTTCCCTGGATTTTGGAGAAGCCTATTTGCCAGCCTCCTTCCTCATGACTATGGCCCCTGGAAGATTGTGCCCCTGAGAGTATATTGACTTTTGTTGGGTGTGTGTGGCCCTTTGGGAAACGTCTGGGGACATATTGTGACTCTGGTGAACAATGGCCCCTTTAAGACTATGTCCCCAGACCTGTGAAATGACTTGTCCCTGGCTTTCTCCCACTTGGTTCAGTTTCATTGTGTGCCATTAAGAGTTAAATTTTGTTCAGCTTCAAGAAACCTATTCTAAATACAAGTCTGCTGGGATTAGCTCTAATTAGGTTTAGTGATCAACTTTCCCATTGTCTAATCAGACTAGTATTGATAAGGTGGACTGCATTGTTTTATTGTGTGTAATGTTATCTGCTGAAGTAAATGTTGTGGCCTGTCAAAGGGAGTGTCTCTCTATCTAATATCAAATGTGTGATGGGGGATTTTATGCCTCCCCCTGAGAGTGTCCTGTTTGCATGTAACCTCAATAAAAAGGAGGCTGTGTGCTACAGCACATTAGACCTATGTTGACCCTCTAACTTGAAGCTTTGACTCATGTTTGTAGGATTCAGCTAATATCACTACAGGGATTGCTGACTATGGTGCTGATGATTCTTTGGTGAGCGCTAGGAGCATCCTTTTCTACGGTCCAACTTCCAGCCAGCCTGGAGGCAACCGTAACAGCATCAAAGCTGTGTAATGCAGCAGTGCTATGGCATAAAGGGAAGTCTGTCTTAAAAAGCAGGCTAATAGTAAAAAGGTGAGTCATTGTAAACCTCTTTTGCATATCTTACCCAGATTCCTTTGCTACATTGGAAACAGTGTAGTCAGAGAGTTTCTAGGTTTAAAGCAAGTCTTCTGACTTGTTTAGATTTGTAAATGGTTTACACAATGAGTTATTTTCTCTATATTTTGTGTTTAGTGGAGGATTTTAAACTCACTTTTCGCCTCCCCATAATTTGAATTTTTGAATTTCCCCCAGAAATGAACTTTACCACGCAGTGATTTAACCTACTCCCAGCTGATGAGTGGCAATAACCATGAAACAGCTGTCCTGGGATTGGTCTAAATCACTGTACTAACCCTAGCTAAGCATCAAAGCTGTGTAATGCAGCAGTGCTATGGCATAAAGGGAAGTCTGTCTTAAAAAGCAGGCTAAAAGTAAATAGGTGAGTCATTGTGAACCTCATATGCATATCTTACCCAGATTCCTTTGCTGCATTGGAAACAGTGTAGTCAGAGAGTTTCTGGGCTTAAAGCAAGTCTTCTGACTTGTTTAGATTTGTAAATGGTTTACACAATGAGTTATTTTCTCTATATTTTGTATTTAGTGGAGGATTTTAAACTCACTTTTCGCCTCCCCATAATTTTAATTGTTGTTGAATTTCCCCCAGAAATGAACTTTACCAAGCAGTGATTTATCCTACTCCCAGCTGATGAGTGGCAATAACCATGAAACAGCTGTCCTGGGATTGGTCTAAATCACTGTATTAACCCTAGCTAAGCATCAAAGCTGTGTAATTCAGCAGTGCTATGGCATAAAGGGAAGTCTGTCTTAAAAATCAGGCTAAAAGTAAAAAGGTGAGTCATTGTGAACCTCATTTGCATATCTTACCCAGATTCGTTTGCTACATTGGAAACAGTGTAGTCAGAGAGTTTCTGGGTTTAAAGCAAGTCTTCTGACTTGTTTAGATTTGTAAATGGTTTACACAATGAGTTATTTTCTCTATATTTTGTATTTAGTGGAGGATTTTAAACTCACTTTTTGCCTCCCCATAATTTTAATTGTTGTTGAATTTTCCCCAGAAATGAACTTTACCAAGCAGTTATTTAACCTACTCCCAGCTGATGAGTGGCAATAACCACAAAACAGCTGTCCTGGGATTGGTCTAAATCACTGTATTAACCCTAGCTAAGCATCAAAGCTGTGTAATTCAGCAGTGCTATGGCATAAAGGGAAGTCTGTCTTAAAAAACAGGCTAAAAGTAAAAAGGTGAGTCATTGTGAACCTCATTTGCATATCTTACCCAGATTCCTTTGCTACATTTGAAACAGTGTAGTCAGAGAGTTTCTGGGTTTAAAGCAAGTCTTCTGACTTGTTTAGATTTGTAAATGGTTTACACAATGAGTTATTTTCTCTCTCTCTCTCTCTCTCTCTCTCTCTCTCTCTCTCTCTCTCTCTCTCTCTCTATATATATATATATATATATATATATATATATATGTCTTTGCCATAAAATAGATGAAAACATGATAAAACATATTTATTCAATATTCATATTTTATAAAGATTTTAACTATCTATTGACTGTAAATATTTTACATTTGCTAATGCGAATATGCTTTGTTGTTTGCACAATGGGTGTTTTTCCAACATATTTGTTCTCTCTATTGTGCGCCATCTGACGTTGAGGAAATCTTTACACTGGAGGAATCGTGGAGGGAATGTTTATTCTTGAGGGGTCCTTGCACTTTGTCCATGGTCTTGGTGAATGCTGGTAATTTTGGTAGGACATCATGGAGTGGTGATATCTTCTAGTGCATTGTAATTGGAGGGGCTGCATAGGAAGCAAAAGGTTATAATTTGAGTGGAGCTTCTTTATAGATTGTAACAGTTATGGTGAACAGTAACCACTGCAGTCTTGCAGTTAGGTTTAATTATGTTAGGTTTTAAAAACAAATTATTTATTGGAGGAGGATTGTAAGTTATTATTTAAGGCAGAAAGAGTAGTGGATATTGATTTAATAGCTATGCAGTCCATCAAAGTTTTGTTTAATGAAGTTAGAGGATATTATACTTTTGGTGTAGGTTAAATAACAAATTGTGCGGGGGGAGGAGGGGTTGATCTGCCTTAATTAATTAAAATCTGATTATTTTTTTTTGTCTCAGTCCTGCCCATATACAGATGAGCTTGTGCCTATATCAACCAATCACTGAACAACACTTAGGAGTGTTAAGGTGCTGCATTCTATAAAATTTACTCCAGCTCATTTGTGTGGGAAGTGGAAACGCTACAATATCCAAAGTTACATTACAGGAAAAGCAGGCAAAATTGGTTATTAGAGTGCATTACAAAGTTTTAAACATTTTTTGCCTAGATTAGATGTTATTATTGTTATTGTGTGTTCACATTGCTCTATCACAAACAATAGTGCATCTAATAGTCTAGGTCATACTATCATCTGCATGGTGTGGGTGCCCTATGTCCCACTCATCATAGACTACTATCGGTGCGTGCATGAAAATTCATGTCAGATATCGCTTGATCGCTAAGCCAATGGTGCTCATGTAGTAGAGTTCATCATGTAAATCAAAAGAGAGAGAACAGCACTCCGTGAGATAGAACAGAAGATGGAATAACTTCCATGCATGTTCATTTTTATTGTAACTCCTCAGGGTGCACGTTCTTTTTGCACACTATGCCCCTTCACAGAGAAGAGAAAAAAATAAAAAATGTAGTTCTGTGCTACACTTTTAATAATAATCATCTTCCGAAAATAATAAAAAGGTAATAGAAATACAAAGTTGTATTTGAATTCCAATCAAGCCTAAAATGTATATCCAATTATAATAACAATTTCCATAAAGTTTGCAAAGAAGATAAAACATACTCCACATATAATCTAGGCCTTTGTGAGAAAGGACATTTATGAGTATTTAAGCATAGTGACATATACCTTAGGCTGCAACATTCTATACAGTAATTGGGGAGATCATAGCACAAGTTAATCCACCACAGCATGGAAGACCAGCTTTTCAATGGGTTTATAACTGAACTGAGTTTACATCGCAAAACCTTGCCTAACCTTCCTAATGAAATAACAGTTTTTGATGCTTTTAAAACATTTATTTTATAATGCAGTGCATAATTGCTAATATATTCTATGACCTTGGTGTTACTGTGATTATTGCATTGTATGTACTTTTAACTTATCCTATCTTTTAAAAAGCAATTTAACACCACTTTTTTCCCAAGTGCGTGTCATAACATTTATATATTCTTGTTGATTTAGTGTAGTTTTTTTTTATACAAAATATGTACTTTGTTAAATAAGTAACATTTTTATAATGCGTATGCTACCAATCCATATAGGGAGGAAAATGAAATGTGAAACTTTTTCTCATGCCGATGTCTGTATTTTGTGGACTTTACAATGTGTATTTGGTTTACTAGAACCCAGACAATTCTAAAAGGAGATGCAGGGCACTAAAATAATCAGAATCATTTTTTTTTATTCTAATGCTTTCTTTCAATATATACTTCACAAAATTTTGCAGAATAAAGAATAAATACTTTCAATAAAGATAGGATAAGATGTGTCATTAAGAGCTATGTCAGCAGGAGGTTTTATTTGTTGAAAGAATTATTTTTCCTTAAAAAAAAGAAAATTTAAATCACAAACCCAAATTATTTGTAGTCGAACCTCTTGGGTGAGAGTGAGATTGCAGGGGAATTGTGTGTCAATGTATAGCAGCCCTTTCTGAGAGTTAAGGGGATAATAGCAGTTTGATAAAAAAAAATAATTCCTGCCTTCTGTCCCATTTAATAACCTTTATTCAAATGGACTTGCATATCTAAGGTCATTTTATATAGCCTACTCTATCTGCAACATGTGTGTGCCTTAAAACATGTATCATAGTGTTTATTCGTATGGAGAATTCATTTCTGCTCTTTCCAGATTTGCTGCTTTATGATTTTCCTTTCTACAAAGCATGAAAGGCTTAATATGAAAGCTGTTTGACATTGGGGAATTGTTTAGAAGAGATAGGGAATGTGGCATTTGAATATTCAGAACACTCCTGTTTGAAATAGTTCAGCTGTTATAACCGTGGATATATTTCACTGGTTTTAAATTCCCTGGGGCTAGACACAGAAATCCTTTAATCTTTAGAACATTACATATAAAAATTATAATTCTTGATATATAGAACTGTGCAGATGGGTTCCTCTCTAACCTTGTAAGACCCAGATGTTTATAGATATTGTATTTTACCAGCCAGGGGTTACTCAGTGTTAAAAAATATAGGAAAACATCTAATAATTTCATACTCAGCTGATGTAATCAGGGGCAGAACTACTATTGGTGCAGCAACCAGTCTATACATAGGCATGTGCAGATCAGGTACAATCCTAATGCAGGGGAACCTTTTATTAGTGCAGGTTGTCTATCTATCTTTGAAATCATTATACAGAGCAGCATGTAAATTAATGCTATTGCTTACTACTAAATTATCTTTGGGGGGCCCAAAAAAAAATTTGCACCAGGGCCTTTTGTTGAGTAGTTCCGCTACTGCATGTAATTTATTATTTCTATTAACTTACAGATCAATCACACTCAATTATCTGATGTTTTTGGCATATTTGTGGCTGCCGATAGGCAGTTTTTCTTTCTTTTTTTTTCTAGATGCAAAAACACAATATTGAATGACCAATATATTGCCATATACATTACATGGCACAATCCAGTTACTCAATTCTTTTCAACAGACTTTCAGCACCATTTTTCTCTAATTTAATTCTACATCTTAAAAGCTCCTTATAAAATGTCAGACTGGCATTTTTAACATATTTGCTAGTATTGCTGGTTGTTTTGGAATGGAACAGTTATTTTGCGCATGGCAATACACACTAAAAATAGCCAGCCATGCCATTTTGTATGTCCATATGAATGTATGGTCTATATATATGGTTAAAGGAAGAGTAAACGCATTGCAATTAAAATAAATTCCTGTTGTGTTGCGATATAGAATAAAATATTAGGCAAATCTTATTGTTTTTAAAACAAATTAACATCTTTTTTACTACATTTATTTTTCAGTAGCCAAACTCCACAATTTAACTTATTTGGAGGAACCACTCTGGACTTTATTCTGCAGGCAACAAGGCTAGTCACCAGGGCCGGACTGGGAAATCAGACCAGCCCTGGAAATTCATATGGCCCAGCCCCACCCCCTCCGGGTCAGCCCTGCTCCCCTCTGGGTCAGCCATGCCCCCTCTCTCGGTTCTGCTTCCCCCCTGCAAAATATAGGATTAAAAGGATGGACTGAAACATGAACGATGGATGAAGAGAAAAGAAGAAGGGATGATGCATATCTCCAGTTATTTCTCAGCCAGAGATTGTGAAGATTGTTGATGATTGAGGGATGCCCCCTGAAGCCAGGCTCCACCTCCCACTAATACATCATACAACAGCAAAGCCTCAGAGCTGGAATTGCTGGCTATATACCCAGCACCTTAACATAACCTGGGGAGTGTTGCTTTGTAATCTCCAGAGAAATACAAAAACCTTCCACCTAGTTGTTTGGTGCTAAGGTTGGATCCTTTTGCTGCAGAGTACCCGCAGATGGTAAGAAAAGTTATGGAAGTTGGCAAATGTTGTTTATATGAGGGAAAGTACAGTGGGTGGGAAGATCGCATGGGCCGCATTTGCAGCTGAGCTGCTTGAACCTCTGCTCTTTCTGTGCTGGCCCACCGCGATTTTTCCCGGTATCCCAGTGGCCCAATCTGGCCCTGCTAGTCACTGCCATAAAATGAGTATAAAGCTAATTATTTTGCAGTTGTTATCTGATAAAGCCAGTTAGGGACAGATATGTAGCAAGGTTAACCTTGAGACGTCAATAGCATGCATTTCAAGTCCTGAGAAGTAGAAATTGCTCAATTTACATGAAAAGGAGGTAAAATAAATAATATAAACAATTGAAAAGTACTTTCATTGCACATAACTAAACATTATGGGCTAGATTACAAGTGGAGAATTTATCGCAAGCCCACAAATTCTGGGCGCGCGATAAATAACCAGCTATTATAAGGGGCTGGTTATTGCTACCACGAGCTCGAGGTAGCAATTAGCGCTCAAAAAATTAACCAGATTTCAGATCTCTGGTACATTTTTTTAAAAGTGCCTCAACTGCCCCCCCCCCCAAAAAAAAAATGTGTAGTTCCTTTTTGCAAATAAAATCTTTTTTTTTTTTTTTATTACTGCACTTATTAGCAGTTTTGGGGGGTGGCCGATGTGGGGTGTTAGAAAAAAAAGGCACTGAAAAGTGCCTTTACATTGCGGTCTATGGGAACTGTGTGTTCCCAGTAAATATATATGTATATGATTATATACATATATATTTATGTGTTTATATGTGTATATACGCATATTAACACATAAATACAGTATATAGGTATAAAATCATATACATATATATTTATATTTGCTGCCCATGGCTGCGCGACTTACCCCTTTCGCTGTGCTAGTTCTCATGCAGTGTCTGACGTCATGAAAATGAGGCTCCGATTGGAGCCTATGGAAGCGCACTTGTTTGTGTGCACTGGTATTACTAAGTTTAAATACACAATCTTAGCAGCGCTAACACAAAAGTTAGCTATAAGTAAAATTTAAACATCAAATTGTCATTTAGAAACACCTAGATTAAAAGATGTAATATTTTGTATCAATAAGTTTCAGAAGGTGTTACACACACTCATATATGACAACTTTGTGTGTCAAAGAGCGTTATACAGACTTAAAATTTTTTCAGAGTGATCCTAAAAGGACAGTCACTGTATTCTTTAAAGACTGGAGCTGCTGTAGAGACAGTTGGGCTGATTTATCAAGCTCCGTATGGAGCTTGATGCCTCTCTTTCCGTGCGAGCCTTCAGGCTCGCCGGAAACAGATGTGATGAAGCAGCTACTCCATAACTTGTCCGTCTGCTCTGAGGCCGTGGACGGAAATCAACCCAATCAAATACAATTGGGTTGCTTGATACTCCCTGCTAGCGACCGATTGGCCGTGAATCTTCAGGGGGCGGCATTGCACCAGCAGTTCACAAGAAATAAATGCATATGCTGTCTGCATTTATCGATCTGCAGCGGACATGATACGCTAAATTGTATCATGTCTGCTCGAACTATGATAATTATACCCCAGCGTGTTCGTTCCTTTTGTGCAATGGCTAAATCAGATGTGCAGAGTATACAAACACAAACAGTGCATCCCAGGATTCAAGTGTATTTAATAAAACAAAATTGTGCACAATGCTTCAAAACAAACTTACTAGAAGTATGTTAAGGAATTACATATAGACAGAAGTCCTCAAGTAAAGTCCGCAATTCGTTTAGTTACAATCCCTTAGTTGTTCCTTTAGTAGTTGTCAGCTTAATGGCTTGTAAATTCAGGTACCGAACACTTCTGAACTTTGGGAGACCCACTACAGATCCTACTGGAGGACACTATACCCAAGAGAAAAAAAAATGCAGACAGTACTGCAAAATTTTAAAGGAATTAAATAAGAAAAGAAAAATATGAATAATCTCTATAAGACCATCTGCACAATGCTGCTAAAGACCACTATATCACTTTAAATTCAGACCCAATGCTAAACATCCCTGGTTCTTATGTGTGATCTCAAGAGGAGGCATCTTAATCTGCTGTCACTTTGCTCCATCTTCAAGGTCTAGGTCCCCACCACATAACACTATTGCAAAGGTGTGAATTTGAGGAAGACAAAAATTAATGTTGTTGATCCTGTTAGGACCAAGCTGAAGATGAGGTAAGTGGAGGCTGTGGAAGTATGCAAATTAGTATGGCAGCTCACCTCTCGAGAAGAAAGCAGCAGTGGACAACATTTGACACCAAGATATGGGTAACAATCAATCAGAAATGTTTAATATAAAATTTGTTTTATTGCAGATTCAGTGTGGAGCTCAGCATCTTGTTCCCAGACTGTCAAGCTCATTCCCCAAGCATGGTTTCCTCATGTTTTTTTTTTTACTTTGTACAGTATATAGTCATTAGATAATTTGCATTGAGACCTCTCACTTACAGTATTCCAATTAATTTTAAAAAAATTCTTTTTTTTTTCTTTATTGAACATATTACGTAGCATACAATAACTTACAGGAAGCGAAAATAAACATTGAGTTCTTATTAACCCCTTAACGACGCATGTCGTACATGGTACGTCGCACACAACCTGGTCTTAAAAGACCAGCAACGTACCCTGTACGACATTAGGGTTTTAAAGCGGCAGGAAGCAATCCTGCCCACTTCCAGCCGCTTTACGGTTATTGCAGTGATGCCTCGATATCGAGGCATCCTGCAATAACACCCCTTGGCCATCCGATGCAGAGAGAGCCACTCTGTGGCCCTCTCTGCACCGGACATCGATGGCCGGTATCGTTGGAGGGTGGGAGCCGACTTAGGAGGCGGGTGGACGGCCATCGATGGGCCGGGTAATGTAGAGGGGGGCGGGATCAGGAGGCAGGGCTGATGGGGGCACGCACGGGCGCGGGCACGTGCACGAGGCGGGAGCGGGTGGGAACTGCTACACTACAGAAAAGATTTTGTTATAAAAGTGGAAGAAAGGGGTATTTTTTTTTTTTTTTTTTAAATCAATCGAAGGTATCTAGGAGGGGGTGGGGGGTTGGTCTTAGGTGGGGGGGGGGGGGCTACACTACAGAAAAGGGGAAAAAAATAAAAAAGCAACAATTTTATTCTAAACTGGGTACTGGCAGATAACTGCCAGTACCCAAGATGGTGCCCATCAAGGCAGAGGGGGAGGATTAGAGAGCTGTTTGGTGGGGGATCAGTCAGGTTGGGGGCTAAGGGGGGTCCTACACAGCAGCATATGTAAATATGCATAAAAAACCCCAAAACCGCCTAAATATACCTTTTATTTTAGTACTGGCAGAGTTGCTGCCAGTACTTAAGATGGCGGGGACAATTGTGGTGTGGGGGAGGGAAGAGAGCTGTTTGGGAGGGATCAGGGGGTCTGATGCTTCAGGTGGGAGGCTGAGCTCTACACTAAAGCTAAAATTAACCCTGCAAGCTCCCTACAAGCTACCTTATTAACCCCTTCACTGCTAGCCATAATACACATGTGATGCGCAGTGGAATCTAGTGGCCTTCTAAGTCCCAAAAAGCAACGCCAAAGCCATATATGTCTGCTATTTCTGAACAAAGGGGATCCCAGAGAAGCATTTACAACCATTTTTGCCATAATAGCACAAGCTGTTTGTAAATATTTTCTGTGAGAAACCTAAAGTTTGTGAAAAAGGGAACGTTTTTTTTCATTTGATCGCATTTGGAGGTGAAATGGTGGCATGAAATATACCAAAATGAGCCTAGATCAATACTTTGGGTTGTCTGCTACACTACACTAAAGCTAAAATTAACCCTACAAGCTCCCTAATTAACCCCTGCACTGCTGGGCATAATAAACGTGTGGTGCACAGCTGCATTTAGCAGCCTTCTAATTACCAAAAAGCAATGCCAAAGCCATATATGTCTGCTATTTATGAACAAAGGGGATCCCAGAGAAGCATTTACAACCATGTTTGCCATAATTGCACAAGCTGTTTGTAAATGATTTCAGTGAGAAACCTAAAATTGTGAAAAATTTAACATTTTTTTTAATTTCATTGCATTTGGCGGTGAAATTGTGGCATGAAATATACCAAAGTGGGCCTAGATCAATACTTGGGGTTGTCTACTACACTACACTAAATCTAAAATTACCCCAAAAAGCTCCCTACATGCTCCCTAATTAACCCCTTCACTGCTGGGCATAATACACGTGTGGTGCACAGTGGCATTTAGCGGCCTTCTAATTACTAAAAACCAATGCCATAGCCATATATGTCTGCTATTTCTGAACAAAGGGGATCCCAGAGAAAAATTTACAACCATTTATGCCATAATTGCACAAGCTGTTTGTAAATAATTTCAGTAAGAAACCGAAAGTTTGTGAAAAAATTTGTGAAAAAGTGAACTATTTTTTGTATTTGATCGCATTTGGCGGTGAAATGGTGGCATGAAATATACCAAAATTGGCCTAGATCAATACTTTGGGATGTCTACTAAAAAAAAATATATACATGTCAATGGATATCAAGGGATTCCTGAAAGATATTAGTGTTCTAATGTAACTAGTGCTAATTTGAAAAAAAAGTGGTTTGGAAATAGCTGCTACTTGTATTTATGGCCGTATAACTTGCAAAAAAAGCAAAGAACATGTAAACATTGGGTATTTCTAAACTCAGGACAAAATTTAGAAACTATTTAGCATGGGTGTTTTTTGGTGATTGTAGATGTGTAACAGATTTTGGGGGTCAAAGTTAGAAAAAGTGTGTTTTTTCCATTTTTTCTCATATTTTATAATTTTATTTATAGTAAATCATAAGATATGATGAAAATAATTGTATCTTTATAAAGTTCATTTAATGGCAAGAAAAACGGTATATAATATGTGTTGGTACAGTAAATGAGTAAGAGGAAAATTACAGCTAAACACAAACACCGCAAAAATGTAAAAATAGCCTTGGTCCCAAACGGACAGAAAATGGAAAAGTGCTGTGGTCATTAAGGGGTTAAGTCTCTTTTCCTGTGTGTTTTATAAAGCAACAATATCGTCTCTACCTAGAATTAAGATAACAGTTGTGTTTTTATGATAAACACAATGAAACAAAAGCATTTTAAAAGCCATGTAACAATTATCAGCAGCGTGTAAATCAATAAAAAAATTATCAAAATGGGGGGGGGGGGGGGGGGGAGAATGGGGAGAATTTAACTGGGAAAATAAGAACATCCTAAACTTAAACTTAAACTGGTCTAAGGATAGGGATAGCATTTATTGGCGGTGTATCCATTACATCTAGATCTGGGATAACAATCATTCAAGAAGAAAAACGTAATAGAGAGGACACAAAGGACAAGGTAAATACACAAGTGGTAACAGAGACTTAACTTCTATTTAACTAATTAAGGTAATAAATTCCAATCAAATTTTCTCTAAGATTTTCACTTGATATTTGGATTTATCTTATTCAATAGCCTTGACCACTTTATTACCCCCTTTGGATTTTTTTCAAATGTTGAATTTTGACTATTTGAACTGCTTCTTTAAATGCTTACTATTTAATATATGGTTACCTCACATGTTAATAAACAGAATTTTAATGTAAGATCTAAATAATCACACTTGAAATTTGTACACAACTGAAATAAAACTTTCAGTGTATGGCTATGATTATTACAAGAGTTCTAGTTAGTTATCAAAGGCTAGGGAACCTATCAGTCTGGATATGTGATCAGTTGGCAGCAGATGAGCAGCATTCACAGGAATCACAGCTCTTATTTATCATTGCACAAGGGCTTGCACAGCACTATCCGCTACTTTCATGCAACCAGTGATGCAAGAGCAGAGTATGCCAAACACTAAAAACTTATTTACCTGGGGTAATTCAACTACACTTGCGGCCTCTGCTTCATAACTAGTTAATAGCAGGCTTGCATTAGTTAAATTATATAAACAAAAACGTAATAAATGGCTGCAAAACTGATTTACCACTGTAAACATGGGCAATACTTTGGACTCTGCTGAGGTAGCAATGACTGTGACTCACTAGGGGTTCTCATGAAGTACAGCTCTAGGGCTCTATTTATCAAGGTCTGTCGGACCTGATCCGACAGTGCGGATCAGGTCCGACAGACCTCGCTGAATACTGCGAGCAATACGCTCGCCGTATTCAGCATTGCACCAGCAGCTCACAGCAGCCCTGCAGACTCGCGGTCAATAGGCCGCCAGCAGGGGGTGTCAATCAACCCGATCGTACTCGATCAGGTTGATTTCCGGTGATGTCTGTCCGCCTGCTCAGAGCAGGTGGACAGGTTATGGAGCAGGGGACATCAAGCTCCATACGGAGCTTGTTAAATAGAGCCCCTAGTCTCTAGATACTAAGGTGGAGGCTATCACTTCTTCATTAGAAGTCACTGTATCACCCTGTTTGCCAACACTTCCTGCAGCTTTTGTACCATGCGCTGCCTAAATCTGTCAGCTGTTTTACCCAGTACGGGAGCGCACTACATTTAGTTCAACAACATGAACTGTGAAAAGAAAGCAAGCCCATGATGCTCTTTTGAAAAAAAAGAAAACGAGGAGCTGACAAGGACGGTAAAGAAGGGAAGTTATGTTTTGGGGGTTAACACTTTACAATGCCTCCTTTTTTACATATATGATGCATTAACAAAAACGGCTTTGGTGATTTCCCCTGACCATGGGTTTTGCACTTTATTTCCTGAACAAAAGTTGAATTCAACAAAGGGTTTGATAATGGGTTTGACATGTGTGCCAGTATTCCAGGGTGATTTGTAATACTTCTATTATCTTATGCATGGGGAATACACTTTAAGAGGGTCACAGATGCCATTTTAGATATATATGTTTCAATACATGTTCTAGATTCATTAAACCTATAGTAGTGGGTGGGACAGACATTTACATCTGTATATGTTGTTAATAAACAGAAACGTGATATCCCAAAAAGTTAACAATACCTGCAGGATAAATTCAAGGAAATGGAAATCACAAGATGTAGAAATGTCGTTAAAGAACTAGTCTAGTCAAAAACTAAATTTTCATGATTCAGATAGAGCAAGCAACTTTCTAATTTACTCCTATTATCATTTTTTCTTTCTTCTCTTGCTATTTTTATTTGAAAAAGCAAGAATGTAAGCTTAGGAACTGGCCCATTATTGGTTCAGCACCTGGGTAGCACTTGCTGATTGGTGTGTAAATGTAGTCAGCAATCAGCAAGCGCTACCCAGGTGTTGAACATTCCACACTCAAAAGCCATTTTTTGAGTGCGGAACAGATTGTTGTGATATAGGCTAAAACGCTTGCGGAATAGCCATACCGCGCATCTTGCAATACAGGTGAGCTGACTATTACGCGCAAAGGCCAATTTTTCAGCGGTATAGCCATACCGCACAACTACAAATTAGAAAGTTGCTTAAAATTGCATGCTCTATCTGATTAATGGAAGTTTAATTTTGACTAGATTATCCCTTTAAATGATTCTATGTTACAGTACCTTCGTCTTCTTAAATGGGATTTCTATCTGTAACTGTGTATTTCGTTCAGGATTTAACAGTTTTCCATCTTGTTTATTGACAACCAAAATAAGTTGCATGGGTTTTTTAAATTAAACAGAAGTCCCAAATTCGTGTTTAGCAAAAACACGATTTGCAGTATCTAGAACCTCATGCTGCCATCTTCATACATATTAGAAATTCAGCAGAACACAAACCTTGTTCTGGAACTTTTGGCAATATTTATACCTTGTCATTTTACGGTATGAGATATTTTTTAAAATCCTGTTTTAGTTGATGAGATAAGTTGCTACTACTTTTATCTTATGGAAATTAATTTTTCACTATGACCTAGATTACAAGTTGTGCTGTACGGCTATACCACTGAAAAATTGGCCTTTGCACGCAGAATAGTCAGCTCACCCGTATTACAAGTCGCGCGGTACAGCTATTCAGCAAGCGTTTTCGCCTATACCGTAACAATCCATTTTGCATTCAAAAAATGGCTTTTGCACGCGGAATAGTCAGCTCACCCATATTACAAGTTGTATGGTCAGGCTATTACACTAGCATTATAGCTTATACCGCAACGATCCATTCCGCAATCAAAGACCAGTAATTACAAAAAAAGTTACAAAAGTGTTTCACAAAACTCATAACAAAAATGTTATAAAGTACACTAACACACATAAACTACCTATTAACCGCTAAACCGCCATCCCCCGCATTGCAAATACTATAATAAACCTATTAACCCCTAATTTGCCGCCCACACTTAAAAAACCTATTAACCCTTAAACCGCCGACACCCCACATCACTACTACTAAAATAAACCTATTAACCCCTAAACCGCCGGGCCCCCATATTGCAACAAACTAAATTAAACTATTAACCCCTAAACCTAACACCCCCTAACTTTAAATTAAGCTTACAATATAACTACATTAAAATAAATAAAAACTTACCTGTGAAATAAATAAAACCTAAGCTTAAACTATAAATAAACCTAGCATTACTATTTGAAAAAAAAAAAATATACCAACAATAAAAAACCTAAATTACAAAATTAAAAATTAAAAAGCACTCTATTGCACAAAAAGAAAACAGGACACAAAAATAAATTTTGTTTTGGGCAACTGATTCTAGAGACCAGGGCCTGTTAAGATAAACCGTAAACTGGATAGCTGCTATTTTTCCATCCTGCGAGTTAAGCACTGTTTATGTTGCAGATTTTTTGCATTTTTTGTGCCAGTTAGTTTGGGCAATAAATAATTAACGCATATCATACCTGATGGCACTTCAAGCATGTATTTTATCTTTTTATTTGAAAGAGTTAATAAGTCTCACCCCGCATTTGTTCTCCCATGTATACTCCAAAAGCTGGTTCTGTTATTAAAATGTGCCCCCTGTATATTTAATAAAATATGTTTTACTGTGTGTGTGTTTGTGTGTATGTTTTGTGTGCATATGTGTGCTATCTATCTATCTATCTATCTACAATAGTGTCTGACCTGTTTATCTGCCTATCTGCTTATCTTGAGCCAAAATGCTTTTTTTTTTTGTTCATGATTTAAAAGTAAATATATGCTGCATGTAAACTCCCTTTCCTGTTTATCCAGCAACTTAGGTGACTGTGATTCTGTGATCATGCCCATGTAAAGGGTCAACAGTGTAACTAATTGTGTTGATATTTTCCTTTATCATTTGTTCAGTTTGTATTACATATGTGTGGGCTATTGAAAAATGTAATAAAATATCCCTCCAGAGCTTTTATCATCTGGTTTCAACTTTAGATGTAGGGTATCTAGATGTGGTGCTACTTACCAATAATTTATATCAAAGAAGATAATGCATTCAATTACCTGAAATACTGTGTTAAGTATCAGCAATTTGGTTTTACTTTAATAGCAACTATACAGGAAAGAAAATTGTGAACTATTATTTCAGATGATTTAACATTATGAAAGCAATACAGCAAAACAGCAGGAAATTCAGGAAGATATTTAGATGCCTTAATAGTATTATTAGTTGCAGTGAAAACAATTATGCTTTTTAAGACCTCATGTGGAATATAATCTCCAGAAGGAACTAAACATGTGAATAGTTAAGCAAGACTTTGTAAATGGTGCATGTTTGAACAAAGCGTACAGGGGAACACAAATTTAAAGGGGCAGTTTACTCAAAAATTTTCTCCCCTTTAATTTGTTCCCAATGATCCACTTTACCTGCTGGAGTGTATTAAATTGTTTACAAGTAGCTCCTTTACCCATATATTGGCATTTGAAATTGTTAATTTAGCATGTGGTATCCCCACCTATTCTGAAAGTTTGTGGCCGCGCGTACCAGCTATAGATAAGCTTTGTAAACACAGCCAGCAGAAGAAATTACACTCCCAGTGTGTTAAAGCAGAGATAAGGTGATAAAATGTTGATTTTCCATTGTTCTCTCAAAGTATTAGGGATTGTTTTAAGGACAGATATAAGATAAAGAAGCAGGTATATGTGCACAATGTGATACAGTAATGAGATCTGATTATACCTACAAGCTCAACCTATTTTATTAGGCTGTGGCTTCAAAACACAAAATCAGAGCTTTAATATACACAAATAAACCTTAAAAAGCAAATTTTCATCCATTTTTTACTCTGCAGTTGGTAAAAAAGCAATTGTAAACACATTAAGGGAAAAACTATTTTACAGTATACTGTCCCTTTAACAACTTTTCTATTAAATAGAAAGGGAGCAAGATGTCTTTTCACAGGATGTGGAGTAGCTTTCCCATTAGTTGCAGTTCTACTCCAGTTGTATAAACCCCTATGAATGTAAAGAAGGCCACACCCTAAAATTGCAAGGTGCGGCCTTGTTTACATGCATAGCACTCTATGCAGCGCAAGGAAATGTCCAGTGATCTGTACAAAGCACAGAGGGATGTAAAGTAAATGTGAGAAAAGTGGACATGACAAATGAATAACAGTTGGAGTAGATTGTAGACAATGAGGTCCTGCACCTGTACCCCCTGATTCTTATTTAGCTCTCCCTTTTTTTCCAGTAGATGTGGAATGGACAAAAAAAAAAGAAAAAGAATATAAACTACCTGCAGTAGATATAAGGATACCCTTACTATGAATTACGCCTACGCTGGTCTCCATTGTAGTCCATCAGAATTAATTTTATAGCTATTCTAATCCATTAAAAAACCCTGAGACAACCCATCATCAGAGACTTTTCACATTCCTTTGTGTACCTTTCATGGAGACAATAAGACAGGGACTTTCCAATCCATCAGAAGTCAGTTATATTTGCACTTTTGAAAACCCTGATTAAACAGACAAACCATCATCGCTGAGAAACATGTTGCTTTTGTAATTTGTGACATGTTATAATAAAACTTATTTTTTTACTTACACCTGTAACTACCTTTTTTTGCATATGTGCTTTACATTGATCTGGGACCATATTCCTTTTCCGTGGACTAGAAAAAGCAGTCGACTGTGGATCAGCTCAACTGGGGGTTCTCTAAAAAGCTGGCAAACTCTGATAACACAGGTGCATTAAATTTTTGCATTTCATCCTTTTTTCACATTATTGATGTGGTATATGTTGCACAGCTTTTTAAAATGTTTTGTGCCTTCTCAAGTATACACTAATAATTGTGAATCTTTCCTATTTATTTAAAAAAAAAAAAAAATAATATATATATATATAAAAAATAATAATAATATTAATATATATAGTATATACAGTGTGTGTATATATATATATATATATATATATATATATATATATATATTTATTATATATCAAATCACATCAAAATATTCATTTGTGAGTGAAAGAAAGTTTGAAATTTTCAAAATGTTAAGTACAAATGTATGCAATGTTGTTAAATCAAGTTATGAATTGATATTAATAGTTAAAATAAGAAAACATGCATAGAAAATCATTTTAAATATTGAATAAATTGTCTGTCACGTTAATATGTACAATGATATGCACATTTTGATTCTGTGAAGGTGTGTTATAGCTTCTGTGAAGGTTCCCTTGAAAAGCCTCTGTACTGCCTCCCTATTATAGTTTTCATGTGTTTAGCAAGGTTTTCATACAGGGTAGTGTATAAATCTGATTGTCTGTTAATTCTTACCTGCTCTTAAAAATCTGTGATTTTATATTTTCAAATTATTGGTGCAAATAAAGACTGCATACTAAATGTTTTTATATTTGTGTTTATTTTTAAAAAAATGCTTTAAACATAGATTTCTTTAATAATGGACACTTAAAGCAAAAAGGGGGCATTTTGAGGCTCATGAGAATATTCTTACCCAGAATTCCCTGTTTCTGTGGAAACACTCGGCTAGATTACAAGTTTTTGTCGGTAAGGCTTGCGGTGCTAACGCGCAGTATATGCTCACCGCTCACCTACAAACAACGTTGATATTACAGGTTTTTTTTAAACCCGATGTTAGCCGCAAAAAAGTGAGCGGAGAGCAAAATTTAGTTCCACATCTCACTGTAATACCAGCGCTGCTTACGGTAGCGGTGAGCTGGCAAAACGTGCTCGTGCACGATTTCCCCATAGGAATCAATGGGGCTGATTCAGCTGAAAAAAGTCTAACACCTGCAAAAAAGCAGTGTTCAACTCCTAACGCAGCCCCATTGATTCCTATGGGGAAAAACCTTTTATGTCTACACCTAACACCCTAACATGAACCCCGAGTCTAAACACCCCTAATATTACACTTATTAACCCCTAATCTGCCATCCCAGACAATGCCGCAACCTACATTATATTATTAACCCCTAATCTGACGCTCCAGAAACCGCCGCCATCTACATTATACTTATGAACCCCTAATCTGTCGCCCCCAACATCGCTGACACCTACATTATAGTTATTAACCCCTATTCTGCCGCCCCCAATGTTGTCGCAACCTATCTACAATTATTAACCCTTAATCTGCCGCCCCCAACGTCGCCGCCACTATTTTAAAGTTATTAACCCCTAAACCTAAGTCTAACCCTAACTTAAATATAATTTAAATAAATCTAAATAAAAATACTATTATTAAATAAATTATTCCTATTGAAAATGAAATACTTACCTATAAAATAAACCATAAGATAGCTACAATATAACTAATAGTTACATTGTATCTATCTTAGTTTATTTTTATTTTACAGGCAACTTTATATTTATTTTAACTAGGTAGAATAGTTATAAAATAGTTATTAATTATTTAATAACTTCCTAGTTAAAATAAATACAAATATACCTGTAAAATAAATCCTAACCTAAGTTACAATTACACCTAACACTACACTATAATTAAATAAATTACCTAAATTAACTACAATTAAATCAAATACACTAAATTACAGAAAAATAATAAAATAATTACAATTTTTTAAAACTAATTACACCTAATCTAATCCCCCTAATAAAATAAAAAGCCGCCCAAAATAATAAAAATCCCTACCCTATACTAAATTACAAATAGCCCTTAAAAGGGTTTTATTGCAGGGAATTGCCCCAAAGTAATCAGCTCTTTTACCTGTAAAAAAAAGACAATACCCCCCCAACATTACAACCCACCACCCACACACCCAACCCTACACTAAAACCCACCCAATCCCCCCTTAATAAAACCTAACACTACCCCCTTGAAGATCACCCTACCTTGAGACGTCTTCACCCAACCGGGCAGAAGTGGTCCTCCAGACGGTCCGAATGTCTTCATCCTATCCGGGCAGAAGAGGTCCTCCAGATGGGGAGAAGTCTTCATCCAGGCGGCATCTTCTATCTTCATCCATTACTGGAACAATAATGGGTCCTTTAAATGATGTCATCCAAGATGGCGTCCCTTCAATTCCGATTGGCTGATAGAATTCTATCAGCCAATTGGAATTAAGGTAGAAAAAAACCTATTGGCTGATCCAATCAGCCAATAGGATTGAGCTTGCATTTTATTGGCTGTTCCAATCAGCCAATGGTATGCAAGCTCAATCCTATTGGCTGTTCTAATCAGCCAATAGGATTGAACTTCAATCCTATTGGCTGATTGGATCAGCCAATAGGATTTTTTCTACCTTAATTCCGATTGGCTGATAGAATTCTATCAGCCAATAGGAATTGAAGGGACGCCATCTTGGATGATGTAATTTAAAGGGCCCGTGATTGTTCCAGTCGCTGTCCAACGAAGAGGATGCTCCGCGTCGGATGTCTTGAAGATGGACCCGCTCCGCTCCGGATGGATGAAGATAGAAGATGCTGCCTGGATGAATACTTCTGCCTGTCTGGAGGACCTCTTCTGCCTGGATAGGATGAAGACTTCGGAGAGTCTGGAGGACCACTTCTGCCTGGTTGGGTGAAGACGTCTCAAGGTAGGGTGATCTTCAAGGGGGTAGTGTTAGGTTTTATTAAGGGGAGATTGGGTGGGTTTTAGAGTAGGGTTGGGTGTGTGGGTGGTGGGTTGTAATGTTGGGGGGGTATTGTTTTTTTTTTACAGTTAAAAGAGCTGATTACTTTGGGGCAATGCCCCACAAAAAGCCCTTTTAAGGGCTATTTGTAATTTAGTATAGGGTAGGGATTTTTATTATTTGGGGGGGGGCTTTTTTATTTTATTAGGGGGATTAGATTAGGTGTAATTAGTTTTAAAAAATTTAATTATTTTATTATTTTCTGTAATTTAGTGATTTTTTCTTCGTAATTTAGTTTATTTAATTTAATTGTAATTAATTGTAGTTAATTTAGGGAATTTATTTAATTATAGTGTAGTGTTAGGTGTAATTGTAACTTAGGTTAGGATTTATTTTACAGGTATATTTGTATTTATTTTAACTAGGAAGTTATTAAATAGTTAATAACTATTTAATAACTATTCTACCTAGTTAAAATAAATACAAAGTTGCTTGTAAAATAAAAATAAACCCTAAGCTAGCTACAATATAACTATTAGTTATATTGTAGCTAGCTTAGGGTTTATTTTATAGGTAAGTATTTAGTTTTAAATAGGAATAATTTATTTAATTGTAGTAATTTTATTTTGATTTATTTAAATAAAATTGTGTGTTAGGGTTAGATTTAGGTTTTGGGGTTAATAAATTTAATATAGTGGCGGCAACGTTGGGGTCGGCAGATTAGCGGTTAATAAATGTAGGTAGGTGTCGGCGATGTTAGGGACAGCAGATTAGGGGTTAATAATATTTAACTAGTGTTTGCGAGGCAGGAGTGCGGCGGTTTAGGGGTTACTACATTTATTGAAGTGGCGGCGATGTCCGTTTAGGCAGATTAGGGGTTAAAAATTTTAATATAGTGTTTGCGATGTGGGGGGGGCCTCGGTTTAGAGGTTAATTGGTAGTTTATGGGTGTTAGTGTACTTTTTAGCACTTTAGTTAAGAGTTTTATGTTAAGGCGTTGTACCATAAAACTCTTTACTACTGACTTTAGAATGCGTTACGGATATTGACAGGGTAGGCTGTACCGCTCACTTTTTGGCCTCCCAGGACAGACTCGTAATACTGGAGCTATGGAAGTCCCATAGAAAAAAGACTTTACAAAGTTTACGTAAGTCATTTTTTCGGTAAGGCCAAAGAAGTGTGCGGTGACCCTAAACCTTTAAGACTCGTAATAGCAGCAGTAGTGAAAAAGCAATGTTAGGACCTCTTAACGCTTAATCTAGCCATCAGTTAGAAACAAATAAACAAAGCAAATTTTATTATATCAAAAAGACACTTCAAAGATCGTAGTCAAACATACAAGCTAAATACAATATGAAACTCTTAACTACTGACTTTTAAATACGGTAGGAGTCTTGACAGGAGAGGGTCTACCGCCCACTTTTTCCAAGACTCGTAATACCGGCGTTAGGAAAAGCCCATTGAAAAGATAGGATACGCAATTTACATAAGTGGATTTGCGGTGTGCTCGAGTAGAGGAAAAAAAGGGAGCGGTACACCTGTACCTGCCAGACTCGTAATACCAGCGAGCATTAAAAAGCAGCGTTGGGACCTCTCAACGCTGCTTTTTAAGGCTAATGCAAGACTCATAATCTAGGCGACTGCTTGCTGAAGATTTCTTTGATGAGTAGTGAAATTGTGTAACTATACTCATATATGTTTGCACATCTTTTTACTTACCATAATTTATTTGTAGATTACTACTGGCTTCATTGTACAGCAAGTAGGAAATCTGTTATGTGCTGATGAGATCTAATAAGACTGAAACAGCTCCCCACGTGTGATTTCTCTTGTTGTAACTATCTCTTCTATCTGCTATAGCTGTCTAGAGTAAAGCTGCAACAGGGAAGCAACCAATACAGAAAGCAAGAAGATGTGGCATTATGAAGCTTACTTACTGTATATACCGTTAACCAGAATTTTCTGCTTTTTTGAAAACTCTGTTTGCTGAGGTTTTCTGTGGAGGGATGTGCAGGTGTACTGCACAATTGTCTTTTGGGGTTCTTTTATACAAATAGACTGACACATATTTAAAGAACCAGTAAACACAGTAGATTTGCACAAACAACAAACACATGATAAAAATACAATGCAATAGAATTTAATCTGAACTTCACATGAGTAGTAGATTTTTTTAAAGTTATGTCTATTACCACTCCTCCTGTATCATGTGACAGACCACAGCCAATCACAAATGCATATATGTATATTCTGTGAATTCTTGCACATGCTCAGTAGGAGCTGATGACTCAAAAAGTGTAAATATAAAAGACTGTGCACATTTTGTTAATGGAGGTAATTTGGAAAGTGGTTTAAAATTGTATGATCTATCTGAACCATAAAAGTTTAATTTTGACTTGAGTGTTCCTTTAATAATACCTAAAAAAAACTTGTTTGTATGGAGGGTCAGTTACTAATGGTTGAATTGGTCATGGCCATATTATATTATACTTATACCAAAAACAACACCTACAAAAAAAATTAGTTTATAATCACATTATTAGATAAAGCTACATAGGAAATGAAATATTAATTAATTTGATGTAACTGTATATACTGCTCAAAAACATGTTTAATTACTTAATAAAAAGGTGGAATTATTAATACCAGTTTTCTAGCCCATAGGTGCTGTGGGAAACAAATAAATCCTTGGAAGGGCTGAATGTGTTATTTATACAAACAAAATAGTTAAAAAACTAACTGAGCAGGCGGACAGACATCACCGGAAATCAACCCGATCGAGTATGATCGGGTTGATTGACACCCCCCTGATGGCGGCCTATTGGCCGCAAGTCTGCAGGGGGCGGTGTTGCACCAGCAGCTCTTGTGAGCTGCTGGTGCAATGCTGAATACGGTCACCGTATTCAGCGAGGTCTGTCGGACCTGATTCGCACTGTCGGATCAAGTCCGACAGACCTTGATAAATAGGGGCCAATAAATGAAAGTTATTATCATGATTACTTATCAAAATGATTAGATAAGACGCAGTAAAGATTGAAAAGATTGTAAAGTGCATCTTTAAATAATTTTGTGCATGTTTTATTCTGACTTATTTTTAGTTTTCAGAATAAAAATGACTATTGTGACCTATGCCTTTAAATTTTAATTATAATTAGTAAAAAGATAAAGAGCAAACATAATAGTTGATAAATGTCATTCACTTAGATTACAAGTTTTGCATTCGTGTTTTAACGCTGAAAAATTGCCATTTCGGCGTTAAAACAGCAACGCAGCCATTACGAGTCTTGTCGGTATAGCTGTACCGCAAGCATTTTAGCCTTTAACACAAGGTCAGTCCTGTGTGATATTGAGATTATCAGTTGGTATGAACCATATCAACCTGTTGTTATGTGCACAATGGTAGAGTCAGGAAGTGCCTCTTGCATAGTGTGTGTGTATATAGCATTCTTAATAAAGTTTACAGTTATGAAGACCTGTGCTTGATCTCCTTATATAACCTAAGATAAAACATGGTGTCAGAATAAGGAGTTCCCTGCTTCCATCTGATCTGACAAGCAAGGACTCTGAGGAATCCATTAGAAATCTTTGCAGCAAATTGAAAGTGTGAGAGTTAAGGCTCTGGCAGAGTGACTACAGCTTCTTCTCATGAACTGAGTAAGTGCATCATAACTTGTACAACTGACTGATTCTAACAGCACTACAGACTTTTATATTAATACTGCATAATTCAGAACATTAAGATGGAAAAGTTAAATCCTCCACCAGAATTGAAAATGACTAAAATGGTAATATGGAAGATGCATGGCAGAGGTTTAAGCAAAGATTCCAGCTGTATGTTAGAGCTATAGGAGCTCAGGAGCAAGATTATGAACAAAAGATTGCACTTTTTCTGACTGTAGCAGGATCAGCAGCAATAGATGTATGCAACACCTTCACATTTACAGATGAAGAAAGGGATGTTTATCAGGTTGTTCTAGACAAATTTGAACAGTACTGTGTACCTAGACGCAATGAAACCTATGAAAGGTATCTTTTCAGATGTAGAATGCAGAATGAAACAGAGACTATTGAGGAGTATGTAACACAGTGGAGGCTCCTCCATTTGTGCACATGCGCACGTGCCCCCCTGTCAGATGCTAAGAAAAAAAAAAATTATGCTGAATAAAATATAATTTTTCCAATAGCCCCCTATTGGAAAAATTATATTTTATTTTTAACCTCCAAAAATAAAATTCTGATGCTTTTTTTTAAATAAAATTAAAAAAAAAAATTTTGTGTGTGTTTCTTTAAAAAAATCGCACGTGCGATAGAGCCCTATATCATGCCTGTCAGTGATGTCTATGTTCACTGCAGGCATCTGGGCCAGCCTCAAAGCGATTCTATATTGATGCCTGATCGCACAAGCTGAACTGTGCGAGTGGGGAGGGACATGTTCAGCCTCCCGGCTCCTCCCCCGCATCAACAGGCGTTCTAGCCAAGTTCAGCCTGTGCCCTCTGCAGGGGCGGACTGACAAGTGGCCCGGCATCTTAGAAGGGCCCTTTGCTACTGTAGGCAGATGCAGCAGCACTAGTTAAGGATTTGTTTTATTGTTATTATTTTAAAGTTTAGATTTATACTGTTTATAGTTGGCTGTTACTGGAAGGATAGGAAGGAACTTTCTGGTGTGGGGGGGGGAGGCGCTCACATTTGTGCAGTGGAGGTCTGTGGGTGCGAACGCTTTGTCGGCTCATGCAGAGTCAGTGAAGTGACAAGTTTAGTCAGATAGATTGTGGGGAAGTGGAAGGAGGTAAGTCCTGGCTTGGCGACAGGCTGCATAGAGCCCAGCCCCTGCAATATGTGGACCGGGTGTGGATGAGTCCGGTGCACATATTTTTCACTTCCTGGCTCCAGCTCCACAGGCTCTCTCTATCTCCACCCACCAAGGCACTGTGCGTGTGCAGAAACTAAACTCTGAGGCGGCAGTAGGCACTAGGCAGGAAGGATAGCGTGGTGCTAGGCTGGAGAACAACTAGCCGTTCAGTGAACTGCATAGGAATTGCAGATAAGAAGAATTAGAAAGGATGGAGCTGTAATTCACAAGTGTCTTCTTGTGCTGACAGCCTCTAATTCCATGCAGGGAACTGGACAAATAACAGCCTACTTGCGTAAGCATATTGTGTTTGGAGTGGAGGTTTTGGGGAGCAAGGTGTCACTAAAGCTGCTTTACTAAGTATATGGAACTCTTAGCTAGGAAAGGACTGCTGAGCAGCCACTGCTTAAACAAATTAAAGGAAGTCTTGAACTGATCCCCTCTCTCTGGGGCAGCTACACACTCACATTCCTATGTGGTCATGTGACATCCTGCTGTGCTGGCTGCAGACCGGGAGACGCAGTGAATAAGAGAAAGGTGAGTAAAAGTTATAACCTGTCACTTATTTTTTATCAACTGTGCATTGTGCAATCTGTTTTGAAGACTGGAAGTCTAACCTAGGGGCAGATTTATACAGGCAGCATATGCTATAGAGGTAGTGAGGTACGTTTACGTTTTAAATATAGCAGCTTCAATCAGTCTGCCATTCCTATCCATTTAATTATCTTCTGATAACCCTTGCCCCCTTTGTGTGGGTCTGACACTCTTTAGTGTCCATAAACATACATAGGATTCAGCACCCACCTTCAGTGTTATATGGTGCATGGCAGCTTAGAGGGTCCACTGTATGTATTTCATATTAATTATACATACAATCTCTCCAGCACCAGTATAGAAGAAAATGTAATCTTTATTCGTGCTTTGAGTGATTGAACAGCATCTACTCTTTAGTGTCCAGCAGCTAAACATGTGTCCTAGTTAGCTCACAAATAGTCAACCCTGTTAAAATTAAAAGGTTTAATTGTTCAAGACCTTTGCATTTAAATGTTTGTTTTCTTTATGTCTTGGTTTTCTCAGTATTTTCATAATGCATATTTTTGCCCTCAGAAATTTTAAATAATTCTATTAACCATAAATAATATGCACTTAACCTCCAAATATACATTATGAAGAAAATGTAATAAGTTAATGGCAACCATTTTAACATGCTTAATCTACGTTACTTTTAAAAACTTAGTACACACTATTAAATATTTGTCTAAGTTTTCAGATCTAGGGGGGTAGTTATCAAGCCGTCAACCTCAAATACGCTGGAATTCCGCAGCGTATTTGTGGCGAGGCTGATTCGCCATAGTTATCAAAGGCTCGAGACCGGCAAAAGTAGAATTTTGTGACGTAAGCTTCGATCCGCCGGACTCAGTCCGACACAGATCGATTCTTACGTCACTCCAGATGTTCCGCACACAAGTGCGGCACATTCTCACTACTTTTGCTAGCTATCAAAAAACTAGCAGGTACGCTCGGCACTTTTACGGCCCAGCGTACCTGGTTTTCAATCCGCCACCCCTGGAGGCGGCAGATCCCATAGGAATCAATGGGAGTCTGACCATAGCGAAAGTACAAGTTCGCTGCTGACAGACATCCCATTGATTTCTATGGGAGCTGTCTACACCTAACACCCTAACATGTACCCCGAGTCTAAACACCACTAATCTGACCCCCCCTACACCGCCGCAACTAAATAAAGTTATTACCCCCTAAACCGCCGCTCCCGGAGCCCACCGCAAGCTACTCTATACATATTAACCCCTAAACCGCCGCTCCCGGAGCCCACCGCAACTATAATAAATGTATTAACCCCTAAACCGCCGCTCCCTGAACCCGCCGCAACCTATATTAAATGTATTAACCCCTAATCTGCCCCCCCTACACCGTCGCCACCTATAATAAATTTATTAACCCCTATCCTGCCCCCCACTACGCCGCCGCCACTGTAATAAAATTATTAACCCCTAAACCTAAGTCTAACCCTAACGCCCCCTAACTTAAATATTAATTAAATACATCTAAATAAATTAACTCTTATTAACTAAATGAATCCTATTTAAAACTAAATACTTACCTTTAAAATAAACCCTAATATAGCTACAATATAAATAATAATTATATTCTAGCTATCTTAGGATTTATTTTTATTTTACAGGTACCTTTCAATTTATTTTAACCATGTACAATAGCTATTAAATAGTTATTAACTATTTAATAGCTTACCTAGCTAAAATAAAGAGAAATGTACCTGTGAAATAAATCCTAACCTAAGTTACAATTACACCTAACACTACACTATACTTTAATAAATTATTCCTATTTAAAAATAAATACTTACCTGTAAAATAAACCCTAAGATAGCTACAATGTAATTAATACTTATATTATAGCTATCTTAGGATTTATATTTAATTTACAGGTAACTTTGTATTTATTTTAGCTAGTTAGAATAGTTATTAAATAGTTATTAACTATTTAATAACTACCTAGCTAAAAGAAATACAAAATTACCTGTAAAATAAATCCTAACTTAAGTTACAATTAAACCTAATACTACACTATCATTAAATTAACTAAATAAACTACCTACAAATAACTACAATGAAATACAATTACATAAACTAACTAAAGTACAAAAAATAAAAAAAGCTAAGTTACAAAAAATAAAAAATTAAGTTACAAACATGTTCAAAATATTACAACAATTTTAAGCTACTTACACCTAATCTAAGCCCCCTAATAAAATAACAAACCCCCCCAAAATAAAAAAAATCCCTACCCTATTCTAAATTACATAAATTTCAAAGCTCTTTTACCTTACCAGCCCATAAAAGGGCCATTTGTGGGGGCATGCCCCAAAAAGTTCAGCTCTTTTGCCTGTAAAAGAAAAATACAACCCCCCCCACAACATTAAAACCCACCACCCACATACCCCTAATCTAACCCAAACCCCCCTTACAAAAACCTAACACTAATCCCCTGAAGATCATCCTACCTTGAGTCGTCTTCACTCAGCCGAGCCACCGATGGAACTGAAGAGGACATCCGGAGCAGAAGAAGTTAATCCTCCAAGCGGCGCTGAAGAAATCTTCCATCCGATGAAGTCATCATCCAGGCGGCGCTGAAGAAGTCTTCGATCCGGCCGATGTCATCTTCAAAGAGGCGCTGAAGAGGTCTTCTATCCGGGCGAAGTCATCTTCCAAGCCGGGTCTTGAATCTTCCTTCCGCCGACGCGGAACCACCTTCTTCACCGACGGACTACGACGAATGACGGCTCCTTTAAGGGACGTCATCCAAGATGGCGTCCCCTCAATTCCGATTGGCTGATAGGATTCTATCAGCCAATCGGAATTAAGGTAGGAAAAATCTGATTGGCTGATGGAATCAGCCAATCAGATTGAGCTCGCATTCTATTGGCTGTTCCGATCAGCCAATAGAATGCAAGCTCAATCTGATTGGCTGATTGGATCAGCCAATCGGATTGAACTTGAATCTGATTGGCTGATTCCATCAGCCAATCAGATTTTCCTACCTTAATTCCGATTGGCTGATAGAATCCTATCAGCCAATCGGAATTGAGGGGACGCCATCTTGGATGACGTCCCTTAAAGGAGCCGTCATTCGTCGTAGTCCGTCGGTGAAGAAGGTGGTTCCGCGTCGGCGGAAGGAAGATTCAAGACCCGGCTTGGAAGATGACTTCGCCCGGATAGAAGACCTCTTCAGCGCCTCTTTGAAGATGACATCGGCCGGATCGAAGACTTCTTCAGCGCCGCCTGGATGATGATTTCATTGGATGGAAGATTTCTTCAGCGCCGCTTGGAGGATTAACTTCTTCCGCTCCGGATGTCCTCTTCAGTTCCATCGGTGGCTCGGCTGAGTGAAGACGACTCAAGGTAGGATGATCTTCAGGGGATTAGTGTTAGGTTTTTGTAAGGGGGGTTTGGGTTAGATTAGGGGTATGTGGGTGGTGGGTTTTAATGTTGTGGGGGGGGTTGTATTTTTCTTTTACAGGCAAAAGAGCTGAACTTTTTGGGGCATGCCCCCACAAATGGCCCTTTTAAGGGCTGGTAAGGTAAAAGAGCTTTGAAATTTATGTAATTTAGAATAGGGTAGGGATTTTTTTTATTTTGGGGGGGTTTGTTATTTTATTAGGGGGCTTAGATTAGGTGTAAGTAGCTTAAAATTGTTGTAATATTTTGAACATGTTTGTAACTTAATTTTTTATTTTTTGTAACTTAGCTTTTTTTATTTTTTGTACTTTAGTTAGTTTATGTAATTGTATTTCATTGTAGTTATTTGTAGGTAGTTTATTTAGTTAATTTAATGATAGTGTAGTATTAGGTCTAATTGTAACTTAGGTTAGGATTTATTTTACAGGTAATTTTGTATTTCTTTTAGCTAGGTAGTTATTAAATAGTTAATAACTATTTAATAACTATTCTAACTAGCTAAAATAAATACAAAGTTACCTGTAAAATAAATATAAATCCTAAGATAGCTACAATATAATTAATAATTATATTATAGCTATCTTAGGGTTTATTTTACAGGTAAGTATTTAGTTTTAAATAGGAATAATTTATTAAAGTATAGTGTAGTGTTAGGTGTAATTGTAACTTAGGTTAGTTTTTATTTTACAGGTTAATTTCAGTTTATTTTAGCTAGGTAAGCTATTAAATAGTTAATAACTATTTAATAGTTATTGTACATGGTTAAAATAAATTGAAAGGTACCTGTAAAATAAATATAAATCCTAAGATAGCTAGAATATAATTATTATTTATATTGTAGCTATATTAGGGTTTATTTTATAAGTAAGTATTTAGTTTTAAATAGGATTCATTTAGTTAATAAGAGTTAATTTATTTAGATGTATTTAATTAATATTTAAGTTAGGGGGGCGTTAGGGTTAGGGTTAGACTTAGGTTTAGGGGTTAATCATTTTATTACAGTGGCGGCGGCGTAGTGGGGGGCAGGATAGGGGTTAATAAATTTATTATAGGTTGCGGCGGGTTCATGGAGCGGCGGTTTAGGGGTTAAACTATTTATTTAGTTGCGGAGAGGTGCGGGATCAGCAGGATAGGGGTTAATAATTTTATAATAGAGGGCGACGGTATAGGGGGGGCAGGATAGGGGTTACTAGGTATAATGTAGGTGGCAGCGGTGTCCGGGAGCGGCGGTTTAGGGGTTAATACATTTATAAGACTTGCGGCGGGGTCTAGGAGCGGCGGTTTAGGGGTTAATACATTTATAAGACTTGCGGCGGGGTCTAGGAGCGGCGGTTTAGGGGTTAGTAACTTTATTGAGTTGCGGGGGGCTCCGGGGGCGCCGGTATAGGGGGTAGAACAGTGTAGTTTAGTGTGAGTGCTTAGTGACAGGCTAGCAATAAAGCTGGGAAAAAGCCGAAGGGCAGCGAGATCGGATGAGTGATAACTGTCACAGTCCGCTGCTCATCGCCCCGCGGCTTTTTGACAGCTTTATTTGATAACTTAGGCGAACGTATTCAAGGTCCGCGGCGGCGAAGGTAGGCGAGCTTAGGCGGACGTATTGGGCCGGCGAAGCCAGAAAAGTAGACGGCTTGATAACTACCCCCCCATGTATGAGAGCCTGTATTTAAGTGTGCATTCTCCCTCTTTGCTTTTCTGCGTTGAGATAAACTAAAAAAAAAATCTCTTGTTCGTTGTAAATAAAACCTTGTGTTTTAAGAATTAAAAGGCATAATTTATTTTAATTATTGAATGTTTTGTTGTTTAATGCCATGCTATCTTTTATTTATGTCAGAATTAATATTAATATATTTTTGCAAATTGCTTTTATTAAAAATGCTAGTGTAATAATGAGATTCTCTAATTTTTAAAACATTTTATTATTCTGATAATGTTTTTGGTAAAATTCTGTTTCACCCTGAACTTGTAACTACCTAGCACTGATTAATTGGAAGACAAAATTGGTTTGGTGAGCCCATTAAGCCTTAAACTTCATAGACAGGTGTATCCAATCATGAAAAAAGGTTTTAAGGTGGGCAATTGCAAGCTGTTCTCTATGACTCTCCTCTGAAGAGTGGCAACATGGGGGCCTCAAAACAACTCTCAAATGACCTAAAAACAAAGATTGTTCAACATCATGGTTTAGAGGAAGGCTACAAAAAGCTATTGCATAGATTTAAGATGTCAGTGTCCACTGTGAGGAACATAGTGAGCATGGTGAGGATATGGAAGACCACAGGCACAGTTCTTGTTAAGCCAGAAGTGGCAGGCCAAGTAAAATATCGGAGAGGCAAAGGCAAAGGATGGTGAGAACGGTCAAAAACAGCCCACAGACCACCTCCAAAGACCTGTACTGGGAATCTTGTTGAGGGTCTCATGGATTCCACTCAATATCAGCAGATACTTGAGAATAATGTTGAGGAATTAGTCACAAACTTTAGTTGAAGTTACCCAAGGGGCTGGATATTTCAACAAGACGATGACCAAAAACACTGCTGGTTCAAATGAGTGGGGCCATTTGAGGGGCGTGACTTTCTCAAAGGGGTGTGGCTTTTAAAGGGGATGTGGCTTTTAAAAAGGGTGTGTCTTTTCAAAGGGGCGTGGCTTTCTCATAGGGGCGGGGTCTTGTGCACCACCATCCTAAAAATTCAACAGCCGCCACTGATGTAACAGACTTAAAACTGAAGAGTAGATCATGTAATTATGGAGCAATGTGTAACTCATTAATCAGAGACCAGTTAGTCATGGGCAGCAGAAATATAAGGGTTAAAGAACGCTTGCTCAGAGAGAAAGATTTAACACTGGAAAAGGCAGTAGAAATGTGTCAAAGTTCAGAGGCAGCACAGGAACAAGTGCGCACACTCTGCCACAGTACAGCAGCAACATCAGTAATGTCAGTTACAGTGGGGAAAAACAAAGTGCATCCACATTATGAAAATAAAATGAAAGGAAAAAGTTTTATCACACAAACAGCAAATTCTCAGCCTGAATCAGACTGGCTATGTACCAGATGTGGAAAGCAGCATGGCATAAGACAATGTCAGGCTTATGGGCAAATCTGCAGAAAATGTGGAAAAAGGAATCACTTTCAAAAGATGTGTAAAGCTAAAAAAACGGTTCACATTGTTGACCAGTCAGAAAGTGAGGAATCAGAAGAATTATTTATTGGAATACTTGACTTAACCAAAGCTACAGATAAGGAGTGGGTCATTGAAGCTATTACAAATGGCACTAATATTGCTTACAAAGTAGATACAGGTGCAAAAGCTAATTTGATGCCTGAGAGCAAGTATCACCAATTGAAGAACAAACCAGAACTTCTGAAAAGCTCAGTTAAACTAAAGACATATAATGGGGATTTTATCCCAGTGCTTGGCAAGTGCAGTGTGTTCCTGGAATATGGAAATCAAATGCATAAAATGAACATTCTGGTAGTTCCAGGAAACAAACCAGCTCTACTGGGTCTTCAAATGTGTGAAACTTTAGGACTCATTAAAAGGGTAAATGCCATTGATGGAACTAATAAAGAAGAGGACATAGAACATTTATTAACAGACTATGCTGCAGTATTTGAAGGAATAGGATGTCTTCCAATGCAACATAAAATACAACTAAAAGAAGGTTCTCGTCCAGTAGTGCATGCCATGTGAAATGTTCCAGTTGCTCTAAGGGATCGTCTTAAACGGGAACTTGCCAGGATGGAGGATAAAGGTATTATAAAGAAAATCAAGACACCTACCGAATGGGTTCATTCTATGGTGTTGGTGGAAAAACCGGATGGGGGTCTCAGAATCTTTATTGATCCCAAGGAACTGAATAAAAGCATCTTAAGAGAACACTTCCATTTACCAACAAAACCAGAATTGCTTGGGGAGCAACTGTATTCAGTAAACTGGATGCATCCTCAGGATTTTGGCAAATTCCACTGGAGGAGGAAAGCATGAAACTCTGCACTTTTAATACTCCTTATGGGAGGTACTGTTACAAACGATTGCCCTTCGGCTTGTGTTCAGCACCAGAAGTGTTTCATAGTACCATGCAGCAACTTCTTGAACGAATACCAGGCACAACCGTATTCATTGATGATATTCTGATCTGGGGTAAAACCAAGCAAGAACATGATGAAAGGCTAAAGATGGTCTTAGATGTTGCTAAGGAGAATAATTTGAAGTTCAATAAGACAAAGTGTCAATTCAGAAAAACTTCAATTCAATATTTGGGAGAACAACTCACAGGAGGTGGTGTTTTACCAGACATGAAAAAGATTAAGGCAATTACAGAAATGCCACAGCCAGAAAATAAGCAAGATATACAACGCTTACTAGGAATGGTGAATTACCTTGGCAAGTTCATACCTAATTTACCAGACAAAACTGTACTAATGCGACAACTATTCAGAAAAAACTATGCCTGGGAATGGTCAGAGAATCACCAGAAAGAATGGAAGTTTTTGAAGGACATGCTTACTACTGCACCAACTCTGCAATTCTTTGATCCAACAGCAAAAACAAAGTTGTCAACTGATGCTTCACAAAATGGATTGGGAGCAGTTCTATTTCAAAATCAAGGCTCGGGATGGATGCCTGTGGCTTATGCATCTAGGGCATTGACAGATACTGAAAAATCATATGCTCAAATTGAAGAGGAAACACTGGGACTAGTTTACGGATGTGAAAAATTTCATGTTTATTTGTATGGAAGAGTATTTTCAGCAGAAACTGATCACAAACCTTTGATTCACATCTACCAAAAGGGCTTGATAGATGCACCTCCAAGAATTCAACGTTTGTTGCTGAGTCTTCAAAGGTATGACTTCACCTTGGATTTTATACCTGGCAAGGAGTTGGTGGTAGCGAATGCTCTGCCACGAGCTTACTTACCATTTAACAATGAGGACTTACAGTTGCAGAAAGAGGTGACTGTTCACGTCAATCTGATCTTGAAGACAGCCCCGTTTAGTCATGCAATGTGGGCAGCAATAGAACAGGCTACAGAAACAGATGCTCTTTTAAGTCAAGTGACTAGTGGCAAATCTAAGACACTAATGCCATCACTGTATAGACCATACATTTCTGAAATTTCTTTGATAAAAGGGGTACTTTTGAAAGGACAAAAGATAATTGTACCAGCGAGTTTGCAAAGTCAAATACTGAAAAGACTACATGAAGGTCATTCAGGTATAGAAAAGACAAAAAGACGAGCTAGAGACATTTTGTACTGGCCAAATATGAATGAAAACATTGAGAAAATGATCACTCAATGCCGGACTTGCCAAAAATTCAGACCTCAGTTACCTAAAGAGCCTATACTGGATACGGACTTCCCGTTGGCACCCTGGGAAAAGTTATGAATGGACTTGTTTGTTTTCAAAAATCAGCATTATATCTTAGTAATGGATTACTTCTCTAATTACCCAGAGATAGCATTATTGGAAGATGAGTCAGCATGTACAGTGATCAAAAAAGTAAAAGCAATTTTGGCGAGACATGGCATTCCAAGAGTAATAATATCAGACAATGGTCCTCAATTCAATTGTAGAGAGTTTAGGGTTTTTGCCAGTACCTATGAATTTGAACATCGAACATCCAGCCCGGGATATCCACAAGCAAATGGATAAGCAGAAGCTGGAGTAAAAATAGAGAAAACATACTTCGTAAAGCAACAGAAGCAGACGAGGATCCATGTCTGGCTCTTCTTAGCTATAGAGCTACTCCTTTAAAATGTGGGAAGTCACCGGCAGAATTATTGTTTGGCAGACAGCTGGTCACAGGAGTACCAGTTGTGAAACCTTGGAAAAGGTTCCCACAAAAACATGTAATAGAAACCAAATTGAAACTCAGAGAAAAAAGGAATGAATACTATGACCGAGCTGCAAAGCCTTTGGAGAATCTTCAGGTACAAACTCCTGTGCGAGTACAAGGTTCAAACAGCTGGAATACTGAAGGGACAGTTATCCAGCAATATTCTCCAAGATCGTATGTAGTTCAAACCAATGATGGGCAATGTTTACGTAGGAATCGTAGACATTTGATGGCTATTCCATCAGTTCACAACAATTCGGCAGTGAAGGAAACCTGTGAGGATACATTGAACACTCCATTGCAGTTGGAGAATGAAGATGCCAGAGAAACTTTGCAAAGCTCGACTGACTTGCCTGCCAGTGATGCAATGCAAACAAGGTCAGGTCTATATATCAAAAAACCTAATAGTCTAATTGAACAATGTTAAAAGGGACTGAAGTTTTTTCACATAGACTACAGTTAAAAAAAAAATGTACTTTAAGTTTTCTGTTGTTTAAAAAGAAAAGAAAAATGGAAATGTGTGATATTGAGATTATCAGTTGGTATGAACCATATCAACCTGTTGTTATGTGCACAATGGTAGAGTCAGGAAGTGCCTCTTGCATAGTGTGTGTGTGTGTGTATAGCATTCTTAATAAAGTTTACAGTTATGAAGACCTGTGCTTGATCTCCTTATATAACCTAAGATAAAACAAGTCCCACAATAAAAAAAATGACGTTTTTGCATGGGATTTCCATAGCGCTGCCATTACAAGTTTTGCGGTGAGGCTAAAAAGCTTGTGTTAACCCTATACCGACACGATCCATTCCGCAATCTGAGACCAGTAGTTATGAGTTTTATGCAACAAAACTGTTAAAAAACTCATAACTAAAATGTTGCAAAGTACACTAACACCCATAAATTACCTATTAACCCCTAATCTAAGGCCCTCCCGCATCGCAAATACTATATTAAATTTATTAACCCCTAATCTGCTGCTCCTGACATCGCCGCCACTAATAATATTTATTAACCCCTATTCTGCCGCTTCTCGACATCGTCACCACTATAATAAAGTTATTAACCCCCATTCCCCTGCATCCCAACATCGCCCACACTATAATAAAGATATTAACCCCTATTCCGCCGCTCCTCAACATCGCCTCCACTAAATAAAGTTATTAACCCCTAAGCCTCTGGCCTCCTACATCACTGCCACTAAATAAACCTATTAAGCCCTAAACCACCAGCCCCCTACATTGCAAAAAAATAAATTAAAACTTACCTGGGAAATTAAAAAAATTTAAGTTTAAACTATAAATTAAACTATCTTTACTATTATACTAAAATTAAAATAACTATCAATTAAATAAATTAAATAACTCATTAAAAAAACATAACACTACTAAAAAAAAAAAATCTACAATTACAAAAAATAAAAAATACTAAATTACAAAAAAAAAAAAAAAAAATACTAAAGTACAAAAAAATAACAAAACACTAAATTATGAAAAATAAGAAACAAAATAATCCAAAATAAAGACAATTACACCTAATCAAATAGCCCTATAAAAATAAAAAAGCCCCCAAAATTAAAAAAAACCCTAGCATACAATAAACTACCAATAGCCCATAAAAGGGCCTTTTATAGGGCATTGCCCTAAAGAAATTAGCTTTTTTCCCTGAAAAACACAAAGACACCCCAACAGTAAAACCCACCACCCAACCAACCCCCCAAAATAAAAAACCTAACTCTAAAAGAAACCTAAGCTACCCATTGCCCTGAAAAGGCATTTGTATGGGCATTACCCTTAAAAGGGCATTCAGCTCTTTTTCTTGCCCTGAAAAGGGCATTCAGCTCTTTTAAGAAAAAAAACTAACACTAACCCCTGATGATCCACTTACAGTTTCTGAAGGCCGGACATCCAGGTGGTGAAGTTTTCATCCCGGTGGCGTCTTCTATCTTCATCACGGCGACGCAAAGCGGATCCATCCTGAAGACATCCGGCATGGAGCATACTCTTCATATGGTCGCCGCCGTATACTGAATCTTCAATGTAAGGGAGGCGTTCCTTGCATTCCGATTGGCTGATTTGATTTTTGAAATTCAAATCAGCCAATGGGATGAGAGCTACTGAAATTCTATTGGCTGATTTGAATAGCCAATATAATTTCAGTAGCTCTCATCTGATTTAAATTTCAAAAATCAAATCAGCCAATAGGAATGCAAGGGATGCCATTTTGAAAAGGCTCCCTTGCATTGAAGATTCAGAATATGGTGGTGACCATATGAAGAGGATGCTCTGCACCAGATGTCTTCTGGATGGACCCGCTCCGCGCCGCCGGGATGAAGATAGAAGATGCCGCCTGGATCAGTCAATGGGAATACAAGGGATGCCATTTTGAAAAGGCTCCCTTGCATTGAAGATTCAGAATATGGCGGTGACCATATGAAGAGGATGCTCCGCACCAGATGTCTTCAGGATGGATCCGCTCCGCGCCGCCGGGATGAAGATAGAAGATACCGCCTTAATGAAGATAGAAGACCCTGCCTTGATAGATGAAGACATCGCTGCCTGGATGAAGACTTCGCTGCTTGGATTTCCGGACTTCAGAAACTGTAAATGGATCGTCGGAGGTTAGTGTTAGGTTTTTTTTAAACTTTTTTGGGTGGGATTTTTTTTTAGACTAGGGTTTTGGCCTTTCTTAAAAGAGCTAAATTCCCTTTTCAGGGCAAGAAAAAGAGCTGAATGCCCTTTTAAGGGCAATGCCCATACAAATGCATTTTCAGGGCAATGGGTAGCTTAGGTTTTTGTTAGAGTTAGGTTTTTTATTTTGGGGGGTTGGTTGGGTAGTGGGTTTTACTGTTGTATTTTTTTTCAGGTAAAAACGCTGATTTCTTTAGGGCAATGCCCTACAAAAGGGCCTTTAAAGGGCTATTGGTAGTTTATTGTAGGCTACAGGTTTTTATTATTTTGGGGGGGGGGGGCTTATTTATTTTAATAGGGCTATTAGATTAGGTGTAATTGTTTTTATTTTGGATAATTTCATTTGTTATTTTCCATAATTTAGTGTTTGTTATTTTTTGTACTTTAGCATTTTTTTATTTTGTGTAATTTAGAATTTTCTTCCCACTAATTTTTCTTTTTTTTATATTCTTTTATTTATATTGTGGGTAGGGTACAGAAAGAAAAAATGAGAGGGAAGTTGATACAATTTCATACAGTCATCAAAAGAAGAAAAAAAAAAAGAATCTACTGTGCAGATACAAACATAGGAGGAAAATCCCCTAATTCAGACTCCCAGCATAGTATTAATGCAAATTCACAAACTCCTGAGATGCAACTTTCAGCATCACTATTATATAATTTACCATCTAAGCAGGATATAGCAAATATAGTATGCACATGCATCAGAGAAGAGCTAGCCAGCATGGCGCAATACATTCACACTTTAGGATTCCAAATAGAATCTTTAGAGAACAATCAAGACCAGGTTAAAGAAGAAGTACATACTTTAACTGAGCAAGTTTCGTCACAACAGGAAATTATCCATGGCCTCCAGGAAAAACTGGAGGACCTGGAGAACCACAGTAGGTGGAAGAATTTAAGAATTCGAGGCGTACCTGAGGATGTTTTACCTTGCGACTTTCCAGTATATCTACAAGCCCTGTTCCAGCATATCAAAGAATCTTCACATACAACAGATATACAATGAGTATGAGCACATTGATTGCTCCGTCCTAAGACCCCTGACACAGCACCACTCAGGGACATCAGATTCAAAAACTTCCTAGAGAAAGAAATGCTACTGAATGAGCCAATCAGATTCAGAGGCACAGTGATTCAGTTCTATCAGGACTTATCTTATGAAACTTTGCAAAAAAGGAAAGAATTTGCGCCCCTTTCAACATCATTAAGGAATAAAAAGATTCCCTACAGCTGGGGCTTCCCGGCACAAATATGGGTCCTCAGAGATAACACTAGACTAATATGCATAACTCCAGAGGACATACCAGCTTTTTACTCATCTTTGGATATTGATCCTATAGAGACAGATTCCACAGCTGACGCAGTGTTACCCGCTACCAAAAGACCAAGTGGGAGGACACCCGCTTGGCATACTGTAACTGCCAAGAAAAGAAAAGCTGCAACTTCTACACCACCAAGAAAGAGTGCTTCCAGACCAAACTATTCTGTCACAGCACCTTGAAACTATGTAGCTTAATAAGTAAGATTTTAGGTTGTGATTGCGAAGGTTTGAAAATAAGACACATTCCCATGTTGTTTGAAGTATATGTCTACAGTCTATTACACTAGTCATTTCGTAATGTTAGCCAGCCAGAATGGATAATTTTCAACTAGATATGACAATAGGGCTTATAATTGCAATTTAAATTTAAATTCCTCAAAAACACTCTCATTATGCCCTATATTAGGAGGAGAGATTTGTACTTTTATTCAAGTAACCGTTACATGACACGTTTGTTTGTTTGTTATTCGTTTGCATTTCTTGATTGCACTGTTAGTATTGTTAATGTTTTATTTTGCAGAAAAATTGTACTCTCAATGTTACCGTTCACAGATTGTGTACCAGATACTGTGCTGCATTCCCGACAACTGCGCTTTAATACATAAGTAACGATGCCTCAACTCACAGGTAATAATAATCACCTTTTGACACTGATGACACAGAACACCAAAGACTTAAATTCGCCCCATAAATGCTCCAAAGCATTATCAGATCTATCTAGAAGACAGGCTGACATTCTGTTTTTACAGGAAACTCTTTTCCAACACAATAAGGAACCCAAATATTTTGGGAAAACATACACTATGTACTTCCATAGCTCAGGACCTAGCAAAAAAGCAGGAGTTAGCATCTTAATTAAAAAAGACCTACCGTTCACATTGACCCACACAAGTAGAGATAGAGAAAGTAGATTCTTAGGACTGACAGGACTTTTATATGGCAAACCTATAACGTTGGTGAACATATATGCCCCAAACAATAAACAGGCCCCTTTTTTCCAAAACATAATCAGGAAAATTTTAGATCTTGCAGTGGGCCCTATATACTTAGCAGGAGACTTCATTTTCCCTTTACAACCAGCAAAGGATAGCTCTAACCCTAAAATCTCAGTATCCAAAAAAATCTCCATGACTTTATGGAAAAGTTTTAAGAATCTCAATCTATACGACATATGGCGCTTCATACACACAGACAAAAAGGATTATCCATTTTTTTCAAATCCTAATAAGTCCTACAGCAGATTGGACTATATATTTACTAACCAAAAGGGCCTTTCTTCTGTACACCATTGTGAGATCTCACCAACATCATGGTCTGATCACTCAGCAGTAAAGTTAAAATTTTCATGGCCTGAAGTACATTCAGAACCCCTCAGTTGGAAATTAGATTAAACTCTTCTGAATAACCCAAACTCTCTAAATACACTATCAATGCTAATTACAGACTATTTTACACATAATGTCAACTCAGTATAGGATAACTATTTTGTCTGGGAGGCACATAAATGTGTAATTCGAGGGGAATTAATAACATTAAAAGCCCAAAAACAGCAACACTACTGCCAACAATGTAGAGACTTAATAGAAACATTTTCTGGTCTAGATCACGCATTGAAACAAAACCCAAATGACTCTATGGTAGCACAAGAGTATTGCACAGCCCGTACAGCCTTAGATAATTTTCTGGAAATAGAATACCAAACTTTACACAAAAAAACAAATAGTATGTTCTATTATGAGAGAAACAGGGCAGGTAAACTTTTAGCATGCGCACTGAAGAAGAAAAGGTTCAAATCATTTATATATGAAATACATCACCCAAAACATAAGACACCCCTCTACACCACAAAAGAGATTATTCGCACCTTTCAAGACTACTATGCAGAACTCTATAATATAACAAAGACCCCCCCATCTGAAGAACATCTTTCCAATCTAAACACGTACATAAACAAGTGCCAAGTCCCTAAAATCACATCAGAGCAACTACAACAACTGCACAAGAACTCCAACACGCTATAACCAATTTACCTAATGGGAAAAGCCCAGGCCCAGACGGTCTATCGGCCAAGTACTACAAAGTTTTCTCCTCAATCCTTATTCCACATCTTATGCTTCTCTTTAATTAAGTCACAGAAGAAAACCCATTCCCATCCTCTATGCTCAAGGCACAAGTATCAGTAATTCCAAAACCAGGTAAACCACCAACCATACCGGCAAATTTCCGTCCAATTTCACTACTCAATGTAGATATTAAATTATATGCAAAAATCTTTGCGACTCGTATTAATATAGTCCTCCCCTCCATGATTCATATAAACCAAGCAGGCTTCACGCCCACACGAGAAACTAGAGACAATACCACTAAAATCATGACCCTCATGGAGCATGCACATAACCACCAAATCCCTTTGACAGGCTTGATTGGGTTTTTCTGTAACATACTCTATCTAAATTCAGCTTTGACCAAGAGCTAATAATGAAGATATTTGCACTTTACAATAAACCTCAGGCAAGAGTCAAGCTAAATGATTCCATATCACACCCATTTCAAATCACAAACGGGACCAGGCAGGGATGCCCCCTTTTACCACTACTTTTTGTCCTGTCAATGGAAGTTCTAGCTTCATACATAAGAGATGATATCACTATCACGGGTCATAAAATTGGGCCAGCAGAATATACAATCACGTTTTATGCGGATGACATATTCCTCACTCTTGCAAACCCAGATTCCACAATTCCCTCTCTGATATGCACATTACAAACATACGGACGTTACTCAAATTTTAGCATAAACATAACAAAATCTGAATTATTACACATTAATCTATCGCCGTTAACCTTAGATAACTTACAACAACAGTTTCAATTTAGAACGCAAGAAGAGGTTATCAAGTATCTAGGAGTTTATATATCCCCGAAAACACAAGACATGCTAACATTAAATTATCAGAACCTCACTATAAATATAAATTCACTACTGAGAAGCTGGAATAACAAATTCCTATCCTGGTTAGGAAGGCTCAATGCAGTCAAAATGATCATACTACCTAAAATTTTATACCTTCTGCAAACCCTACCCATTCCCCTCCCTAATCAAACGATACATAGGCAACAGAAAATGCTGAACACTTTTATTTGGACAAACAAGCGCCCGCGCATCACTACAGCTACACTATATAGGCCAAAAGAACTTGGAGGCGTGGGAGCGTCCAACATACAACACTATAGACTAGCGACCTTCATGACTAAGGTGGTAGATTGGTGTAAACATACCATTAATAAGGATTGGGTCCAATTGGAAAATCATTTGGCCAACAATATTAACTTAGGCGGACAATGCTGGCTCCCTTCCAATCAGAGGTTACTCCCGAACACAGTCTCCACAGCAACACGAGAAACATACAAACTTTGGGACAAAGCTATGAGGAAACACACACACATCTCGACAGTGTACTCTCCTCTGACCCCAATAGTGGGAAACTCTACCTGCCCATTAAATATTAAGCGAACAAAACACATATAGCAACTATAAAAGATTCTCTAGCTGCTTATACCTTTTTTATAGTTGGGAAAGTAAAACCACAAGCTGAACTTATCACTAGCTGCGGTCACAGATTCCAAAATTGGTTAACATATTCACAACTGACACATTTCCTCTCCACGCATCCATCTAAAGCCCACTTCACCTGCCCCTTGACCTCCTTTGAAAATTTGTGCACCAATCCATTTCCCAACAGGGGTATCCTCTCATTAGTACATAAACAGCTCCTAACATCCCACTACAAAACCCTACCATCTTATGTTAGTAAATGGGAGAGAGAGATAGAAAGCTCTCTTCCCGAGCAAACATGGTATGATATATTTACGCACATGAGTAAATCTTCCTCTTCGATAACCATATTAGAAATGAACCTCAAATTGCTGTGTAGATGGTACTATACCCTGGCACGTCTGCACCAACTCTTCCCTAATGCCTCTGCAGCATGCTGGAGAGGTTGCCAAGACAATGGAACCCCGTCTCATATCTGGTGGCAATGCTCAAAAGCTAAGGAATATTGGGAATCAATCAAAAAAGAGATTGAGCAAGTACTGAATATCTCCATACCTTTCAATATATGAACATTAATCTTTAGCCATTTTCCCAAGATAAAATGTAAGTTAAGATTATCGCTCCTGACAATAATGATTAACACTGCTAAAAAACTAATACCATTGAACTGGAGGAAAATAGACCTCCCTACAGTTGATGTTTGGAAGCGTACAGTTACACATAATCTAACATTGGAAAAATATCATCATGGGCAGACGCACTGACAAGACGATTATCACTCAATGTGCTTTATATGGGAAGAATATTTAAATATAACACCTATCACGTCCCAAATGACATAAAATCTGAGTAAATGACAATGTATGCAGGTTCCCTCTGAAAAGTATAGGCCTATTAAAGGTTTTGTGTTTATTGTGCTTATTTTTTTACAATCTTAAGTAGTCAAATGGAATGCTTGATATCAAAGTAACTATTTTTAGATTATAGCCAGTATACTGGTACACTGGTAGTTTATTTATTCACTTATCGATTTACTTCTCATTATGATAACAAGGTACATATCTAACTGCAAACTTGTTTTAAACATTGTATACATAATTTAAAACCATGTTCTAGATATGCTTGTCTAAAACCTATTCTATGCAAATTTAATTCTTCAATTAAAATTGTTAAAAAAACGGAAAAAAAAAAAAAAAGAATCTACTAATATGCATTGGTTTTTTTTTTATTAAGTCTATTACTTCAAGTTTTGGTACCTGCTTCTCCTTCCATTTATGGAAAATTAAGCTTCTTGTTGCTAATATAATAGAGTTAATTTACTGTCATCCACTATCTTTCAACAAGTTGAAAGAAATATGATCTGAGCTAAATACAATTTAAACTCTACCACTTTCATTGTATTTTGAATCCAATATTCTAGTTTTAAGCAAAGTTGCTTTATTTTAGGACAATTCTAGATCATATGCACTAAGTCAGCTCCTATGTAATGACATTTAGGGCATTTATTAAAGTTTGTATTGTACCATTTGTAGCCCTTCTTGGGTGTATAATAAGACATATATAATAACTTCAGATGTGATTCGCTCCATGTTGCTGATAAAGTAGTGATATGTGCTTTCTTGATAGAAATTTTAATAGTATTTCCATCTATCTCCCCTATAATAGATTCTCACTTTGAGGAAATGTGATTTAGGTTAACATCTCCTCTCAGTGAGGAGATAATTTGGTACCATGGTTATAGGGACCCTCTACTAAAAGATACTATAGGCCAACATCCTATTTGCACCTTTAGAAGAGCGCCTACTTTGAAAAATAAATTGGCACCCAGTAAAGTTGTAATGAGATCACATAATTAAAAAATAAAGGGCAATTATAAAACTAGTCCGTTACTGGATAAACCAGGTTTTTTCAAATGCAATAGACACAACTGTGGGCTCTGTGCTTACACTACTGGCAACAAGACATGTTTTAGCTCTTTTACTACCAAGTAGAAATTTGAAATCAAGTCCTATTTCACTTGTGATTCTTCCTTTGTATTCTATATGCTGGAGTGCAAATGTGGCATTCGGTATATAGGAAGAACCTCAAGACCCTTGAAGAAAAGATGGGAGAACATAAAAGAAATCTTAAAAATGCTATTACCAACCATAGTGTTCCTAGACATGGGACTCACTTTCATTCTGGACAAAAGTACATTTTCAGGATTCTCCCATTAGAATTCATCACTCCCAAGTGAAGTAGAAATAGATTTGTGCATTTAAGATAAAGGGAAACTTTCTGGATATGGAAATTGAAGTCTCTCAATCCCTTTGGCCTAAATGAACATATTGACATGGTGGCTTTCAATGGATAATTACAGTGGTGTTGATCTACTGTACCATTGATATCCACATTGTTGATTTTTATTTTTATTTTTCTTATTTTTCGTATTTTAATAGTTCAATTTAATATAATGGTATACAATGTGACTGCAATGCTTTATTATGTATCTGACTCATCTTGCAGGAATAAAATATCATGGTAATGTTTTATGGTACACATGGTATTTTTGCAATAAGAGATCCATTTGGTAACTGTTTACCACAAGAGTTTATTAGGCTATTACTAACCATCTAATAGTTTGTATGCGTTAGTAATTCATTTACACATTTCTATAGAAGCATGATTGGGATTAGATTGTTAATTTGTTGATCGATGCAATGTATATATGTATTTTATTTATGTTTTTTATATGTAATCTTCTTTTATATATTTATATATATTTTTTTAAATGAAGTTTTCTGGCATTATATTGGTCCATTATATGGAAAAGACCAGGTTATGTATGTAGATCCAATAGTGTATGTGAATAAAAAAATCGGCATTCTATAAAGTTTTTGTATGTATTTGTTTATAAATTGTGGTGAGATGGGTTGTACAAATGCATATGCGAAGGTTGATGAACACACTGTGCTAGCATGGACAGCAGCGCATTTAGCGAATCACATTATTACTGCTTTGTCCCATCATTTGATACAAGGGTGTAATTGATCTACCAAAGTATGATTTGTGCATTGGTGACAAATTTAGACCAATTACAGCTGACAACGCAGTACAGCGTCATCCCCAGCTGTTTTAACTGTGTGGACATGTGAGTTTTACTTTAACCCTATTGGATACAATAGAACCAATTGGAAAGAAGCGTGACATCAGGGATGTTCTGACTTCGCAAACGGAAAACCTTCGGGCATGCGCATTTTAACCTAGAAGACCCCGAGTAGGGCTTATAAGTCGTGGATAAATCATTGTTTTTTTATACCTGATGAAAAAGTCATCAATGAGGAGAAACATTGACCTAGATTTGGAGTTTGGCGTTAGCCGTGAAAACCAGCGTTAGAGGCTCCTAACGCTGGTTTTAGGCTACCGCCGGTATTTGGAGTCACTCAAAATAGGGTCTAACGCTCACTTTTCAGCCGCGACTTTTCCATACCGCAGATCCCCTTACGTAAATTGCGTATCCTATCTTTTCAATGGGATCTTTCTAACTCCGGTATTTCGAGTCGTTTCTGAAGTGAGCGTTAGACATCTAACGACAAAACTCCAGCCGCAGGAAAAAAGTCAGTAGTTAAGAGCTTTCTGGGCTAACGCCGGTTTATAAAACTCTTAACTACTGTACTCTAAAGTACACTAAAACCCATAAACTACCTATGTACCCCTAAACCGAGACCCCCCCACATCGCCGACACTCGAATAAAATTTTTTAACCCCTAATCTGCCGACCGCCACCTACGTTATCCTTATGTACCCCTAATCTGCTGCCCCTAACACCGCCGACCCCTGTATTATATTTATTAACCCATAATCTGTCCCCCACAACGTCGCCTCCACCTGCCTACACTTATTAACCCCTAATCTGCCGAGCGGACCTGAGCGCTACTATAATAAAGTTATTAACCCCTAATCCGCCTCACTAACCCTATAATAAATAGTATTAACCCCTAATCTGCCCTCCCTAACATCGCCGACACCTAACCAATTATTAACCCCTAATCTGCCGACCGGAGCTCACCGCTATTCTAATAAATGTATTAACCCCTAAAGCTAAGTCTAACCCTAACACTAACACCCCCCTAAATTAAATATAATTTAAATCTAATGAAATTAATTATCTCTTATTAAATAAATTATTCCTATTTAAAGCTAAATACTTACCTGTAAAATAAATCCTAATATAGCTACAATATAAATTATAATTATATTATAGCTATTTTAGGATTAATATTTATTTTACAGGTAACTTTGTATTTATTTTAACCAGGTACAATAGCTATTAAATAGTTAAGAACTATTTAATAGCTAAAATAGTTAAAATAATTACAAATTTACCTGTAAAATAAATCCTAACCTAAGTTACAATTAAACCTAACACTATACTATCAATAAATTAATTAAATAAACTACCTACAATTACCTACAATTAACCTAACACTACACTATCAATAAATTAATTAAATACAATTCCTACAAATAAATACAATTAAATAAACTTGCTAAAGTACAAAAAATAAAAAAGAACTAAGTTACAAAAAATAAAAAAATATTTACAAACATAAGAAAAATATTACAACAATTTTAAACTAATTACACCTACTCTAAGCCCCCTAATAAAATAACAAAGCCCCCCAAAATAAAAAAATGCCCTACCCTATTCTAAATAACTAAAGTTCAAAGCTCTTTTACCTTACCAGCCCTGAACAGGGCCCTTTGCGGGGCATGCCCCAAGAAGTTCAGCTCTTTTGCCTGTAAAAGAAATAATACAATACCCAAGCCCCCCAACATTACAACCCACCACCCACATACCCCTAATCTAACCCAAACCCCCCTTACATAAACCTAACACTAAGCACCTGAAGATCTTCCTACCTTATCTTCACCTCACCGGGTTCAACGATCTGTCCAGAAGAGCTCCTCCGATGTCCTGATCCAAGCCCAAGCGGGGGGCTGAAGAGTTCCATGATCCGGATGAAGTCTTCATCCAAGCGGGAGCTGTAGAGGTCCATGATCCGGATGAAGTCTTCTATCAACGGCATCTTCAATCTTCTTTCTTCCGGATCCATCTTGCAGACCTCCGACGCGGAACATCCTGCTGGCCCGACGGACTAACGACGAATGACGGTTCCTTTAAGGGACGTCATCCAAGATGGCGTCCCTCGAATTCCGATTGGCTGATAGGATTCTAATAGCCAATCGGAATTAAGGTAGGAATATTCTGATTGGCTGATGGAATCAGCCAATCAGAATCAAGTTCAATCCGATTGGCTGATCCAATCAGCCAATCAGATTGAGCTCGCATTCTATTGGCTGATCGGAACAGCCAATAGATTGCGAGCTCAATCTGATTGGCTGATTGAATCAGCCAATCGGATTGAACTTGAATGTGATTGGCTGATTCCATCAGCCAATCAGAATATTCCTACCTTAATTCTGATTGGCTGATAGAATCCTATCAGCCAATCGGAATTCGAGGGACGCCATCTTGGATGACGTCCCTTAAAGGAACCGTCATTCGTCGTTAGTCCGTCGGGCCAGCAGGATGTTCCGCGTCGGAGGTCTGCAAGATGGATCTGGAAGAAAGAAGATTGAAGATGCCGTTGATAGAAGACTTCACAAGTGCAGGCGCAGCACTAGGGCTTACGCGTTTCGGCTATAGAGCCTTAGTCATAGCATACAGGTGCTGGGCCTGACAGGTGCATTTAACACCTTAGGTTGATTCTTATTGGTTAAAAGAAAATTTAAAAGAAAAACAACCCGCCCGCTTTTGGAAGTGTCATGATTGATACATGTAAAAAAGCTGATGCCAAAACAAAGAGATACACTTTAAATTAGAAAGGAGAAACATATTATACAAAGATGCAAGTGTAAACTTAATGATATATAATGCTGGAGAGTAGAATAGAGCTGGACACTAATAGCGTAAAAGCAGAAATTAGATAAAGAAAGCACAATTATATCTGAAAGTGCTGATACTTGTAATATGAATATAATGAATAAAACAGTGTACGTATCCAGAACTATATACTTAGTAACTTTAGAAATTAGATGATTTAATGTCTTGAAACCAAGAAAAAGAAAAATGCAGATTGACTGTATATAAAAGTAACAACAGTGGGATGTATGTACTAAAATGGACATATGTGAACAGTATTACTTGATTATAGACTGTAGGGCTAAAAGAAATAAGAAATATAAAAATAAAAAATATAAAAATAATAATAGAGATGATAGAAATTAAGAGAACCCTTTTAATGTTTCATATAAAGAATGAACTATGTATACAAAATAAATAAAGGGATTCAAAGGAACTTTGTCCCATATAGACTATATATGAGGTCTACGTCTACCTAATTTGTGGATATAAGTGTTGGTGATGTAAAGCCCTATGGTGTGAATTTCTAAAGTTACTAAGTATATAGTTCTGGATACGTACACTGTTTTATTCATTATATTCATATTACAAGTATCGGCACTTTCAGATATAATTGTGCTTTCTTTATCTAATGTCTGCTTTTACGCTATTAGTGTCCAGCTCTATTCTACTCTCCAGCATTATATATCATTAAGTTTACACTTGCATCTTTGTATAATATGTTTCTCCTTTCTAATTTAAAGTGTATCTCTTTGTTTTGGCATCAGCTTTTTTACATGTATCGATCATGACACTTCCAAAAGCGGGCGGGTTGTTTTTCTTTTAAATTTTCTTTTAACCAATAAGAATCAACCTAAGGTGTTAAATGCACCTGTCAGGCCCAGCACCTGTATGCTATGACTAAGGCTCTATAGCCGAAACGCGTAAGCCCTAGTTCTGCGCCTGCACTTGTGTCTTCTTGTCTCTCCATGTATCGTTTTTAATGATGAATAAATAAAATTTTGCTATTTTTTAACCGGAGCATCCAGTACTCCTTTCTTGACGTACTCATTTCCAGACCTCTGGATTGCTGCCGACCAGAGCTCCACTCGTCCCACTTAGCGATTGCCCTATTCCCCACGCTACCGCTGCTGCACTTTGGATTCCCTGGATTTCCTGGATCCCTCTGACGTATCAAACCTAAGGCGATACGGAGGTTGATGCCGACCGAGACGCTGCTCTCGGCTACACGCACAGATTTGGAACCAGCTACACGCCGCACAGCGGCTTCGTCACAAACCGTTCAGCACCAAACTTGCCGACAGATGATCGTTTCTAGTGAGCTGTGGAACCACCGGATCTAGGTGAGTCTGGCGTCAAGTCATTGACGGCCAGTGTTCCCATTGCCTCCCACGACCTGTACATTTGTGCTAGTGCTGAACTCTACCTTTATTCAAGGGGTGTATGCAAGTGACTTTGTTGATTTGAACTGTTGGGGAATTTGTGTTCAGTCGCAAAGTGCAAATAACTTTTGCTCCTAGTGAGATTCACTCAGTGTGGGCCACCTGACCGTTTCCCTCCTACTGTTTACATTGTGCTCTCTCAGGTACTACTGGAGGTACCTTAAGGATACAGTAGGTGGTCTTTCACATTATTGGGACATTTTGTGGGCTCTATTTATTATTACTATTTAACATGGAGGACAGTTTGTCTAACACTAATCAAGCTCATACCAACAGAGATTTCTTCTCACTTATGCCTGCCACGGCCAGGAGCAATGACAAGTCGGATTATGAACAGATTTTTTCTGACAGTAAACAGGTCCTTTCACTCAGTTCCCTTTTCGAATTAATGGAAACCTTACTCCTAAAAGAATGTAAGGTACAATGGGATGTGTGGGCCTTCGACAAGTATATGCAAGAAGGTATGATACCCAGAGGCCTAAGACTTTATAAATTTCCCTCCTTCGACGTGGATGCAACTGACAAAGAGTTTGTCAAAGAATGGAATGAGGTCCTTTCCGAATGCTCTTCCAGACTAATGATTATGCTGAGGAGTTACAAATCTAAACAACTGGACACAATTAAAAAAGACATTACAGACTTACAAATAGAAATGGACAAACGTATCTCTGATCCTCAATTTGCTAAATTTGATTCTATTCTCAGGGGCATGGTAGCAAGAGGGAAAAGCCTAATAATGGAGAATAAACACTCCAAATTTCTAAGAGACCGCTCTGACTATCAGAGCAATTCTGTATACATTTGGAATCGTAAGCAGAGAGGGGAATATAGACGAAATCAATTCCCCTCAGGTACACGGAGGGGCAGTAGAGGACGTAGAAGACACAGATCTAATTCTAGAAATGTTTCTTCCTCAAGTAGCGATAACGAATGTTACTCTGATGAGGGCAACAAACTCTCTATGTCCACTACTGCCCAACCTATGCCCATTGCTGCTCCGATTGTTCAGAATGTACCCTTCCTTCCTACAGGTATATTAAAGAATAAGCACGCATACACTCCTGTCCCAGAGAATCTACCAGCAGTAAGACATAAAGAGTCACATTCACAGGAACACACTACTAGTCAACACACTACCTTACATATGCCTACTGCTCCCCCTACCATGACCATAACCAGTACAAGCTTGACCTCCAATGATCTAGAACAGGTTTTTCCACAGGCCCTGGATCAAACACACAGTGGAGGGCAGACCAAAGCGGGTCAGGGCAGATATCCACACAGGGGGAACAAACCACTGAGCAAATACAAATGAAAACCAATGTCATTAATCTTTCATCTGTTAACTTAACATCACAACAGTTCTTAGTTTTAGCTTTAGGCTTAGGCTTTTCACCCACGAGCAACTTCAACCTTTTTCAAACACTCATTGATGTAAATCGCCTAATTAGGAGCCTGACCCTGAAAAAACATTTCAGTAGTACAAATACTGTGCAAAATGAACAACCTGCACCCATAATCTCTATTCCTAATAACATTAGTGATTTTTCAGAAATGTGTGACATAGTCACTCTACAGTCCCTAGCCATAGAGTCCTCTACAGATATAAGTTCCATCAACATGGGCACTACACTTATAGAAAAATCTAAATTCTACCCTATAATGAGTAGAGGACAAATACTGGAGACTTACCAGCACAGGATTGAAACAGACCTAATTAAGCTCCAAAAAGAAACCAAAAAAGTCAAACAAAATCTCACACTCAAACAGAAAGATGCATTAGCCCAACTCAGGGGCAATAATCAGATAGTGATACGCCCCGCTGATAAAGGCGGGGCGGTAGTTGTAATGAACAGGGATGATTACATTGCAGAGGCCAAACGCCAACTACACAACACAGACGATTATGAAAAACTACGCAGAGATCCCACTAATCTCTATAAATCTCAATTGAAACACATTTTGGACGATGGTAGGGAACAGGGATTCCTGGATGACAAGACTGTCAAATATCTAGATGTACAATATCCCAGGACTCCCTGTTTCCACCATTTTCCGAAAGTGCACAAAAGTATTGTCAATGTCCAAGGCCGACCCATTGTGAGTGGGATAGACTCTCTTTTGGAGCACCTCTCGCAGTGGGTCGATTCCATCTTACAGCCCATGGTCCTGTCCTTGGTATCGTATGTTCGTGACACCAAGCACATAATTAACATTTTGGAGTCTTTTGAATTGAAAGAGGAATACATGTGGTTAACTATAGATGCAGTTGCCCTCTACTCTTCTATACCCCATATGAAGGGCCTGCAAGCTGTTTCCTATTTCCTCCAGAGCCACAGTAACTATTCCTCTGAGTTCCAGACCTATGTCATCACAGTAATTGAGTTTCTCTTGACACACAATTTTTTCAAATTTGATGGGGATTTCTATCTCCAGAGATGCGGCACAGCCATGGGAGCCAAGTTTGCTCCCTCGTATGCCAACCTATATTTAGGTTGGTGGGAGCTGTGCCGCATCTTTGGAGATGACAATCCTTACAAAAATGACATCGAATTTTATAGGAGGTACATTGATGACCTCCTCCTAGTATGGTCAGGTAAACAGACAGATGTGCTATCCTTTTTAGAATTTCTAAATTCCAATGATTTAAATTTAAAGTTTACCTTTGAGTTACACAGCACACGTATTAACTATTTAGATCTAACCCTAACAGGTACACATGGCAGTGGCGTCTCTATGAGTGTCTATCGTAAGCCCATCTCAGGAAATACCTTGTTGCATAGCAACAGCAGCCATCCTAAACAAATGAGATTCGCTGTCGCAAAAGGACAATTCACTAGACTAAAGAGAAACTGTTCAGATAGATCTACCTACAACAAGGAAGCAGACATTCTGTCAGAAAGACTGCGTGAGAGAGGCTATCCTTTACATGATGTCGCAAGGGCCAAAAGGTCCCTTGAACAAACTGACAGGAAGATTCTATTACAAGACAAACCAATTAGCATCCCTTCAAAATCTCCCCAAGGAGTGTACTTTGTCACGCAATTCAGCGCTCAGTACAACAAAATATGCAACATAGTGAAAAAACACTTTGCCCTACTGGCTGCCGATGACAAATTGGTAACTACAGTAGATCAAGGTCTGAGATGCTCCTATAGGAAAAGTAGCACTCTGGGAGGCATTCTAGCACCTACTGAGCTCAAAAAGATTGAGACCAACCAAAGCTCGTGGTTGAGGCACTGCGGGATGTACAAGTGTGGCAGTAGACGTAAACCCTGTGACTTTGTTCAGGTTACTAAAGATTTTACGTCTTATACTACTGGTCAAACTTTTGACATCAAGACTTGCCTCAATTGCACAGCCAGCAATGTTATATATCTTATCTCCTGCACACAATGTTATCTGCAATATGTAGGACTTACCTCTAGAGATATGAATTCAAGACTCAGAGAACATTTGTCATCCTTTAATATAGGTAAAGCAACCACGCCATTGGTACTTCATTTCAATGGCAAACATGACAATGATCTTAGTTCATTCAGATGGTGTATCATTGAGAAAGTAGTTCTGCCTAGTAGAGGCGGCAACATCAGTCAACTACTTGCCAAAAGAGAGGCATTCTGGATGTTTAAACTTGACACCAGAATACCCAAAGGACTTAACTCCAGGTATGATTTAACAAATTACTGGGAATAACCACCAGTCTTTTGTTATCTCTCCTGGACTTAACTTCTTGACCTATAGACTCTTTTCACACCATAGGGCTTTACATCACCAACACTTATATCCACAAATTAGGTAGACGTAGACCTCATATATAGTCTATATGGGACAAAGTTCCTTTGAATCCCTTTATTTATTTTGTACACATAGTTCATTCTTTATATGAAACATTAAAAGGGTTCTCTTAATTTCTATCATCTCTATTATTATTTTTATATTTTTTATTTTTATATTTCTTATTTCTTTTAGCCCTACAGTCTATAATCAAGTAATACTGTTCACATATGTCCATTTTAGTACATACATCCCACTGTTGTTACTTTTATATACAGTCAATCTGCATTTTTCTTTTTCTTGGTTTCAAGACATTAAATCATCTAATTTCTAAAGTTACTAAGTATATAGTTCTGGATACGTACACTGTTTTATTCATTATATTCATATTACAAGTATCGGCACTTTCAGATATAATTGTGCTTTCTTTATCTAATGTCTGCTTTTACGCTATTAGTGTCCAGCTCTATTCTACTCTCCAGCATTATATATCATTAAGTTTACACTTGCATCTTTGTATAATATGTTTCTCCTTTCTAATTTAAAGTGTATCTCTTTGTTTTGGCATCAGATTTTTTACATGTATCGATCATGACACTTCCAAAAGCGGGCGGGTTGTTTTTCTTTTAAATTTTCTTTTAACCAATAAGAATCAACCTAAGGTGTTAAATGCACCTGTCAGGCCCAGCACCTGTATGCTATGACTAAGGCTCTATAGCCGAAACGCGTAAGCCCTAGTGCTGCGCCTGCACTTGTGTCTTCTTGTCTCTCCATGTATCGTTTTTAATGATGAATAAATAAAATTTTGCTATTTTTTAACCGGAGCATCCAGTACTCCTTTCTTGACGTACTCATTTTCAGACCTCTGGATTGCTGCCGACCAGAGCTCCACTCGTCCCACTTAGCGATTGCCCTATTCCCCACGCTACCGCTGCTGCACTTTGGATTCCCTGGATTTCCTGGATCCCTCTGACGTATCAAACCTAAGGCGATACGGAGGTTGATGCCGACCGAGACGCTGCTCTCGGCTACACGCACAGATTTGGAACCAGCTACACGCCGCACAGCGGCTTCGTCACAAACCGTTCAGCACCAAACTTGCCGACAGATGATCGTTTCTAGTGAGCTGTGGAACCACCGGATCTAGGTGAGTCTTGCGTCAAGTCATTGACGGCCAGTGTTCCCATTGCCTCCCACGACCTGTACATTTGTGCTAGTGCTGAACTCTACCTTTATTCAAGGGGTGTATGCAAGTGACTTTGTTGATTTGAACTGTTGGGGAATTTGGGTTCAGTCGCAAAGTGCAAATAACTTTTGCTCCTAGTGAGATTCACTCAGTGTGGGCCACCTGACCGTTTCCCTCCTACTGTTTACATTTTGGAAGTAGAGCCATATTTTTGCCATCCCACTGCAGAGCATTGTATGTGATCCCTAAGGCTGCTTACAGAGACCCGCGGTCACAGTTTCCAGATGAGTTGGTGGTTTGCAGCATACAAGGGAGAGTTATCTGGATGACTTCTAAGAGTCCAGGAGGCTATTGTAGTACTTCTCAAGTGCTTGATACTTTGTAAGTATAATGGTATCTGCGCATTTGCGTGATTGAGCTACTGATTGTGCACTATGGTGGCGCCTTCTACTTTTTGATATCTTCTAAATGATCTGACTTGGCTGACCAGCAAGACTTGGATGAAGCAGACTGCCACTTGCATTGGGGAAAAAGGGGTTTAACCCTTTGATTGGATTGGGACTTTGTATCACATCACATTTGGATAAGTGATTGATTTTAAAACATTTTTTTGTTTTCTTGTTGTTTTGTGTTTTAATCTTGTGTATATTGATTTTTGTATTGTTGTATTGTTGTATACCACAGTAATACATTCCCACATCATTATTAACACATTAATATCGTCACTTTTTATTTTTATGTCTTGAGATTCGTATTTAGACCACATATAAGTTTGGTTCATCCAACATTTGTGTTCATTTTTTCATATGGAGAAAAAAACCTTTCTTAACCATATCAATCCATGAGTTCAGTTTATCCCAGTTCCAGTCCCAGTCGGGTAAGGATAGAATATTGGAAATATAGTGCCTTATCTGAAGATATGCAAAGAGATCTTTATTATCAATAAAGAATTCTTCTTTCAGATCTGAGAAAGTCCTAACTCTCTTAGTGTTTATACAGGTGCACTGTATTAATTTGGTAAGGCCAAGTGAAGGGGCATAGTGTGCAAAAAGAACGTGCACCCTGAGGAGTTACAGTAAAAATGAACATGCATGGAAGTTATTCCAGCTTCTGTTCTATCTCATGGAGTGCTCTTCTCTCTCTTTCAATTTTTATGCAAATTGCTCTTGGGTCACCCTAAGAGTAATGGAGAAACCAGACGTGGATTCCATGCACACTTGCCCTTAGAGAGATACAACTGCACCTCACTGACGAGGCCCATAGGAGCCTGAAACGATCGTCTGGGGGTGTTGCTTCCCTTGTTCAGAGAAGAATTGCCTGGTATTTCAGCGCTGGACTGTCATTGGGCAGAGTCAGACTGATATGCTACAGGATAATTTTTCTCTGTGAAGGGGCATAGTGTGCAAAAAGAACATGCACCCTGAGGAGCTACAATAAAAAGGAACAGGCATGGAAGTTTTTCTAGCTTCTGTTCTATCTCATGAAGTGCTGTTCTCTCTCTTTCGATTAATATTAAGGTTATACTAGTCAGTTGAATCTAACAAAATAAAGATCTCAAGATATTTAAAAAAGACTGCAGCCACCTTGAAGGATGAGGAAGCTAATGAAGTGAGACATTTTCTCAACCAAAAGATTTCTGATTTAGTTGTGTTTATCTTATAACCTGAAAATGTACTAAACAGATCATTGATTTGTATAAGATGTGGAATATTTTAAGGAGAATTGGAGATAGAAACTAATAGGTAATCTGCATACAGTGCAACCTTATTTTCTTTTTTACTTATAGTAATGCCTTTAATTTGTTGGCGTATAGCGATAGCAAGTGATTCTATGGCAATAATAAATAAAAGAGGCGAGAGTGAGCAACCTTGACGTGTACCCTGATCTAAGCGTTTGTCCTGAGTTAATTGACCATTAATTAATAATAATGTTCTCGGTCTATTATAAGTATTCTTAACAAATTGTAAAATGGGCCCTTTAAAATCAAATTTATCTATTGAAAAAAATATATGATCATGTTGAACCAAATCAAATGTCTTCTCTGCGTCTAGGGAAATAACAGCTGCATCTTTCAAAAAAGGCAGTTCTATTTGGTCCTTAGAATTAAGATAGTCTAAAATAAGAAATAATTCTCTATTTTTTGCTGAAGAGTTCCTACCTTTGAGAAATCCCACTTGGTCCAAATTAATCACCAGATTGAAAGGGGTTTGAAGTCTATTAGCCAATATTGAAGTTAAAATTTTATAATATGAGTTGAGTAGAGCAATTGGCCTGTAGGACCTCATATCATGTGGATCTTTCCCTTGTTTCAAGATCAAAGTGGTCCAGGACGCAGAGGAGGTACTCGAGCAAGGCCCATCATCTATAAAATATTTATTATAAAGATTTTTCAGATACGGAATAATATTTGGCTTCAGAATCTTATAAAATTAATTGGGCAAGAGATCAGGCCCAGGTGTTTTATTTAAAGAGATTGTGTCTATAACATCTGTAAATTCTTTCTTTGAAATTGGAATATTAATATTAGATATAAGTTTCTCTGAAATGACCGGGTTTTTAATTTTATCCCAAATTTTATTTTTAATGCTCAGGTTCACTACTTTGAGTATAAATCAGAATAATAAGATGAAAAAAGTGACAGACTATCTTGGGGATTATTATACAAGTTATCATCCAACTGAATAGCCTCAGTACCACGAGATCTAGAGTGGTTTTTAATCAATCTGGCCAAAAGTTTACCCGATTTGTTCCCATGCCTGTAATATTTGGCTTGTAGATTAAGCTCTTTCTGTGTGGTAGAATAAACAACAGATTCCCAACAGATTCTGCAGTGCTAAACAGATTCCGCAGCACTAGGGTTAAGCAAGTAGCTGCTTTAAGAGTTAACTAAATGATTAAAAATGTATTTTTCTCTCTTTTTAAGTTTAGTTTTTGTAACTTTGTCATATAGGCAATGACATTGCCAGTTAAAATTGATTTAGATGCCTGACAAAAAAGCTTGGGTTTGTCTGCATAATCTTTATTAAAAAACAATATTCGTCCCACTTACTAGTAAGAAAAGCTTTAAATTTCGAATCTTTAAGTACTGTAAATATATAGGAAAGTGAAAACGCAGAAAAAAGGAATTACATACATTACAGGAAATTGTTATTATAATCGGGGCATGGTCTGAAAGAAAAAAGGTGAAATGGAGGCCTTGATTCCAGTATTTTTTAAAGTATTTATTAAGCTATCGCTGACCAAAAATAGATCAATTCTAGAGAGTGAATTATACTTTTTAGACATACAGGAATAACCTTTAATATTTGGGTTTTGTGCTCTCCAAACATTTCCAACTCCTAAATTATTAAAAAGTTTTTTAAACTGTTTATTCTCCAATTTATCACTGTTTGTCTTAACTTGGTTTTGCTTTTGTCTTAATCTAACTAAAGGATAATGAGGTCCAATATTAAAATCTCTCCAAAATAAGATGTCCTTCTGTAATATTTAACAATTTAAGCTGAAGAGAGTCCCAGAATATTGGATCAAAATGATTAGGTGCATATAAATTACATAAGGTATATACACCACTTGGGGTATTTATTTTCAAAATAACAAACCTCCCTTCCGGGTCAATGAAAGAATACAAGGTTTCACATTTAAAGTCCCTACCAAATTGGATAGCTACGCCCTTTGTCCCTGCAGTCGAAGGAGAAGCAAATATCTACGCCACCCATGAGGTTTAAGTTTTAAAGCTTCCTCTAGGGATAAGTGGGTTTCTTGCAAAAAAAGTGATTTTTGTGTGTAATTTTTTTAAGATGTTGGATAATAGCCTTTTGCTTAATAGGAGAAGTAATGCCCCCCACATTCCACAAAGTTATCAGAAGTTTATATTCTTTATCCATTAAGAATTCTCAGAAAAAAATCTGAAGATAGAAGAGAGGGCATGGCAGGGAAACAAAAAGAAAAAGAAGGAAGAAAGAGGAGGGAAAAAAACCAACTCAACAAGACAATCAAGTGAGACACAACACAAAACAAGTTCAACCCAAATTTCAACCCAAAGATGAGCCATACAAGAGCAATTATTATGTAACATGTCTAGTCTAAGTGCCTCTTTTTGAAATTAAAAACTGTTCTGCTTCTTTAATATTCTCAAAAATATGAGTTACTTTTTCATCTATAACCCTCAATTTTGTCGGGTAAATAACTGAGGCTCTAAGGCCTTCCTTAAACAACTTGCCACAGATAGGGGTTAATTATGGTATTTTACTCAGTGTTTCATAGGAAAGGTCTTGAAAAATCATTAGTTTATTCTCATCGATATGAATTGTTTGTACCTTTCGATATTGTTGTAAGAAAAGTATTTTATTTTGAAAATTCAATAAATTGGCTATTACTGGTCTAGGTCTAGTGCTGCCATTTTTATAAGTAGAATAAAGCACGTTCTAAAAGACAAAAAAAGAGAGGCGCTCTTGGTGCAGATAATCCTAAACCAATATGATACCGTCAGCAGTAGTAGGTATATCGGTACTCACAAATATGATTGCACATACAGTGCAATAATGTGCAGGCCGATGCTTTGGAGCTGCTTGGCTGACTCTCCCCTGGCTAGTACGCTGTGCTCAGGAACCAGAAATCCTCAAACCATTCGAGTTATAGGTATGCACTCCTGAAATGTATAAGAGAAAAAGGCGCCCTAGGTGCAGAGAAACCTGGATACTGTATAACAGAATACAATATACTGTGGACCTATACTCACAAGTGAACATGCACAACCAGTGCAATATCAGACATGCCGAAGCTTCTGAGCCGTTCGGCTAGATTCCCGCTGAAAGAGCAGCTGTTCCCAATTGCCGGGAGGACTAACAAGCTGGCGGCTACATTTTTATAAGTAAATATTTTGCCTATTCTAGGTGCCCTTTCTACAATGATTGGGAAATGAGAAGATGGTATATCTAACAAGTAAGGAAGTGTAATTGATACAAATTTAACAAGATCATCATAATTATTTTGATACAGGGACCCCAATAATCCTAATATTATTCCTTCTACTGCGATTTTCAAGGTCTTCAATTTTTAGCTGCATTTTATGAATTAATTTTTTATTATTCTCTGATTGAGACCTGTAAGAGTCACAAGTATCTTCTAAGTCAGATACCCATTGTTCCACCCTACTCGAATATTCTCAAACTTCGTTTCATAAAGGAGAAATGTAATTCTTAATTTCCTGCTTAAGTGAGTCAAATTGTAGAGATAATGATTTCACCGTCTGCAAAGTAGGTGATAAAAATCTCTCCATAAAGTAGTCAAAATAAAACAAAGTGAAAAAATGTTAATCAAATGTGAAATAAAGTGTGTATTCTATCTAACTTAGAGAGAGAAGGTCAATTTGTGAAGGTGGAATTAATATTATAGTGAGGGGAAAAGCAGAAGAAAATAAAAAGAGGAAAGCCCTTTTCTTTCTGTTAGTGTAGGTGCATAATGTAAAACAGAACTAAGGTGAACTAAACTAAGACTAGCTATTCTACTACACAAGCTAACTTATAGTAAATGTAATAGTAAAGTCAGTTTTGTAAATTTCCACAGACTTGATAACGAAACTATATCAGGAACAGGTAGGAAAAGGTGTGTTTAAAAATGATAGTCAGTTGGTTGTAAAAAGCTAAAATAAGTTTAAGCAATAAAATACTGCAGAAGTTCCATGTAGTAATTAAACTGCAAACACCTAGTAGGTTGGAATAACAACTAAATATCATGTTATAACACTTAAAAAATTGTTAACAGTGCAGGATAGTTGAACCAGGAAGGATATTCTTAATATATATTATATATTACAGCATTATGTTGTATTGCAAACATGTATTATAAAATTGGCTGCACTTTAGCAGTTATAAGTCAGATATGACAGGCACAAGGAAATATATGATTAGTGTGATAGTTAATTGAGTTCCATTCATTCACTTTCCATAATCAACTGTTATGAAGCAAAACCATAGGACACTTAATACAAAACTCAGTGACCATGATCACATAGATGATAAAACTCTACATCCAAAGGAAATCAAAAAAATATATAGGTTCTGTAACACAGAAAAAAAATCTTGCTTTATATCTTTTCTTCTGTACCAACACTGTAAAAAGTATTGTTACTCAAATAACTTTTACATCAAGTTATGAAGAATGTAAAGTACATAGTATTTAGGCATTCCCATCAGTGAACCAATCAATAAAAAAAGAAAGGCAGAAGACTTAAACAATTCTGACCAGGCTTCAGAATACAGTGAAGTCCCCATTTAAAGTTGCACAGTAAGGATAAGGTCTTCCAGAGATTAAATTACTTTTTTAATGATTATAGGCAAAGTTATTGAAAGTAAAATATTCTTTATGGAAATATTAGGTAATTCACATCAAATGAGCCTATAATCTAAGGCTCAAAATAATTGTTATTAGGCAGTCTTAAAAAGAAGGGCTCCTTTATCTATGGAAAATATAGATTTTGGAAGTGACTATGGGAGGAAAGGAGGCCGAGTAGCAGAAATTACTTTTAGAATAGGGGGTTATATCCAGAGAATATATACAATATTGTTTCCTCAGTATGAAATCTTCACCTAAAACTGGTATCTTTACTGGAATTTAGCCGTTTTTAGCAAATGTGGGAAAAAGGAGAAATGTCCGTTAGACAAGACCTTCCCAATTCTGACAAAAAAAAGGGGGAAAAGTCCGGAGAGTCTATCCCACACTCCCAGACTTATATACCAGATTTTAGGGCTTACTTATATGTGTGAGAAATATAGATATTGGGGGAGTCCATAAGAGGAAGAAAAAGCCAAGTAGCAAGAGCTACCTTTAGAGTAGGAAATCATATCCAGTGAGCATATACAATATTGTTTCACAGTATGAAATCGTCACCTAAAACAGGTGTCTTCACTGGAATTGAGCCATTTTTAGCAAGTGTGGGAAAGAAGAGAAATGTCTATTAGACAGCACCTTCCCAATTCTAACAATAAAGGGGGCAAGTCCGGAAAGTCTATCCCACACACCCAGACTTGTATACCAGATTGTAGGGCTTACCTTCTTCTTCACTAGTTGTACTTTGCAGCATCAGGACATACTCCCACGCTACCAGAGTATCAGCCTCGCAACCTCCTGGCTGCTTTATGTGTAGTAAAACATAAATGCCTCCAGCTTGGATCTTGTTCAAAGGCTGTTCCCACTAATACCAGTCATCAGTGCTGAGAAGTACATCCAGCACAAACAGCACAAGTGGAATCCGCTGTATAGGGGTTCCAAGCGCAGTGGCGTAATTTTTCTGCTGTCTCTATCCTGCCTTCAACAGGTTCCAGACGATAAGGTCCACGCCAAAGTAACAGACGCGCGGTGCAGCCAGACAAAAGGCGCCAGAGAGTATGTGCAGCATTATTGCATGCAGTCGCAACTACCCCCATTAATGGGAAAAATGAACTAAGGATTTGAAAGGACAGTAAATACCTATTTCTTTTGTGTAAAAATTGTGCTTGTGCCACTCTTCCTAGAGAGCAAATGCTGCAAAACAAACAGCTGGTGTAGGCATTTTGAAAACTTAAGTTAAACATTTTGCTTGCTGGCCTCTCTAGGGAGTGTGGGCCAAAACACAATTTTTAAACAAAAATAAGAAGCACAATGTTTAAACAAAAACAAGAGTTGTTTAGAGGCCCTTTACATAGAAATATTAAATTGATGAACATATTTTGCCATGTTACTTTTTTCCCCTAACTATAGTTTTCCCTTTCCCCACCAGAGAGGGTAGTTAATTTAATTTAATTCAGAACCCTGACACCTTGCTGAACAGTGTTTGCTTGGTACCTGCAGGAGTTCCTTTATAGTGATCCCAAATTGGTCACAGCTAATGAGATAAGATAAAAAACACTCAAGATGCTTTTCTAGGGTGTGGATTGGACAGCAAAACAATGCAAATGGTGCTATGAAAATGACAGTTTTAAATTATGTATTGTGTTTGTGGATCTTTTGCATATATGAATCAAATCAACTGCCCAATTATTATTTTTTTGTCAGTCAAAAACTATAAAAATATATTAACAGGTCTATTCTGAGCCATGTGAGTATGCACAAACTGTTTTAACCAAATTATGCTCAAGTCAACTGGCATAGCTAACTTGGAGAAAAATCTCTTAAACTCAGTGGAGTCCCCCAGGGATCAGTACTGGGACTTGTTCTTTTAACTTTTTTTATTAATGATTCGAAGCAAGGATTAAATAGCAACATCTCTATTTTTGCAAATGATACAAAGTTGTGTAAGGTCATTAGGTCAGTGCAGGATGAAATTGCTTTACAAGGAGTTCTACAAAAAATGGGCAGGTAAATGGAAAATGAGATGTAACACTAGAAAATGCAAGGTTCTACATTTTAGAATTGAAAATAATCAGGCAACCTATTATTTAAATGAGAACAGACTTTGCAAAACAAAGGAGAAAGGGGATTTGTGAGTATTTATAGATAACAATATAAAGATGACCTTGAAAATGGAGTGCAGTTCTAGTGACCTATCTCAAAAAAATACATTGCAGACAAAACTACACAAAACTAATAAGGTGAATGGAGAATTTAAACTATGAGGAGAGGTTAGTCAAACTAGGTCTGTTTTTTCTAGAAAAAAAAGGCACTTGAGAGGTAACATGATTATTTTATGTAAATATATTCAAGGCCCATATACAGAGATGGCAAACGCTCTGTTTATTCCAAGAAAATTGGTTGTGACAAGAGGTCACAATTTAAGGCTGGAGTAAAGGAGATTTAATCTCCAGTAATGTAAACGTTTTTCAACTGTAAGAGTAATCAAATTGTGGAACTTATTACCTAAGGAGGTAGTAAATGCCAATACCTTAGATACATTTAAAAATGGTTTAGATACATTTCTGGCTAGAAACAGAATTCAGGGATATGATTGCTTGTATTATATGGGTCACCATTTTTAATGGGATTCATTTAAGCTCAACTGGAGCTTTTATTGTAAGTATATTAAGATTTTTATAGATTGAACTCGATTGACTTCTGTCTTTTTTCAACCTCATCTACTATGTAAAATTTCAAATGTCATCTAATACAACTGAGGTATATAGCCCATGTCACTTCTGTTAATAGAAGTATAGTAAATTTGCTAGGCAAAAAGCAAAGACTTGAAACAGATTTGAGCCTGGCTTGTCAAAATTTAGGGATTGCAATTTAAGAAAGAAACACAAAAAAAGCCAGAATGGAGTTTGCCAAAATGCATGTTGACAAGCCACAGTCCTTCTGGGAGAATGTCCTTTAGACATACAAAACAAAAGTAGAGCTTTTTGGTAAATCACAACAACTCCATGTTTATAGAAGGAAAAATAGAAGCTTTCAAAGAAAAGAACACCATCCCTACCATAAAACATGGAGGAAGCTCAGTGATGTTTTGGGGTTGATTTGCTGTCTCTCACACTGTGTGCCTAGAATCTGTGCAGGGCACATTGTAATCAGAAGACTGTCAAGGCATTCTGGAGTGAAACATACTGCCCAGTATCAGAAAGTTTTGTCTCAGTAACAGGATAATGACCCAAAACATACCTCAAAAAGCACCCAAGAATGGATTAAAAGTAAACATTGGACTATTCTATGAGTCCAGATCTGAATCCCATCGAAAATCTGTGGAAAGAGCTTAAACTCACAGTTAGGAGAAGACACCCATCAAGCCGGAGAGAGCTGGAGCAGATTACCCAAGGCGAGTGGGCCAAAATAGCAATTGAAAAGTGTAAACATTTTATTCAGAGCTACAGAAAGCGCTTTGTTGCAGTTATTGTCTCCAAAGACTGTGCTATGTAATATTAGGTTAAGAGTACCAATACTTTTGTCTGTGCCATTCTCATTTGTTTTACTGTTTAAATTAATGATGTGAAGTCATAAATCAAAAGTAAAGTTTCTGTTATATTACATTTTAAAATAAAAAAGGATGGATACCAAATACTTTTGCCAGTTTTTACTTAGTTCACAAAAAAACTGTGCATTTTCCTAAAAAAAACGTGTAAGGGTACCAATACTTTCGGCTACATCTGTACATTCTGATTATTATATACATGTAAAAATTTAAAATAGAATAATTAAAATTATTATTTTTATTAAATAGCTAATGTAATAGTGTTGGATAGTATGATAATGCTGACATTAAGCATTATGATTGCATTTTTAATAAACATACTAAACAATTAGATTGAAGCTGTGTGTTGGCTACTAAGTCAGATCACAAGTCAGTTGCTTTACAGCCAATCAAAAAACAAACAAACAAAAAAAAACCAATAATAATAAAAAGTGAAGCAAGTTGGATGAGAAGTAAATAAACACCCCTTCTAAAGTTAAGCAACGTCACTTTGAATTTAAGGCGAGTTGTGGGGATAGCTACACTTATTCAACCAGAGTTAAACAGCAAATTACGTTGGTGGCAATGTCGGGTATTTATTGTATATAAAAACTGGCCTGTAGCCCAAGCAGTGGTAAGTATTGGAAGCGTATATCTATTATATTGGCATACGTTCCATATAATGAGTGAAAGTTTTCTTACCATGCCCCCTGTATCAGCCGGCCGGTCCTTGGGTAGAGGCTGTGGGTCTTGCGCTGCATTAATCCTCTCCTGGATCTCAACCGGTACTTTCTTGTACTCCTCAGCATTCTCTATCCTCCATTCAGCCTGCCATACCCTCCTCAGCCCGTAGCAATAGGGGCGCGGTTACGCCTCTGATGCGTCCGATGACGTCAGCTCACCACTGCCTCTGCTCGTTCCGGAACTGCATACCGGATAGGAAAGTCCTGAACTCGCTTCAAATCCCCAGCGTATGCCGTGCTCACTGTGGGTAATGTTCAGTAATAGCTCAAAGTGAAAAATAGGAGACCAAGGTTGAGTAAAATTCTTGCTTTATTCTTAACACCTTAGTGTCATTAAAATTCTTTATCCAAAATCTTGGCACAAACAAATAAAAATAAAAAAGGATGGATACCAAATACTTTTGCCAATTTTTACTTAGTTCACAAAAAAACTGTGCATTTTCCTAAAAAAAAAAAAGTGTAAGGGTACCAATACTTTCGGCTACATCTGTACATTCTGATTATTATATAAATGTAAAAATTTAAAATAGAATAATTAAAATTATTATTTTTATTAAATAGCTAATGTAATAGTGTTGGATAGTATGATAATGCTGACATTAAGCATTATGATTGCATTTTTAATAAACATACTAAACAATTAGATTGAAGCTGTGTGTTGGCTACTAAGTCAGATCACAAGTCAGTTGCTTTACAGCCAATCAAAAAACAAACAAACAAAAAAAAAACCAATAATAATAAAAAGTGAAGCAAGTTGGATGAGAAGTCAATAAACACCCCTTCTAAAGTTAAGCAACGTCACTTTGAATTTAAGGCGAGTTGTGGGGATAGCTACACTTGACAAGGCTGAGTTTAACCAACCTTACAGGGAAGTTACAGCTTTGTGGATAGACCTGTAAATAGATATTATAGTTAACATTCACCTAGATTACGAGTCTTGCGTTAGGGTTAAAAAGCAGCGTTAAAAGGTCCTAACGCTGCTTTTTTTCCTAACGCTGGTATTACGAGTCTTGAAATGACAGGCTCACCGCTCACTTTTTTGGTCAGACTCGTTAATACCGCAAATTCACTTACGTAAATTGCGTATAATATATTTTCAATGGAACTTGCATAATGCCGGTATTACGAGTCTGCTAAAAAGTGAGCGGTACAGCCTCTCCTGTCAAGACTGATACTGCATTTAAAAGTCAGTAGTTAAGAGTTTTATGGGCTAACGCCGTAGCATAAAACTCTTAACTGAAGTGCTAAAAAGTACATTAACACCCATAAACGACCTATTAACCCCTAAACCGAGGCCCCCCACATCGCAAACACTAAATAAAAATGTTTAACCCCTAATCTGCTGAACCAGACTTCGCCGCCACTATAAAATATATATTAACCCCTAAACCGCCGCCCTCCCGCATTGCAAACACTAGTTTAATTTTATTAACCCCTAATCTGCCATCCCTAACATCGCCAACACTTACCTACATTTATTAACCCTTAATCTGCCGCCCCCAACGTCGCAGCAACTATATTAAATGTATTAAGCCCTAAATCTAAGTCTAACCCTAACCCTAACTTAAATATAATTTAAATAAATCTAAATAAAATTACTATCATTCACTAAATTATTCCTATTTAAAACTAAATACTTACCTATAAAATAAACCTTAAGCTAGCTACAATATAACTAATAGTTACATTGTAGCTAGCTTAGGGTTTATTTTTATTTTACAGGCAACTTTGTATTTATTTTAACTAGGTACAATAGTTATTAAATAGTTATTAACTATTTAATAGCTACCTAGCTAAAATAAATACAAATTTACCTGTAAAATAAATCCTAACCTAAGTTACAATTACACCTAACACTACACTATAATTAAATTAATTACCTAAACTAACTACAATTAAATACAATTGAAAAAAATTATCTAAAGTACGGAAAAAAAAAAACTAAATTACGGAAAATAATAAAATAATTACAAGTTTTTTAAACTAATTACACCTAATCTAATCCCCCTAAGAAAATAAAGAAGCCCCCCAAAATAATAAAAATCCCTACCCTATACTAAATTACAAATAGACTTTTAAAGGGCCCCAAAGTAATCAGCTCTATTACCTGTAAAAAAAAATACAATCCCCCCTAACATTAAAACCCACCACCCACACACCCAACCCTACTCTAAAACCCACCCAATACCCCCTTAATAAAACCTAACACTAACCCCTTGAAGATCACCCTACCTTGAGAATTCTTCACCCAGCCAGGTCAAAATCCTCAATGAAGCCGGGCGAATTGGTCCTCCAGACGGGCAGAAGTCTTCATCGAAGCCAGCCAGAAGAAGTCCTCCAGACGGGCAGAAGTCTTCATCCAGGCAGCATCTTCTATCTTCATCCATCTGGCGCAGAGCGGGTCCATCTTCAAGACATCCGACGCGGAGCATCCTCTTCAAACGAAGTCCAACTGAAGAATGAAGGTTCCTTTAAATTACGTCATCCAAGATGGCATCCCTTGAATTCCGATTGGCTGATAGAATTCAGCCAATTGGAATTAAGGTAGGAAAAATCCTGTTGGCTGATGCAATCAGCCAATAGGATTGAAGTTCAATCCTATTGTCTGATTGGAACAGCCAATAGGATTGAAGTTCAATCCTATTGGCTGATTGCATCAGCTAATAGGATTTATCCTACCTTAATTCCGATTGGCTGATAGGATCAGCCAATCGGAATTCAAGGGACGCCATCTTGGATGACGTCATTTTAAGGAACCTTCATTCTTCAGTTGGACTTCGTTTGAAGAGGATGCTCCATGCCGGATGGATGAAGATAGAAGATGCCGCCTGGATGAAGACTTCTGCCCGTCTGGAGGACTTCTTCTGGCCGGCTTTGATGAAGACTTCTGCCCGTCTGGAGGACCACTTTTAAGGGCTATTTGTAATTTAGTATAGGGTAGGGATTTTTATTATTTTGAGGTTTTTTTTAATTTTATTAGGGGGATTAGATTAGGTGTAATTAGTTTAAAAAGCTTGTAATTATTTTATTATTTTCTGTAATTTAGTGTGGTTTTTTTTCGTACTTTAGATAATTTTTTTCAATTGTATTTAATTGTAGTTAGTTTAGGTAATTAATTTAATTATAGTGCAGTGTTAGGTGTAATTGTAACTTAGGTTAGGATTTATTTTACAGGTACATTTGTATTTATTTTAGCTAGGTAGCTATTAAATAGTTAATAACTATTTAATAACTATTGTACCTAGTTAAAATAAATACAAAGTTGCCTGTAAAATAAAAATAAACCCTAAGCTAGCTACAATGTAACTATTAGTTTTATTGTAGCTAGCTTAGGGTTTATTTTATAGGTAAGTATTTAGTTTTAAATAGGAATAATTTAGTTAATGATAGTAATATTTATTTATATTTATTTAAATTATATTTAAGTTAGGGGGGTTAGGGTTAGGGTTAGATTTAGGGGTTAATAACTTTAATATAGTGGCGGCGACGTTGGGGGTGGCAGATTAGGAGTTAATAAATATAATGTAGGTGTCAGCGATGTTGGGGGCAGCAGATTAGGGGTTCATAAGTATAATGTAGGTGGCGGCGGTGTCTGGAGTGGAAGATTGGGGTTAATAATATAATGTAGGTGTCAGTGATGTCGAGGGCGGCAGATTAGGGGTTAATAAGTGTAAGATTAGGGGTGTTTAGACTCGGGGTTCATGTTATGGTGTTAGGTGTAGACATAAAAAGTATTTCCCCACAGGAATCAATGGGGCTGCGTTAGGAGCTTAACGCTGCTTTTTTGCAGGTGTTAGGTTTTTTTTCTGCCGGCTCTCCCCCATTGATTCCTATGGGAAAATCGTGCACGTTTTACCAGCTTACGGCTGACGTAAGCAGCGCTGGTATTGAGGTGAGATGTGGAGCTAAATTTTGCTCTACCCTCAATTTTTTGCGGCTAACGCCGGGTTTCTAAAGACCCGTAATACCAGCGTTACTTTAGGTGAGCGGTAAGGAAAAACTGCTTGTTAGCAACGCACAGCCTTACCGAATAAACTTGTAATCTAGGCGATTTTTCTTTATTCCAAAGAAAAAAAGATGCTTTAAAATGTTTTTTATAATGTTTATTTACAGGTCTATCCACAAAGCTGTAACTTGCCATGTAAGGTTGGTTAAACTCAGCCTTTAAAATTATATTTTTATTTTTTATTTATTTGATTGGCTGTAAAGCAACTGACTTGTCTTTTGTTGTTTAAAGTTTTTACCCATATAGAAGAAAAACCAATACTGGTTTGTGGACTCTTCCATCTGCAATAATACAATGGATGGAGTTATCAGTCAGTGACCATTAATTCAACAGTATGAATAATATATAATGATGCATTTCCTTCTATAGATCATTTAAATTTAAACAGCTTTTAGTAAGAGAATATAGTATTGGGCTATAGCTACATGTGAACATGTAATCAGATTTCAGATCACATATTCTCTTCATGCTTAAATATATTTTATCAATGGTTAAAGGATTTTTTAAATGTATGAAGGTCAATTTGCAAGATCCCTAACAATCAAAGGTCATATTCCAGAGGAAAGGGACCTGCATAGTTCTTCAGTAGATCTAAATTGTTCACATATATTTTTGAAACAAGTAGGTTTTTCTTGTATTGAATTGTTCTCTGGTACTGATACAAAGTACAGAAATATAAACATGACCATTCCTGACAGTATCACTTCAAAATAAGTGTATATGAGTGCAATACAAGAGTACTACCATAATTCAAAGAAAAGATTTTGTCAGACTACATGATAAAAAGAATCAATCATACAATCTTTATACTTTTCCCCATGAAATAAAAAGTAGGTATTCACATTTCATATGCCTCTTGTGATTCTTACCTTTGTGAAATGTGCTGGTCTTGATGGAACTGGTATTTTACAAACTTGATCGGAATCTCATCTTAAAGGACCATTAATTCCAGTAGAGCTGCACAATCAATAAATACATAATACAAAAGACAATGCAATAGCACTGAATTTCAAATGTGTAGTAAAAAAATGTTTAAGACAAAGTTTAAAGTTACTTCCAATTTTCTTCCCCTGTATCACAAAATGCATATATTTATGTACAGTGATTTCTTGCACATGCTCAGCTGGTGCCTCAGAAAGTATGCATATTAAAAGGTTGTGCACGTTTTGATAATGGAGATGAATTGGGAAATATTTTTTTAATTGTATGAATCATGAAAGCTTAATTATTATTTTTTACTTTAGTGTTCCATGTACATATATGTACTGGTGGTATGGGTGTAATCAAAAATATGTATTTTTATATATATATATATATATATATATATATATATATATAAAAGTACATAGTTTTTCAATAACAATAGCAATAGCAATAACTTTATATTAAACTTAATATGCCATCCCCAAATATACTAAGCATACTAAAATAAATATGCATTATATCATTTATTTTAACTTTCCCTGTTATTTTCCTTAGAAATTGTGTTTTTTTATATTCCCCCCTGAGAGTCTGGAGTGCATAAATGCTTCCATTTATCCTGCTATATGAACAAAGTGATTACTAGATCAGTGTAGGAGCTTATCTATGTGTGGCTCTATTTGGTACAAGAAATGAGACCAAGTAAAATACTTTAGGGAGTTTTTAAGGGGGGAATTGCTTAGAAGCAAAACAATCCTGAAGATGTTGCTTGCAACAATACAATTATTGGTGCTTTTATAATGTTTAATTTTGAACATGTATTTTGCAATGCAGTGCTTAATTTTTACTGTATACTTGTAGTCAATACAGTTTTCCCATCCTTTGTTGTCTGTGAATTACTTGTTTCTGCATAACTATTTTCTTACTCTTTCTCATATTGTTCTGAATATGGAAATTAATGAGCAGGGAAATGTAGAGAAACGTTGCATTATGTCTTCTGATCTGATAAAAAAAAAGTCTCCAGAAAGGTTGTAAGAGGTCAAATTTGACATGTCTTCCTGATGATAAATACGTTCAGAGCAACTGTGTGACTTTTCTTTATATTATGAGCATGTAACATGACATGATTATTAATATTAAAATTTTCATGACATCTATAGCAAACAAAATTTAATAAATCTAGAATATAAATATTGACATCCAAAATGTAAGAAAAACAATGGAAAACATAGAGGTGTAGGCTATATATGGATCAACAAACTAAAATTAGTTTGCAAGAAGCAAAACTCATGCAAAGTATTTTCTTTCAATTAGTGACATCTTACAAGCAAATACAAGTTCAACTCTTATCTTAGTAATAGTGATATGTGAAATTAGTTTTATTTTTAGTGTTTCCAATGTTAATGAAACCAGGCTACTTTCTTATTACCTAAGGTAAGGAAAATCACTCATTTGTTGTACTTTATTGTACATCTCCACTGGTATTTTTTTATGGTCATATGAAGCAGATCGGGAGAATGAACAAAAGTGAAATACATCAAATTCAAAAGAAAAGGGAAATGATCAATTCAAAAATAACATATCAAATAAATCACCCTGCATTGGTTAATTTCACAAAAGTGATTACGTAATTATTTGCTTGTCTTGAGGAAGCAGGCCTCCATTAACTTACACTATCATACTATATGTGTTTAGACACACTAGTTTAGCATCCTCATAAATATATTTGTACAGTTGTGTGTGTGTATCAGAGTATTTTATCTATTTGTCTAATACATTTTCTTATAGAATATGTTTTTTTATATTATGAATCCCATGAAAGCATTTTCAAAAAAGATAATCCAGGAGTAAAATTAATGTTTCATGTATTTTAAAAGAAAACAAAAAACATTATTGCATTACATTATTTTGATCTATTATGGGTTTATCTACCCACAGATCTTCTTATTAACAATTTTCTGTATGTAGTGATAAAGTTTAGACAAGGATCAACTTAAACGTCCACTCAATGCAGTAGAATTGCATAATTAACAAGTGCATAATAAAGACAATTGTTTAACACCTACTCTGAATTTCAAATAATCAGTAGATTTTTTTCTGAAAAATGTATTTTTTCTCACATGTTCCGTCCCCTTGTATCATGTGACAGACATCAGCCAATCACAGACTAGTATACGTATATCCTGTGAGCTTGTGCACATGCTCAGTTGGATCTTGTTCCCGAGAAAGTGTGACTATATAAACAGATTGTGCAAAATTTGATAATGGAAGTAAATTGGAAAGTGCCTTAACACCGCATGCTTTTTCTGAATTATAAAAGTTTCTTTTGACTTGAGTGTCCCTTTAAAAATAGTAAAAAATCAAAAGCAAGGGTAGAAATATAGATAGGACTGGAATTTCTTTTACAGTTTCATTGAATTTAGATAAAAATGTTCCCTTTGAAAACACATCTTCTTGATAAGTTATTGTTAAAAACATTGTGGTATATATATATATATATATATATATATATATATATATATATATATATAGAGTATACATATGTATATATATATATATATATATATATATATATATATATATACTGTATATAAAATATAAGTATTAAAATATTTTCTTGAAATTAAAATAACATATTATTGGCATTTTACTTTTATTTAACACAAGGAAATTAGGGCTAAAAGTTGACTCTATAAAAGAAGACAAAAACTACAGTACGTTTTGGCAAAATATTCCAGCTATTTTTAATATTTTAATAATTTCCTTCTAACTAAATCATTCTTTTTGTTTTAAGAATGTACTTAATGTCTTTTGTGTTGGTAAATGGTAAAAACGACGAGCAAATTATTAACCCATAATTTTTTTCTTTGATGGTTTGTGTACAATAATTATACAGCTATGATTATGTAAAAAGATCAAGCCAACAGATAAGGCGTATCACAATTAAAGAAAGCAAGCAAGAATATAACAATTAAAACATATTTTTAATAAGAGATATTATACAGTGAATAGATTACATTGATTATAATCTAAGAACAAAATGCATTGTGTTATCCATTAAGAATTGCCCTCAACATCACAAACATTTGACTGAGTATTGATGACAATTCTTTAGTATTGTTTTTTTAATTAAAATTATTGCATTATATATTGTTGCATTTGATTCATTGTTTTGTCTTTGTCATATTGTTTTCTTCATTCATCTCTATTTTACATGTCCCCATCTGCATCATACAACATGTTGCTTTGGTATGAGAAATGTATAATGTTAAATTAACAACTAAAAATAATTGTTTATTCAAAGAAAGATAATTAAGGTTTTGTTTTGATCATCAGAATTTCTGATATTTGTTTTATGCCCTGTTATTAAAATAATAATAATAATAATAATAAATAAAATCGGTGTCCTATTAACACCCTGTTTCATAAGGGTGTTTACTGTTGTCTATTGCTTCACATTTTTGTATACTGTGTTATACTATAGCCTATAAGTCCTCTTTTTAAAATAATTACTTGAATATTTACTTTTTTTTTTACAAAGTTGTCATTTGTTTTCTATCACTTTATTTTCAGTTTTATTTTGCAATTTTATTTCATATACTGCATCAGGTTCTTATCATATCCTCTGTATTATAGCTGAAAAGCGTACGGCCACTTTTAATTCAATATTCTCTTTTAAAATCTTTGAGACCTTCTAAAGATATGTTATATTCTCAAGTAGCATACACTCTAGGTGTTTGCTGGTTGCTTTATTGCTGGTTTATTTTTAGCTGCATTAAAGGGACAGTTTACTCAAAAATGTTCACCCCATTAATTTGTTCCCAATGATCTACTTTACCTGCTGGCGTGTATTCAATTGTTTACAAGTAGCTCCTTTACCCTTATATTGGCATTTGAAATAGTTGATTTAGCATGTGGTATCCCCACCTATTCTGAAAGTTTGTGGCCGCAGGTCCAAGCTATAGATATGCTTTGTAAACACAGTCAGCAGAAGAAATTACACTCCCAGTGGTATATAGCAGAGATAAGGTAATAAAATGTTGATTTTTCCATTATTCTCTCCAAGTTCTGGTGATTGTTTTATGGACAGATATAAGATAAAGAAGCAGGTATATGTACACAATGTGATACTGTAATGAGATCTGATTATACCTACAAGCTCAACCCATTTTATTAGGTTGTGGCTTCAAAACACAAAATCAGAGCTTTAAAATACACAAATAAACCTTAAAAAGCCAATTTTCATACGTTTTACTCTGCAGTTGGTAAAAAAAGCAATTGTAAACACACATTAAGGGAAAAACTATTTTACAGTGTACTGTTCCTTTAACTATTAGGTGGTAACCCAATCCCTTCTGCTAGACCTCTGATTTTCACCAATCCATGAATGTCCAGCTGACTTTTTAAAAATAAGTTTTTCAAACCAAAGTTGGTTAAACTTGTCTACATTAAATCACTTAAAAGTCATCTAATTCTCATAAACTTTATTTATAAAAAAAAAAAAACAAATTAACATTGACTGGATTGAAAAACAGATTAGTTTGACCAACTTGTACATTTACAATTATAAAATTAAATCTGATTGGCTGTATCGATTAATCAACTTTAAACAATGCAAAATCTCTTACAAAATACTTCAAACTGTACAAAATTGATTAAAAATACACATTTACACCTACTTTATAATTTATTTTTAAACATAGTAAGGAAAATAATAGCAAACAAAATGTGTCTACGTGTATATGTAAATTTATTTTTAAAACAATAGACAGTATAAATGTTTTGTTTTTTAAATAGGGATATATGTTAAAAAAACGTAAGAGCTGGGTTTGCATTTAATAACTGTATTTATCCATTTAAATTGTCCTAATTAATTTTTGACAAGTATATACTTCATAAAAGTAATTTATTTAATTTTTAAATTTAGCTGACTTTGACTGGATTGAAGATTATTTTGACCAACTTGTAAGTTTAAATATATTAACTTAAACCTGATTGCTTGGCTTTTTCTTTAACTATCTTTAAACACTGCAAAGTATCTTAAAAAGTACTTCAAACAGTACAGAACTGGTTAAAAAATTAAACTCACGTAATTTATTTTAAAAATTCTTACATAAAAACAATTGCAAACAAAGTGTATCCAAAATGTATATGTTTATTTATTTTTAAAACTATAATCAGTATTTTATGTTAATGAGGGGAATATGATAAAAATTAAGATCTGGGTTTGCATTTTAATTGTTTTATTTATGTATGTAAATTGTCCTAATTAATGTATGACAAGTGTATGTGATAAAACTTTACACCTGAGACTAGCAATAGTTAGGTAGCTTAGTGAAGAGTATGTAGCTTGACATCCTGAATTCTAGTTGGCTATTCGTGGAGTCAGCTATTGAAAAAAAGAAAGAAAAAGCTATATTAAAAATATGCAAATCAGTTGTAAAGAATGACTTTTCAACCAATGTGATTATAGAGTAGCAAACTAGGAGATTGTACTCTAAGTTGGTTATAGTACCTAAATTTGGTTAACTCACAGTCACACTAAATGGAAACTTGCAACACAAATAGATCCCAAATTTCAGTTTGTCAAACATAGTAGAATGGAATTGTAGAATAAAATTTGATTTGGAATACTGGTTGTTGAACCAGGGTCTTTTTACAGATTTCATATTCTGCTGGTTGTAGGTCTCTCGCAAACTTCAGAAATTCTGATGTAGATGTTGAGTATCTGAATGTGAGGATGTCAAACAATGCCTGGTGAATTGATGTGTAGCTGCTGGTAGCAAGATGTAGGTGTATATGTGTATCTATATAGGCATGTATATATAATTGCAAATCTGAGGAAAAAATAGGGAGGGGTGGGAATAAATAATGAAAATATATTACAAAGTTATTTTTTATGCCTAAAATCTGAAGATGTTTATTGTCCCTTTAAGTTCTAACCAGGGCCGTCTTTAATATTGACTGGACCCTGGGCAAAAATTTTCTTGCCCTCCACCCCATGCAATTTTGCTCTCCACCCCAACATCCCAAAAAACAACTAAATCAATTTTTTTATTATTTTTTTAATTATTAGCCCAGCAGTGGATCATCCACTGCTGGGCTAATCATTTAAAAAAATGAAATAAATTGTAATATGTGAAGCTGGACCTAAGCAGTACTAATAAGTAAATAAATATATAAATTCCTCCACTGTGGATTCATTTAATATTCTTTTGAATGTGATTCTGGTGTGAGGTTAGCTGGTTAAAGAGATTTAGGGCAGCCAACAGGAGCAAAGCAAGGTAAAGACTGAGAAGGAAGCATGGAGGTGCAGACAAATATAAGTTTACTGACTGGAATAGCAGAACTACTTTGGGAAGCTGTAAAATCTGAGACAGAGAGAAAACAAAAACTATCAAAATAAACCTTACATTAATTAATGTGTGAAGTATCAGCATGACACTATACATCAGCCACAGCAGCACATGTCACTTCTTTGCTAGGAACAAGTTCCCTCTCACCCTGCACTAGACAATGCTGCATGGGGAGGGGCGTGTGTGAACTCACTTATTCTTCCCACTGACACCTTCCTACAAAGCACTGTTCCCCTAACAAACTTCAGTTAGTTGATCTTAGGGCCACAGCAGAAAGAGCAGGGCTAAGGGGACCAGCAGACTGGATGCTGTCTGCCCAAGGCTGCATGGATACAGTGTGAGATGAGTCACACAGCCTCAAGACTGAAGAGAGCAGTGTATGCAGCTGCACAGATGCTCAAATCCTCACGGGCCTGCCACTCCAGCTTTCTGCTGCATGCGCCTACAGTCAGCCCTACCCAGAAACAATCCCCACCACCAGAGCAGTTACCTGGTAACAGTGGTAACCCCAGTAGGACCTTTTCTGATGCAGTGGGATTGGCTAAATGCCGAGTTAGGGCTTAGCATTCAGTGCTGCACAGTGCACATCTAAAACAGCACATGGCAATAGCTTGGCATGTCACAAGACACCGGCACGGTCTGGCACAGTTTAAAAAAATATATATATATATATATATATAAGCAGAGTACTTTTGACTGTGACAGTATTAGGACTGAATGTGCGTATTCCCAATGTCACATCAGCAGTCTGGTATGAACCATAAAAAAAAATAAAATTCTTATAGGACTCTTGGGCCCCTCAAAAGACACTGGGCCCTGGGCAGCTACCCCTTTTGCCCTGTGTTAAAGATGGTCTTGGTTCTAACTATAGCAAGCCAGTAGGTGAAATGTATTTTACCTGAATACATCAGCTTTACCCTCGGCCATATTTGACATGTGGTCTTGAAGACACTTATTTGTTAAAGGCTGACTTGCTATACTTCTACAGCTTTTTAAAAGACTGAGCTGACTTTGTATATACAAATCAGTTGTAAAGAACTGATTTGCATATAGAGAGCAGATCTTTCTACAACTTGGCAATGGTACTGGCTTTGCCTAATTTTGTTCAATTGGTTTATGCTCTCGCCTACTGGGAATATATCCCTAAATATATGTATGGAAGTGTATCTACATTATTTTGGTTGGTTACATAACACACAGTGCGGAAATTTCTTAGACCTTATTAATTAATTAAAACAAGAATATAAATATAAAGAGTTGGTGACCTTATAGTACACAGTGCTTCCTCCAGGTCATGGGTGTGCAACCTCATATATAGAGCTCTACAGTCTGAGGAACTGACCATATAAATTAATATAAAATAACTTATTTCTAGCCCCACTATACTAATCCAATATATGTATTTCAGAGACCATGTATTTATGTAATTTTTATGGCACTTATTTTGCTAAAGAATTGCTCCTTTGAAGTTTTAGTTTTTTATTGCTTGAGCTCCGTGGCTGAGAGATCAGAAAATTATTTTTATATTTTCTATTAATTCAGACGTGAATGAATTCTGTAGTGATGGCACCAGAGATAGAAAGTCAATTTAGCTGGAACACAGAATGTAGCTGCCTTTTAAAATATAAATGTATTTAAAAATTGCATTCAAAGTTGTTTTCTAAAGTTATATTAGTTTGCTATTTTTATCAATATGGCACACATTGCACTTAAATCAAATCCAGGCTTTATTAGTGTAAGTTAGAGATAAAATCAATATGAGTTCACCCAGTTCCTTCAATACTCACTGGATAAGGAGGGATTTTTCCACCTGTATGTTAATTCTGTTAAATGTATTCTACTGCTATAAATAACAGCAATCAAAATAATTATCTCACATGTAAATGGCCTGCCTGTTATGTAGTTGTTCAGTACCACAAGACCTGTTTGGCAATGCACTGCAGCCCCACTTGAGACATAGGGTTTATTTTTACTGCCATACAAAAGTAGAAATCAGACACAAATATAGCATAGCTAAAGGGGAGTTGATAAGTCTGATCACACCCTTATAATAATAAACCTGTACAAAATTCTCACTAAATGAAAGGCCTGCTTTACTATCAGTCAGAAAGAGATGTGCTTTATACAACTATTAGAAGCTAACATGTTATTATATAATAAATTGAATGCTGTTCTTGTTGAAAATCTGATAGATTTATTCTGATCATAGTTGGTCACTTGCAGAGAATGGACCTTACCACCTCTTTATGGTGCTTGATAGATATCCTGTGTTTTTTTTCACCTGAGATCTATAAAGTGGTTAGTTTATGATTTGTAATACTGCATGAGACATAATGAGGAAGATGAAGTTTCTTGTGCTACGTAGGGGTCACTAACCTGGCATTTAGCAAAAAAAAAAAATCTATAATAGAAATTGGTCACCTCCAAGTGAACATTTATGAGTGTTTGAGTTTTTGACCATGGCTTTGACATTAGCTAATAAAGGTCCTGTAATTAATTGACTTGGTGCCCAGTTGCTGTTGTGTGAAAAAGGTGAAGGACAATATCTCAAGCCTTTTTATACATAAATAGTCCATCATATAACTATAAATATTTAGACATATTATATGTTGGGTGCAAGGTGGGCTTTATGTGTCTATAACATTTTTCCATATAGCAGGAATTTTGAGCTTACATATAAAGAGTTAGTGACCTTATTTCAACTACCTTATTTTTAAAGGCTTTATCATAGGGTGACCATATTGCTGCTTTTAAAAGGGACACATATGAAAAATACCTAAGTCAGGGCTAATTTCAGGGCTGTTTAAAGAAATGTTTTGTATAAGAACCCTGACATATGTATTTTTCATATGTGTACCTTTTTAAAGCGGCAATATGGTCACCCTACTTTATCATATACAATACAATATCCCTTGTCCATATGATATTGCTTGGTGGGTGGTTCAAACTCTGTACTTGTTTCTTTAATCTGTTTAAAATAGTATTGGTGTCACTAATGTATTATCAATATAATAAAAGCCTGTAAGAGAGAAGATCTAGGCAGGTTGGACTTGATAGATATCTATGTTTATCATCTACAAATAACATCTTACTAGGTTAAATTATTCACTTTTAAATAACAGATACTACTGTGTTTTAATGCAAATAAGCTACATTAAAATATTTTTGTTGATTTTATCGCCATGTTAAATTATTGCTAAAAAATAAATGATATACAATTATTGTTATAGCATAAGCTGTGCTACACATATATAACAGTATTATGTTAAAGGATAATTAGTACATCATATACTAGAGATTATATTAAATGTTTTCATGTTATTAGAAACAAAACCAGTATATTAAATCATTACTGTTATAATATTACTACAGTGTTAAAATGTTACTAGGATGTAATATTGACTATGTTAAAATGCTATTCAATAGCTTTATTGTGATACTACTGCTAAAATGTGACAGGACCATTATGGAACAATATTATTATGTAGCAAATGTATTCTTCAGTCTTAATACAAAACAATATTATAGTTCAAATATACCAAAGGGGTCTGATAAAAAAAAATCAAGTGTGCACTGACTGTTAACCAACTTAAGTCATGTTAAGTAATTTAAAGCAGTTAAAGGGACACTGGACCCAATTATTTTTTCTTTCATGATTCAGATAGAGCATGAAATTTTAAGCAACTTTTTAATTTACTCCTAGTATCAATTTGTCTTCATTCTCTTGGTATCTTTATTTGAAATGCAAGCATATAAGTTTAGATGCCGGCCCATTTTGGTGAACAACCTTGGTTGTTCTTGCTGATTGGTGGATAAATTCTTCCACCAATAAAAAAAGTGCTGTCCAGAGTTCTGAACAACAAAAAAAGATTAGATGCCTTATTTTTCAAATAAAGATAGCAAGAGAACAAAGAAAAATTGATTATAGGCGTAAATTAGAAAGTTGCTAAAAATTGCATGCTCTATCTGAATCATGCAAGAAAAAAAATTGGGTTCAGTATCCCTTTAAACTGGAGAAAAGGTCTAAAGGAAGTATTTAAAATCAAATTAGACTGCTATGATCATGTTTTTTTTTTTCAAATTTAGTTATAAATATAATATGAAATTTTAAATGTAATATTATTCTTGTATTTTAATACTCTATTATTGTATTTTAATTTAATCTATATTTTCAGGTATCAGTTGTGTACTAAGTTGATTTACAAGTCTGTTTCAAGGGACTTTGCAAAAGTTTTGAGTCCTTTGAAAGTGAACAAATGCTTTAGTCTATGAGAAAAAAAGTAAATGCAAGCCTATTGACAGGTCATTTAAATGTGTCTCCTTTTAACCCTTTAAGGACACAGCTTTCTAGTTTACTCAATTGTTTTATGACGGAAAAATTCCGTCATATGTCCTTAAGAGGTTAAAGTCAGTAAAAATGTATTAAAATGTTGACATCTTAAACTTACAGCATATCGCTGTTTAGTTTATCCAACTGTAGCTGACTCCTTCCTACACGCAAGTCAAGTGGCAAGTTACAGCTTTGTGGATAAGCCTCCCTATCTTGAAAGGCAGGCAGGAATTTTGCAAAAAAAAAAAAAAAAGAAAGAAAGAAAAAGTAAATGGAAACATATATAATAAAAAGAGATATGTGTGCACATGGGGGAGTGTGGGTAAAATTATCAGTATTGTCTACTAGATGGGGGATTTGACTGGTTAACTCAATGTTAATTCTAGAAAAAATGCCTCACTGTTACAAATCTGGGACTAGAGGATATATAGTATATAGTATATATCAATAAAGTTGGGATGTGAATGAGTAAATCATGTTGCTTTCCTATCACAGACTTTTTTTAACTGCCTGCCATTCAATCTGGTCCAAAGGTTTTTATTTTTTAAATTTGTGATTCATCTGACCTTGGAAATGTAATTAAAATGGCTTACATTTTTTATTTGTAATGTAGTCCCTTAAATTATTTTACTTTTACAAAACATAAAAAAGTCTTCCTCAACTTTTATGATTAAATTTGTTGATGCTATTAGAGTTTAAATATACCAATGTTTAATCTAGTTAAAATAAACAAAATAATGCAACTAAAATAAATCTGACACTATAATGTTAACTGCTTTGCATTTCAATAATGTAATTTTAATACATTATTACTACATTGAAGTAGATTGTTTTTAGTTATTATTTGTGATGATATTTTCTATTTAGTAGTATATGAAATGGGTGACATTTGAATTAACAATCCCCTAACTAAAACACGTATGATAGAATTATATTATCAATATATACATATAATATATATTAGTAAAGATGGCTTCCATTTGCATGCACCTCATTGTCTTAAGCTATATATTCACATTTTTGTTTCCTTAGTATATGGATGTTACATTAATAAAATAAATCAGGTATCGGGAAGTGATAATTAAAGGTAAAATACATAGTCATGCAAAAAATTCAATATAACTTAGTTTTTGGCTTTTCGGGCCTATAATAAGTGTTATCTGCACCTCTCATTTGACCTCCAAGAATTCTCACAAATGTTAATGACCACTGCTTTCTTTTGTGACTCTTTTTAAATCTTTCTTTATTAAATTGTGAAATATGGTCATCCTTTTCTAACTACAAACAAAACTAAATGACATTTGCACTGATAAGAAAAGAAATCTGAAAACTATATGATTTCCTTCTATAGCTTATTTTTCATTTTGAAATGATCTACATATAACAAAAGGCAAAAACAATAAATGGTGTTTCTGTGTGATTTATGTAAACGTGTCTAAACAACAAGAAACGTCTGATATTGCACAGCAATGTCCTTCTTGTTTTTACATATTAACTGATAACTACATTTTTTCAATTCTGTCTCATCTTTTACTACTGAAAATCATGATGGGCTTCTATGGCCTAATCTGTATCTGTGTTTTCATTTAATCCATTTGTGTATTTAGTGTCATATCTCAAATTATTTAATAAAAAACGGAAAGTAGCATTTCTTAAAATACTGAAACACTATTTTTTTTTTGTAAAGTGCATAATTATCTAATGGATTAACAAGTGATCGTACAACATATTTACTCATTGCAAAGTCTACTAATATACCACAATGACATTGAATGTCATTGGTATAGGATCTTAATCTACTCCTTGGGAGATGATCTCTAGTTATACTTCTGGATATTAAGATTCTTTGGAAAAGGCTTACCACTTTTATATTGGAATACAAGCTCACGGGGCCAATGTCTCACATTATGCCAGATTGTAAGCTCCACTGTACAAGGTAACGCATTATACCCCTGGATTGCAAGCTCCTTTTTCAAAATCTTCTCCATCCATACCTCTTGATGTATTGATCTGTGAAATAGGGCCAATAAACATAGCACATGACTGCCAACCTCATGCCAAAGTGTCTCACAATATCTCTTTAGACTGTAAGCTCCTTGGACAGGACCTAAAACAATAGGATTAGACAGTAAGCTCCATGGGACAGGGTTTCCCCTTATACCATGTTCAATTTACTGTAAATTTCTATGGACAGGGTCATTCTTTTTATAGATAGACTGATAGTTCCCTTGTTCTGGGTCTCCCATTATCCTTGGCTCTAATCTCATTGGATATTCATATAATATCACCTGCTTGTCAAGTCCTCAGTGCAGAATATCCTATACCATTAAGAGTGCAAGTTCATTAGTGCAGAGTCTTCCATTATCTCAATAGATTGAAAGCTCCTTGGTGCATAAATTCTCATTATAATCCTAGTTCTTGTCAGCTCTTTTTTGGCCCAGTCTTTTACTTATAAAGTCCTTGGAAACAAGTCTCTCCCTATCCAAGTATGTTTAAATCTTATTATAGCTTGTGATTATATTAGTGGCTCCTTGAAACAGGACTCCAGTTATTGCCACTAGACTGTAAGTCACTTAAAGGGGGACAAACCTTTCACAAAGTACACAATATGCAACAAACTACAAAGTATACCACATTGTAATGATTCAAATCTTGAAGATTTGTATACAGTTTTCATTATCTAAATACAATAATATGGATATACAATCACACAAATACATCAACAATTCCAAACATACTTATTTTGAACAGTGAGCTTTTTTTCCTCTGGATCAGAAGCACTGATTAAGCTTTTCAGTTTCACCCTATTAGAAATGATTAAGTGTTATTGTCTGTTTGAGCTCTCCTCTCTCAGCTCACATGGGACAGACACTGAGCCCCACAGCAGCACATCATTCTATTTATCTCACATACAAACACAGTTTTACATAGCCTAGGCTGCTCCTTTGTGTGGGAATATTAGGTGAGTAAAGGGAAGAATATTACATTCAGGTGCACATCACTTATTCTAGGTCTTACATGCATTTTCATCTTTTTTTCCTCTTCCATCAGGGTAATGGCAAAGTGGAGCACAGATAAATAAATCCAATATCAACACATATTAACAGTTTCACTCTTACTATTTAATAACTCAGTCTAATTTAACTGAAAAGTGCAATTCCTGACCTTATGACTATAAAGATTTCTGAATTGTATTAATTAATTTTTATATATATATATTATACTATATATACACACAATATATAATGTATACAATATAATACACACATACACACATATATATATATATTATATATACATACACACAATATAATATATACAATATAATATAACATACACACACACACATATATATATATACTATATATATATCTATATACATATATATATATGCATATATATATGCATACACACAATATAATATATACAATATCATTTAACACACACACACACACACATATATATATATATATATATATATATATATACATATACATATATACACAAAATATAATATATACAATATAATATAAAATACACACACATATATATATATATATACACACAAAATATAATATATACAATATAATATAAAATACACACACACACATATATATATATATATATATATATATATACACACAAAATATAATATATACAATATAATATAAAACACACACACACACACATATTCCTGTGAATTCTAAAAGATTACAAAACATGCATTTGTAATGCAAGAAAAATATATTTTTTTTCTATTTAAATCTGCAATAAAAAAATCTATTGTATTTCATAAAGAAATAAACTACACAAATCAGCTCAGTTTTGCCATATAAACTTACAGTTAAATAATACAGATAGCTTGAGAGAAATGAATTATAAGGACCACAATAGGCTCCAACTACACAAAAATACACAGTCATTTTAAATCAATTGAATTAGAATAACAATCAGGTTAGCTCAGTTAGTTTTGTGCTTTGTTTAAATGTTTATCAAACTATATATATATATATATATATATATATATATATATATATATATATATATATATATATATATATATATATATATATATGACATTAGATCCGATATAATTTATTTTATAAAATTATATATTTCCAAAAAATCATTTAATAAATAAAGCAACATGAAGTAAGCTGAATTTACTTCACGGATAAGAATCAGAATACATTTTAACAGAAGAGATTTTACTCAACAGTTTGTAAAAGTGTTTATTTATTTTTTTAACAACAAATAAAATATAGCGTCCATATAAACCCCTAAACTAAAACTGCTTGACAAACAGACATTAAACGGTATTCTTTGTCTTGACACTTATTAATTCTTAGGACATTTTAAACAGAATGCAGATTTTATTGAAAATAAATAATTGACAATTGAAATAGGCAACTTGAATAAAATTGTTTAAAAGCAACCTTTAATGAAAATAGCGTTTATTATACACCAGGTACTAAATGAATAAAGTAAATTATATATTTTTTTTAAATTAATAGCAGAAAAGGCTTAATATACAAAACTGTACATGTATAAAGGTGACAAAGATTTTCATTAGTCGGGCTGAAATTTGCTCCAAATGAAGAAAGGAACTGAGAATGAAAAAATGAAAAGATGGGGGAATTGGAGGTGGGAAGAAGCAAGTGTATGTTAAGATATTGCAGACCAACATCAGCTAATCTGGCCCGGGTCTCAGCAACAAACAGAGGGTCTTATCATGCGTATGTGAGCGTATTTATATTTATTTAGTATATATATATATATATATATATATATATATATATATATACATACACACATACATATATATATATATATATATATATACACGCATATATATTTATACACACACACACACACATATAGTATTAGATTTAACACACAGATCCACAATAACTGGGAATGACCTATTAATGCCGACAAAAATTCACAAATTAAAAGTATTTCGTTTATCTATGTGTACATAAAGCTACTGCTAAGGGCCTCATTCATTTGATTGAAGAATAATTGACACTCTCCCAAAAAATACAGAAAAGGCAGAGTTTACACAAACACACACACACACTCATATACACACACTCACACACACACTCATACACACACACACACACACACACACATATATACATATTAATTTAAAGAAAAACACATACGCACGGTCTTATCGGCAATTAACCAGAGCTGCAATCACTGAATTATTTTTAAGGAAGATGAAAACAAAACAAAGAAAATAAACAAATATTTGGAACACCACGACTAAACTACTGGGTACCTGAATTGCTCCATCCATAATCTTTCCATTAATTTATGTAAAGCAAATTAAATTGGAAGCAAAACAAATGTAGGAATAGATGTATAATGATGTTTTAGAAGAAAAAAAAAAGGTTAACTGAAACTTTTAATATAAACATGCAATGGGTGATTATAAAGAGAAGCATATAGCCAGCCTTTGATTAATTATTCTATAAAATATAATCCGCACACACCTCAGTATCCCTAATCACAGACCTGTTCTTACTCTAACATTGCAAAATATATGGAAGGAAGATTATCGTGATGATTCAAGAAATACAAAGTATTTGTTTCACAAATATTGTGTACAGGTTGTAGTAAAACACTTCAGACATTAAAAAAAATCCCAGATAATCTCCAAATGCAAATAAAACTAGTCTATTGTAAAACAGTCACCTGAAATACAGTTGATGGACCCAAAGGCGCTGGGAGGTTGGTTCAGAGGCACACATCTTTCTGTCTAGTAAACAGCATATAATATCACTTATATTGCCCAAATATGGAACACTTTGCTCCTAAGTCTTATTTCTGTAATTTTTTTTATCGCCAAAAACATAAGTTAAAAACCCATAAAAAAAAATCCACTTTGTTTTAGTCCTGACTGGCCCCAGCCTATAGTCAGAGATCATGGCAGGAGGTGTCTGTTTTGACATTGTGAGAATAGATTTCGTGTTGCTGTGGGTCTCCTGGAGGAGTCATTCTTTTCTCTTTTTGTCTTCTATTACAAAACCAGACACGGACTACTTCTTTCTCCAGCTGCAGGCTGTCTGCCAAGGAGGAGATCTCTTGGGCTGCAGGTTTGGGACATTTAAGGAAATGGGTTTCCAACACACCTTTGACACTCACCTCTATAGAGGTTCTCTTCTTTCTTTTCCGACCTTGGGCTGCTATCTTGTCAATGCTGGTAGGGCTACCTGTGGAGGAATCAGCTTCCTCCAGCCACTTGTTTAGCAGAGGTTTTAGTTTGCACATATTTTTAAAGCTGAGCTGCAAAGCTTCAAACCTGCAGATGGTGGTCTGGGAAAATACATTGCCATACAGAGTCCCTAGTGCTAAACCAACATCTGCTTGGGTGAATCCCAGCTTGATTCGTCTTTGTTTGAACTGCTTGGCAAATTGCTCCAGCTCATCTGATGTGGGGGTTTCCTCGTCTGAATGGTCTTGACAGTGATGGGAAAGATCGCCATGGTCAGTGTTATCTCTCAGCACAGGGTGGAGGCTTTGTGTGGTGGCTGATGGAGGTGGTGGTGTGAGCCCTCCATGGTCCAACATTCCACTGACCGTAAAACCGGACTGTGAGTAGACATTTATAGGTTGTCCACTTGAGTTATGAGCTGGGCTAGCTCCCCAAGCGTTGGGATGATTTGTATGGGGTGAGTGGTGACTAACATGAGGAGACCTGTGATGGATTATAGCCCCCAGCTGCAGATCTTCTCTTCCTGGTTTAATGTCCTGTTGGTCCAAAGGACTTGTGGCTAAGCTAGACCAAGGATTGCCATCACTTAAGCTTGTGACCCAGTGGTGCGCCAGTGGATGTCCATTGCTGGGTACTCCCTGCAGGTAATCACTTTGGAGCAGTTTCTGTGGATTCCTGAAAGGGCTCCCTTGCTGCATGCCCGCAGAGTCTGCATGGACCAGGGAGCTGGAAGAGAGAATGCTGTAGGGATTAGAGGCAGCTGTGGCCATGCTCGCTGTGGATCCCCTACCAGTTATAATGTGGCAAAGGGAGCAGCTTCAGCCTTTGACATCTACAAGGCAAGGGAGCCAAATCAGCAAACGGTCTGTGAATGACAACCTCCACAGCCAGTAGAATTCTCTCCTCAGCTGGCAAGCTTTATCTTCTGCCAGTCAGCAAGCAGTAGGTGGAACCCTTCTTCCAAACTGGGCTGTTGGAACGCAGGAGTTAAATGACTGAGTAGGAAGTGAATGAGCCTGAAGGCTTCATTGGCTACTGCAGGCTGAGTGGCCACAGCTAAAACTTAACCCTTTCCTCACTCTCATCCAACATCTGTTTAATCACATTCCAGTTATTAAAGAAAACAACACGTCAACTAGTCTATAACTATAATCAAATCAATATGCAACACTAACTAATTTACTATTTTAAAAGCATATTTGTAGAATTACAAAAATTATAATTTTACATCTAAATTAATGCTATTTTTTTTTTTTTGCAAAGTGTCTTTTCAGTTTTCAAACTTGACAACCAATAAGATTTGCCTGTAGAATTACTTTTGTTAATGTAATGCAATAAATGTTATTTATCATTTAGGATAACGGCGATTTTTTAAGCAATATGTATAAATGTTTTATTCTATTTAAAAGGCCTTAGATAAGAAAGTTTATTTCAACGACTCTGCGTTTCTGTGCACTGCAGGTATGAAATGCTTTATGTATCAGGGATAGATAGATAGATAGATAGATAGATAGATAGATGATAGATAGATGGATGGATGGATGAATAGATAGATAGATAGATTAGATGATAGATAGATAGATAGATAGATGATAGATAGATTTATAGATAGAGATAGATAGATGGATACATGGATAGATGGATAAATGGACAGATGGATAAATGGACAGATGGATATATGGATGAATAGATGGATAGATGGAGAGTTAGATAGATGATAGATAGATAGATAGATAGATTGATAGATAGATAGATAGATAGATAGATAGAAAGATGATTGATGGATAGCTGATAGACAGATATGGATTCTGTTAATCATAATGGGTCAGGAACTACCATATAATACGAAGTCTTTTTTAAGTGTCATTAGTTATAATAATCCTTTTCTGTATAACATAATATTCTGATTTGCATTTTGTACGATATTGTGATTTTCTAGGTCTTGAATCTTTTTCTTTCAGTTAGTAATCTCTAAGATATTTAATAGTTAATGCTGAAGGTATTTATAAGTATATGCATTTATTTATTTAACATCTAAAAATGTATCTTTCGCAGTACAAGGGGGGAAATTAAACGAGTGATTTATTATTTAGCTTATATTAAGGAGTTCAACAAATGAAAGTATTAAAATGTGCTGCTCTGTTCAGGCTGTGGAATGAAGCGTTTGTTTAATACCTTTCAAAATCCCTGCAGTTAAAAAATGACCTTTCCTTGCATAATATTAAAGGTAACCTAGCTGCCTAATTATATTTGCACTTATAGAGCACTGCATCAGACTTCCCTTATTGGTTTGAAATTCCATTAAATATATTGCTAGAGCGCCTAGGTTAAGCTTGATTTAAATTTGCATACATTTTCATATATTTAGCAGAAATAAAAGAAGGGTTGCAAGCACCAGATAGTCATTAAGGCATTAGTTTCTCTAAGAAGACAGATATGAAGAAAATACAAGAAATTGGGGGGGAAAAAACCAAGAATCTATACATAGACTGTTGTGAGGTGAGAATAATTTCCTGCACCATATCTGGCTTTATTTGACAATGATTTCTGTGTCATTCATGGAAGGAAAGAATCATGCTTTAATATTTTCATATTGAGTGTCCTGTAGTATTTATATAGCATTATCCAGCTACATAGTTCTCTTGTGCAGGAGCTGAAATTGATCGATAT